>NW_027553833.1:2882500-3190000 GCF_045843805.1 Urocitellus parryii
AGAGGACATATCTCATATCTTCATTTCTCTCTCTCTCTCTCTCTCTCTCTCTCTCTCTCTCTCTCTCTCTCTCTCTCTTATAATATCACTCTCTATTGAAATTACAATTAATTCTATATTCATTTAGTGAGAAATAGTATATTAAATATATTGCATTTTCCCATCAGTCAACTTAGTATATTCCTCCATTTATCCTTTAGTCACCCCCCCCATCATTTCATTCTTTCCAAGTTTTAAAAACACTCATCTGCAAACTTAAGCATGCCCTGCTTTTCCAAACACTACACCATGTGTTTCTCTTCCTCCTTTTGAAGCCACTTTAGAAGGTGGTGGTGCTGGGCTACCTTAGGCTCAGATGCCTGGAGTTTGTGTCAAGGACAGAAAAGTTTGACAGAAGCCATGGCTTTGGGCAGAGAACTGTATCATGATTTGTTTTCTGCAAAGCCGTAAGCTAGCCATTTGTCAGTAATGCATCCCTCCTCCTTGAAACATAGTGAATCCTCTCTTGACTTTATACTGAGGAACTGAGGAAACTTAATGGCATGTCAGAAACTTCAACATATTTCTAGGTTAAAAATCAAGTCGTCAGTTTTAGGAGAGTTGCCCTGGATAAAGAATTCATTTGTCTTGACTTCAAATCTGAAAATTATTAGGAATGGAGAAAATGATTTACAATAAAGATAACTCACTATTATTTTTAGTGATTCTTTACAATTCTTTTCTCAATAGCAGGTGTTTTCGTACAAAATAGTTTCTTTCTGTTTGAGGTGTCAAGCAGTGCATTACAAGCTAAATTCTCAGATTAACTATGTAGAACTGGCAAGAAGAAAAGGAAGTGTGAACTTCATTGAATTTACATATGTGAGTGTATGCATCGCTTTTTAGGTATAAATGAATGTACTTGTAATTAAAATGCCCCTCTGGGCCCCAACATCCCTCTGCACAGAGTGGCTCACTGAAGCATGTGTAACCTTTTTGGTAATACTCTCTTAGCATAGCTTGAGAGGGATTTTTGTCTCTATTCTTTCCACTTCCTGTGTGCAGCAAATGGTTTACTGTTTTTGTACTCTAATACATAAGAAAGGTGAAGAAAGAAGGCTTAAATACTAAAATAAAAACAAGACCCCTTAATTGTAATATTTTTTGAAACAGTCACTTAAAATCTGCAATTCATTTTCTTAAGTTATATTACTATTGTGCAACAGGTGTTGTAATTGTTAAGCAAAGAAATTAAACCCTCAGTAGTCACTATTATTATGCTTCAACTTTTTTTGAGGCAGATTAAAATCATGAACCCAGTATGCTTGAATATTCTCCATGCTCTTAAATTATTTGTTTTCTGGGAATTTATATTTTTTTATTAACTTCATTATTTTTTTCTGTTACATTAAAATATTATCCCACAAATGGCAATTAAGGAAATAAAATTTTTTATATCTCAGACATATATTAACAGATATGAAATAGAACTAATACTTTAAAATATTTGTTTATTTATCTGATACATAAAAGCATATAAATTATACAATTTTATGAGATTCCATGTGAAGCTTTTATACATGTATACATGTATGATGATATAGGAAATATTTTTGTGGAATGATATTAAATATGAGAAATATATTACAGATGCAGTAAAAGATTTTATGTAAGGTATCATAGTCTGTTTTCTGTTGCTATAACAATACCTGAGACCAGGTAATTAATAATGACTAAAGGTTGATTTAGTTCCTTGTTCTAAAGGCTGTTAAGTCCAAGAACATGGTGCTGGCATTTGCTTGGTATCTGGTGAGGGGCTTCTAACTACATTGTAACATGGTGGAGGGCATCATATGATGAGGCAGAGTACCTGTGCCAGATAGATAACAGGTCCATGAGTGCACATTTAACTTTCTAGATTTTTAAAAGAATATTGCTGTTTTGCATTAGCAAAAGTGTTCTAATTGTTTTGATGCCTATATAATTATACCTATGCTCTAAGTAAGTAATAATCATAATTAATTTTTAGAGAATGTTTTCTATGTGCTAGGCACTCTACTTACATACCTGAGTTAGCCCTCAAAAACCACAGGTAGGAATTTATATTATATTTCTGTTAAAGCTTATGCAGCCCAAATGTGAAAAGTTTAAGGAAGTTTCCTGAGACCCTACAGCCAGTAATTGAAGGATCTGGGTATATGTCCAAGGGATCTTACTCCAGAATATATTCCACAGCATTATGTGAAACTGATCCATAATTTATTTCTGTGAATCATTTTGATCTGAAACTGAAAGGAGATGCAGCATGTTCAGTGTTAAATGTTTAGAATTTTAATGCTTTCTAATGAAGATATGATTTACATATATTGAAATAGATAGTTATGAACTTTACAGATTGATGTGTTTTGACAATTGTGGGCATAATTGTAACCAGGACACTAGTGAACATTAAAAAATTTTTCCCACATCCCAGGAAACTCTGCATTTCCATTCATTTCTTACCCACATCCTCTCTAAAAGGCAACCACTGCTCTGATTTCTCTTGTGTTAGCTTGGCTTGGCTTCATTAGATCATAAAGTTCTTGAACTTTTGAGTTATTATTTTTGATGTTCATGTCATTGTGTGATAGATATATAGAATTGATGTGGGAGCTTCTGTTTTATTTTGTAAACTAGAATCTCCTAATTAAAAAGACTAACTTTTAGTGAACATCCAGAAGTTGTCAGGAGCTACCAAGGGTCACAGTTTACAGAGGCTGCCACAGTTAACATAGATGCTGGTGAAAGACAGGAATCTCCTAGATCAGAGAAAAAATACTTAGAACTCAGGCATAACAGATAGTATGAGCTTCAAGTTGTCATCAGTTCCCCTGTTATGAGATCCATGATTCGAGCAGTGCTGAGTGACTCTGTAGATATTTGTACACAGTGTATTTGTGTCACAACTGAGAAACTTGGAGTTTAGAAAACTCCCTACTCTTAAGGGGCTACTAGCAAAGCAGCCTAATTTTTACCCTTCAGAGAGACAATATGTTTTTTATCCTGGTCAGGAAACAAATGTGTCCTCTACTCTGGAGATAGACCCCATACCTAAATTCCAAGGGTAAGTTGTCACTTAAATCTACTTCTGCAAGTCAACTCTTTCTTTCCTTTCTGTATGTCTCAGTAGTGCCAGGCTATTCTTATTGTTACAATAATGCTCTTTGTCTAGAGAAATATTTTAGGTGGAAATTAACTTAGAAATGATTGTGAGGTTTTGAGAAGATGGACAATATGAAATCTTATGTGATAAACCTACCTGCACTTAATGACTAAAATATGTATTCCTCTATGATCAACCTATAACCACTCAAATTTTACATTTAGTTACTGAGAAAGATTTAAAATGTGAGTATTTAGTCTTTGACCCATAAGTTCTTCAGCTAAACATACAGAGAGTAATAGGTATGAGATGGAGTTCTGAGAGAATACTGATCTAGGATGAAATGGGAAGAAAGGGAAATCTTTTATAAAAGTGTGACCTGATGTGACTCCTGAAGGCATGTTTCAATTGGCAGGAGAGATAAGCATGTTCTTGGCAAGGGGAAAATGTAATTTGTGTGAAAGTCAGAGGCTAGACTTATTTATGGATAGAGTGATTGGGGATTCATGGGAAAGTTAGTGGAATCATGTTTTTGAGGATTAATGGAATTAAAGTTGGAGATCTGAAAGGCCTGGTGGAGGAGTTAGACTGGAGGTATTAAAATTAGTGAATTAGAGAATATGTCTGAAACGGAGTAAGATGGGAGTAAGATGATTGAGAATTGCAAGATCATGGACAGAAAGTGTAATGGATGCAAATGAGTGTGGGGAGGGGTATAACTGGGAGGAAGGAGTGATTTGTGTGATTAGAAAGCAATCAAAGAAAATGTCCTTCTGTCACTTAAAGATGAGAACCTGAACTTGATTGGAAGGAT
This sequence comes from Urocitellus parryii, assembly GCF_045843805.1. NCBI lineage: Eukaryota > Metazoa > Chordata > Mammalia > Rodentia > Sciuridae > Urocitellus > Urocitellus parryii. The sequence continues at coordinate 2,886,436 of NW_027553833.1, forward strand.
GGTTCCAGGTGTGTACTATGAGCATAAGGAAAATCACTCACCAATCAGGAATGAATTAACTGAAGATCCATCCCAAAAAGTTGTGGGCCATGAAGGACCATTCTTTTTTTAACTTAAAAATGGGTGAAGTAAAAAGTGTGCCTGAGGGACATTGGAGTTACCGTTATGAAGCCTCATGAGAATGTGACCTCAATCTACTGTCCAAAGTTACAGTTGATTTATTGAGAATGTGAAACAGGAAATGAAATGAGTGACTGCATCTATGTCCTTGATAGTTAGGTACAGTGGATAGGAAGGTGAACTTAGGTTATCTATTCTCTTATATAATTTGAGGCCACTTTTCTAGCTCTGGATTTTGATAGTCTCTTCAAGGGGTAGTACTACATCACTGGGTAGTATTTATAGGCAAAAATTTATTTCCTTGTAAGATGATGTGAAGTAGTGTCATGACGTGATGGGGAAGGGAAATAAGGTTACACACAGCCTCTTTGAATTCAAGGAATTTTTCACTAATTGTGTACACATTATTTTTTTTTGTCTGTAGCAGCTCTAATGTGCTAATCTTGTTCCAGTAGTGTCACATATTTTTGCAGCCCTTGATTTTCACTGTTTAGTGTAGTCATACCTTAAAAGAACAGTTTGCTAACAGCACAAATTTTGGAAATGAATTTTGTTTTTTTCTACTCTCTTCGAATTTGATTTGTGTTTTGGGGGGTTAGTAAATGTACTCTGGATATTTTAATGCCATAAAATTTATAAAACCCTGGGTGATTTACTTAACTCATTAGGATGAAAAATAGATTTGTCACTCTGTATCCTGTACTATTCCTACAATAGCTATTAGATTTATCAAAACAATAAAGTACAGATATACAAATTGTGATGACTTGGATCATAAATGTCCCCAAACACTCATGGGTTGGAGTCATGGTCCCTGACTGCTAGTGTTATTGTGAGGTGGTGGAAATATTAGCAGATGGGACCTATTGGAAGAAAGTTAAGTCTTGGGGATATGCCCTTGAAGGGTATATTGGGAATCTAGCTGCTTCCTGTCTCTCCTCCAATGACTATGAGGTTTATAACTTTGCTCCATCAGGTGTTCCCTGCCATGATGTTCTGCCTCCTTACCAGCCCAAAATCAATGAGGTTAGCTCACCATGGCCTAAAACCTCTGAAACTGTGAACCAAATTCAACCTTTCCTTATTTTATGTTGTTTATCTGAGGTATTTTGTCACAGCAATGCAAGCTAACTCATGAGCATTGTTTGTCAAGAGAGGGTACCTACCTCTAGTGAACTTAAAGTCTTGGGGAAATAATACAGATGAACACACATACACACACAAAAAAAAATCCTATTTTTTATATTCAAACTTTCTGCTTCATATGAGAAGGAAAAGGAAAAGGAAAATGCATTTAAATTCTGTTACTTCTAACTTGCAAATATCTCCCACACAAGATCACTCGCTCTTCCTGTCTCTTTACTATAACCTGACTTGCCCCTACATTCTCATCAGTGATTCAGTCAAGACACTAGAAGTTTCAAGTAGAGGTCCCCCCTGTCTTTGGAGATCTTTATGCCCTCTTATGGGAAGATGAAACCTTTGGCTCTAGTTTACCTTTTTTGAAAGCTAAGGAACTGGGAACAGTGGTGCACATCTGTAATCCCAGCAACTCGGGAAGCTGAGGCATGGGGATCACAAGTTCCCAGGAAATTTATGTCCCATCTCAAAATTAGAAGTTAAAAAAAGGAGAAGGGTTGCTCAGTGGCAGAGTGCCCCTGTGTTCCATCCCCATTACAGAAAAAAAAGAAGGAAGGGGACGAGGGGACGGGGGAGGTGGAGGATAAGCAAAAGCTATCTAGTATCCCAGTTTTTAAAAAAACGCCCAATTCATTCTCTCATTCTTCTGCTGCTACATGTTTAGGTAAATTCTCACTTTTTTTTAATCATAAATGCAACTGCAACGAAATTTTAGTATATGTTTAGTTCTGTACAGTACAGAACATTACCCAAGGCATAAATCAAGTAAAGGAATTATTTGTCCATAGAATATTAGAACTTTATTATTGTCTTGCCAAGTTCATTTCAGAATTACTTGTATCAGTCTGTACTTTAATTAAAGGCAGAAGAGTTTACTCAGATTGTTTTCTATCTCTGCCATTTTTTATTATGTTTAATCTACCATCCAATATATGTGAAATAGTATCCCATTATAGTTTTAGTTCACACATCTCTTACTGATAGTGATCTTGAACTTCCTTCATATAATTAATGACACTTTGATTTTCCTCATTAGTATTATAAATGTTTATGTATTACCAATGGATTTCTGCCTTTTTCTTGTAATTAAAAAAGATGCTTTTTATATTTATTGAGAATTTATTGACTATTATGTACCAAATACTTTAGAAATTCTATAGAATTTTTTTTCAATTCTGCCCTAATTTATTTGTAATATGATATATATGTCTTATGTTTATAACTTAATACTTAAAATACTTTAACATACTTAATTTATGTCATAAAATACAAGTTGAAAAATTATGATTTATGAATCAAATTTGACCTGGCTCCTATTTTGTAAATAATGTTTTATTGGAAGACATTCATGCTCATTTGCTTATGTAGCATTCATAGCTGTTTTTCGTTACAGCAGCAGAGATGACAAAGCAGCAACAGTCATGACAAATACTTTGTAGTGTATATGCCAAAAAATACTTACTCTCTTTTCTTAATAAAAATTAAATTCTGATCCTTAGTCTCTATGGAAATAAGTTTTATTATCTGAATTTCATCTTGGTCTACTTTTGGTATTAGAGATTTTGCTGGTTCTTACTCAAGATGGCTTGATTTTTCTTGCCTGCTTGATAATGTCAGATTTCAATTTATGAGCTCATGCTTGGTAAACCTTTGGGACAAAATTTGTAAAAAGTTTAGAAAGTGTGTTTTTTCTTTTACTAATTATTTGCTTTTTTTTCCCTTTTGGTACACTGAATGACTATCAGTGATTATTTCCTATCAGTTTATTGCTTTAGTAAGTCAGAAGTTTTGTACCCCACCATTATGCATTCGGTAATCCTTGGACTGTCCCATATTTGATCGGAGACTAATTTCCAAAAGCATGTCTGTTGTTTTCCATATCTTGTATGGGATAAATATCTACATTCTCAATTGGATATAGATACATGAAATGTCCCCAGGCTGTCATACCCTTGCTCCAAGTTTGCAATGCTGATTCTTTCCTCCCCTCCTATTACTGTCCCCTGGATATTTGGCCTAATTTCTTGCACACTCAAAAGTGCATTTAAAAGGAGGATTGATGTATTTCATTGAGAATGTAATAGGTCTTTTCTATCAGATAGCTTTTTAGTGTAGTTGTAGATTGCACTGCCAGAAATTAGTCATGGCCCACTTTTTGAAGTTGCATATCTGGGAATCATGCCAGATGCACTCTTTGTAAACCCCACATAACTAGAGAGTACAGAGCAATTGCTACAATTCCTTACGCTAAAAGTTGTCCAATTTATTTTTCTGTTCCACCTTTACCACCAGACTATTGGTTTACATGACCATCAATCCTTATCTGAATTACCAAAATGATTTCCTAAGTGATCTCTCTCTCTCTCTTCAGTAACATCTCTTATATATCCCCAATATAGCATCCAAAATGAGCTTTCAGAACAGCAAAACCTTTAATGGTTTCCATTGTTCCTAGTGGTTGTTCCACTATTTATCTTAGCATATGCATTATTTCTGGGTCTCTCCATCTTGCACACTACGGTTAGGTTTGGCTCTCCAATACAAATTATTTTCACTTTTGTCTTGAACTCTTACAGAATTTATTTTCTTCACCTAGGAAAGTCTGAACCATATATTATCTAAGCAGCCCCAGCAAGCTGTTTATAGTGAACACATGTCAACTTGTATATGAAACTGTCCATTATGTACCTGATATCCTCAGAGTTGTCTATGTGCCCCTGCTATATCCTCAATACTCCTGCAACTTGACACCTTACAACAATGTATTTTAGAGTTAATTATTTATTTTTTCTGGTTGCTGTTTATATCTAAAAACTGAGTGGGAGGGGGGACTGAGCAAAACAGATTTCTGAACAGCAACTTTATTTGATGCAATAGTGCCTCTTAAGTATGTTAAGTTATTCTGACAAAAGGAAATATGGAGTTCTCAGTCAAATTGAAATGCCTGAATCACATGGATTATTAAGATCAACAACAATATAAATAGAAGAAGTGAAAGCAAATGATGAGTTGTTTAGCACGCCTGGGATATTAATACAGCACCGAAAAGCCTGAATCCTTTTCTCTTTTGTCGTCTCCCCACCATTCTCAGTAATGGTAAGGTTGTTAGGATGAGAACTGGGGTTGCAGTAAGGACATTACTTGTGGAAAGTATCTCCAGCCAGTGACACACTGCTGCTCTATCAGAGGGGGTTAGGAATATCCACACCTGGCTATAGCAATTGCTTGCCCATCAGCCTAAGGAATAGCTATGGTTTTTCTCTATGTTATGTTAATAGAGAAGACATGGGGCCAGAATGCCTATTACCAATCTGTGGCTAGATAAGACCTTGTGACTATTAGGAGCTCTTACATATTTAGAATTTAGTGTATCCTGAATATACAGTGATTACTATACTTCTAATTTTAAAATTATTTAGAATATTATGAATATCTAGATCTTAGGTATGTCATAAAATTTAAGCATTTCTTGGTTTGGTCCTTCCATATCTATTTTTATTTTAAACATGTACATGTTCTGCTGATTATATATCTCATATGTAATATACCTTTATATTTGTCAATGTTTAACAGTCTTTCAGCTTGTTGAATACTTACCAAACCTTAAAATTTTTAAATATATTACATATATGTTACAAATAACAAAATTATTGACACATATGTATAGAATATTTCAACAGAGCACCTGGCTTCATTTCTAGGGTTAAGGCGGGGGCAGGGGTGAAGAGCAATCTGGTTCATCTGGCCTGAATATGAGTCTTCATATTTTTATTTTCAACCTGTGTCTTTTGAACTCAAAGAAAGTAAGCAATCAATTTTTGTTGTAAACATGGGTACAAAGTGAAAGTAAACCTAAACCAGATTGTCTTGGATTCTATATTTGTTATACCCATGGTCCCTAACCTCCTCCCCAGGAACTCTGCTTTGAAATATAAGCAGTTGTTTATATGTTCCCTTTTGATTGATTTTTTTTTCCCTTTTCTTCTCATCTTCCTGAGAAACCCTTGTCTTCTCCTTACCCTCAAGATATGATTTCACTTAACTTACCCTGAGAATGTGCTCCAAGCTTGAGTTATGTAACCCTATTTCATATCCTATTTCAAGATACCCTTATATCTTTAATATAATTTATTGCAATGTATAATAACATTTATTAATTTTCCTCAACTGTAAAATCATTGAGGACAGGATTTATACTTTGTAAACATCTTTACTTCAGTGTAAGGTAAATATCTAATATTACTTCAACACCCAATATTTTTTTTTGCCAAATAGTTGAGTTATGAAATAAATAATGAGAATGTTAAAACTGTCTAATGATAAATGTTTTAAATGAATAGTTTAATGACCTAGACGATTTTTGATGTGTTGCTAATGTAAATTAAGCTATTTAATGATGTAGTAATTTTAGTAGGTCAATAGTGGTGTTCAAAATACGGTTATTATACAGCATTATATTTTATGTATTTTTAGACTATTCAGCTCTAAGACTGAGGGAATATTACTGCAGTATCACATAATTCTTTTAAGGACTAAAATAATTTTTTTTAATGGCAACAATATGTAAGAATTGGGCAATAGCATGTTACCAGCCTGAACAGAAGAAGCCTGTCAAAGACTGAGAATCTACTGGTTTCTCCAGCTCTCCAGCCTGCAATCATTGCAGGACTATCCAACTTTTGATCCTGGATGCCAATCTAAAAAAAAAAATCCTCTTTTTATGTATTATCACATACATACTCACAGCATATGATAATATATAAGACAAATGTTTCCTGGGAGCCATGGCAGTACCAGAGAGAAAGATTCTGAAAGAAGATCTAGATAGAACAAAGACACCTTATCATAAGTGGAAAAAATGATGAGGAATATAAATTATGGTTAAATAGATGGATTTTTTTATTGCAATCAACATAAAGAACCAGATATCCGGTGATCAAATCTGTATTCCAAGATGACTAATGCTAAAGATTGCATTTGGTAGTATAGGAATATATGATGTAAGAGTTGATAATTTGCCTGCAGAGATATAATATGAAAAGAAAAGTAGGAATGTAAAGTCTATAGATCTAATTAATTAAGGGATCTCATATACTTTATCAATCTGGAGAATACAAATTATAGTGTTGATTTGAGAATGTGTGGGTGTCAGAGATTACTGTTGTAATGGAGTCTGCAGTCCCAAACATGCTTCCTCAGGTACTGGCCCTAAATTGAATATTAGAGATCAAAATAACAAGGTTAACTCAAAGATAGCTCCATTGTTGAATTAAAAATTGCTGCCAATTTAAGAAGTCATGAATCTCTCTATGAGAGTTGATGAGTGGAAATAAGATGGAATGCAATGCTAAATACAAGGATGACTTTAGTTCTTCATTCTTGAAAGATTAAAAAAAAAGAAATCTATATTTAAAAGAACAGAATAGAATAGAATGTACATGCTAAGACTTCTGTGTCTGTTCAAGTCAATATCAATCAAATGATGTACTATTTTAGCCTTCCTGAAATCTGGTTCTTTTTTGTTGTTGTTGTTTGTTTTTCTGTTTTGTGGTGTTAGGGATTGAACCCAGGGCCGAGGCAAGCACTCTACCAACTGAGCTATATGCCTATCCCCTGAAATCTGAAATCTGATTCTTAATGGTCTATTAAACTTTTTTTTATTTTTGGTACTAGGACTTGCACTTTAACATGGAGCTACATTTTCAGGTTTTTTTAAGTTTTTATTTTGTGTTTTTTTTTTTTTTAAGACAGGGTCTTACTAAGCTGCTTAAGGACCTGGTTAAGTTGCTGAGGCTAGCCTTGAACTTTCAATCCTCCTGCCTCAGCTTCCTAAGTCATTGGGAGTACAGGAGTACTCTTAATGGAACCTTCCCACATGCTCAAGTTTAAGTGTTCATATCTGAAAATCAGGATGCTATGGTAGTACATGCCTAGAACTGGATTTGATACTTAGCTTTTTCACACATTTACTATACAATTTTGGGGAAGCTTCTATTTTTTTGAATTTCAATTTTCTCTCCCATAAAATTAATCAATATTATATGTTAGCAAGTTTTATGTGAACTTTGTGAATAGATGTATGTAACATAATAGGCCATTTAAAATAGTAATGGTAGATTTTTTTTCTACCCTTGTTTCTTGGGTATAAATCAGGATTTTATGAAATTTCCTGATGAAGAGAACTGAGGGACTGGAGGGAAGAAAGGTTTAGAGTTCTCTGAGTTAACTATAGCAGGCTATTCTCCTGATCCCAGGAGTTAAAGTCCATGGAGGTCCTTGCCTGAACATAGACAACTATCACTTTTTCTCTGATCTTAGCACTTATGAACGTGTAGATCCTTTCACAGCACAATGTAAATTAAAATAGAAAGCACAGAAAACTGTTTAGTTAGGGTGTCATATAAATGGTCCCAATCTTGCTTTTCTCAGGGTGACACTGGCTGTTGATGTTTTTGTTTCAATTATGTAGCATACTGTCTAAGGCTGGACTAAGGCCTAAGTCTACCCTAGCTTTTTTATATCATTAAGTGGCAGATATGTTCCCAGTTGTGCACAGATATAAATCTCTCAACAAATAAACACACACACACACAAAAAAAATGAAAGTGGATTAAGAACAAAGATTTGCTTTACGAAATCTATCCCCCCCAAAACCGAATAGCCAAGAAGTAAAGAAAGCACTGAGACCAGTGGTGGTGGTGGCAGCTGCTAAGGCAGATTTGTTGGGCTGGTGGATTTATTACAGGAGTACTCCTGGTTGGATGGAAAGGCTCAAGCTTATGCTTTTCCCTCTTTCCGCTTTCCTCTCTCTACCTCCTCCCACCCATCTCCCATAAGTACTGATGGACAAAAGGTGACTAAGGAGAGGTGGGGAAAATATCTTTGGCTGGTGATATCAGAAAGCTATTTGAATTCTCAGCGAGGAGGGAGGCGAGAGACGTTGAGAGACGGTAAAGCTCAGTATTGGCTGTGCACGCTGGCGAGCTGCGCTCCATCTCCCCGGGGTACACGCTAGAGAGTTGCCCTTCCCCAAGCTCGCGCCCGCAAGATGTCCCCCTGAGTGCTAGTGAGCGCCCGCACCCGCTGCCAGCACTCATTCTGTGCGCCGAAAAGCTGGCCTGAGGCTCCTTGTGCACCGCGCGTTTGGGGAACCTTCTAGGAGCTCTGTCTCCAGAGGGCGGGTGTGTGTGAGAGCATGTGAGGAGAGCAGCTGGGTGGGAGAAGAGGGAGGGCCCTAAGGGCGGGCGGGAGAGAGAGAGGGGCGGGCAAAGAGAGCAAGAGGGGCGAGCGGGAGAGAGAGGGAGAGGGGCGGGAGAGAGAGGGAGAGGGGCGGGAGAGAGAGGGAGAGGGGCGGGAGAGAGAGGGAGAGGGGCGGGAGGGAGAGGGGCAGGCGGGAGAGAGAAAGGGGGTGGGCAAAGAGAGAGAGAGAGGGGTGAGCTGGAGAGAGGGAGAGGGGCAGGCAAAGAGAGAGAGGGGCGGGCAAAGAGAGAGGGGCGAGGGGGAGAGAGAGGGAGAGGGGCGGGCCCGATGAGAGAGGGAGCATGCTGGAGGAGTGTGCCATGGAGATCCAGCCAGGGCCATGCCTGCAGGTCACCACTACTCAAACCCAGGCAAGTGCCAAAAGGGGTAGTTTCTGCGTCTGGGAATGTTTTGTGTGCTTGGTTCCTACGCTCGGGCTGGCAGCGACCAACTGTAAGAGAAACTGTGAGGCGGGGGTCCGGTGGGGTGAGGAGCGTATGGTGAATGGGAAGGCGACTCTGAAGGGTGGGAAGTAAACGCTGGACTTGACCATCCTTCTCTGTCTTTCAGCACGTCATTTCAGCATCAGGATTCAGAATTGATCCAGGCCGCGCAGAAGGGGCTATATCTCAGCTTCCATTGCTGTGGGTCTTGGCCTGGAAATAGTAGTTTTTCTCAGCAAGGACACAATTAACATCTAATTTGTTCAGGTTCGGTACAGGTTATGTAGGGACTGCAGTGCAGAGACCTAGGTTGGTAATCTTGCATTGATTTCTGCATGGGAATGGGATCATGGTTGTGACATCTAAACTTTTGTTTTGTTTTGTGGTCTTAATGTATCTTTTTCTTTTTCAAGTTTTCCCTAGTAACAAGCTTGGGGAACAAGTGGGAAGAAACCTGGGAAAACCAAGAGAAGGACCTGATTCTCCATGTAAGAGGGAAGGAAAAGATAAATTTCCACTGCCCCGCCCCATATTTTATTATTTATTTATTTAGCCTCCTAAACTGTAGGCTCTTGAAGTATTTGCTGAACTAGCTTCAAATATGGGCTGCAAAAATATCATTGGACTCCTTACTATGTCTCTGCTTGTAGACTCAATTGGTGGTTTGCAAAACAAGTGCTCAAATAGTTCAGTGATGTGTGGGAGGAGGCCATAAAGGGTAATTCATTTCAAGTGTGGAGTCTTCTTAAGGGTGAGTTGCTTGAGCCACAGGTAAAGTTGAATAAAGCAATTTACTATCATTTTGTCTCCTTGCTCTTCTGCATTTTTATTCTTTTATTCCTCTCTCCTGGGGCGATTGTGTAGCCAAGAAAAAAATATTTTATTAAAATGTTAGAGTGAAAACAGCTGAGTGAAAACAACATAGTGGTTTGAAATATTAAAATTGGCCCTTTGCTTCTTAATACATGTTAATAGAATGACCCTCTTCAAGGCTTTCTTTTCTAGGATAAGTGTTTAAAGAAAAACCCTGCAAAGGAAACGTTAATCATTTCCTGGCTGGCTTTAAGAGTATTTGCAGGAACAAATCACCAGTGAGAGAAATTTGGGTGGCATTTTTGTTTTGTGTCATTTTTGGTTCATTAAAACAATTTTAATTCATTGAAACAAATGTGCAAAGAATATATGGTTTATATGTTCAGGGCAAACTCTATAAAACAAACACATTTTTCTTAAAAAATAAAGAACATTCAGCAATACAAAGAAGGTACACATTTTATTTATTTCAACTTCCAGAGATTGAAATCATGGTATCTACAAAACATTTTGGTCAGTTCTGTTATTTTATCCAGAGAAAAATACAGATTAATGATAGATATGTAATAAAAATTAAGAAAAAATGCTTTGCACAGTTTGTACTTTAAAAAAATGAAAGAAAAGTAAGGTTTAAATATGCTTCTATTTTACATTTAGTGGTTTCTCACATTATCCTTTAACATAGTGATTTTGATGTTTCTAAGAAATTCTTAAATGTCAAAACTCAGTGATGTAAGAATAACATCCAAAGAGAATTTTAAAAGGCTTAATTCTAAATGGAAAAGAACACTCATTCTCAGGATCATTTCTATTCAAGTAGAGTGCAGGGCTGGATCAGAAAAGAAAGCTACCCTTCATAAAGTGTTTCAGCCTTCACACTGTTTCCTGTAACCTTCATAAATCACAGGTTCCTGAGCTGGCCTGATGATGAGCCTGCTGAGGTATATTTATAGAAGATGATTTGTAGATGATAAATATGCCAAGAAAGACATCATCTCCAGTAACCCCAGGCTCCACTGAGTTCCTCAGGGGTTCATAATTAAGACTCATAAAAGAACCCTGGGTGTGGAGAATGTGTTCTCTGAACCCTGACAATAGTACAGTCCAAAGGCAAACCAAGGAGTAATCACTTTGTTTCATGTTTGCACAATGTTCCACATAAAAGCTTTGCCTACATATTGACTCAACAACCAAAGAGAATAGCAGTTTGCATACCCTAGACTCTGTGTCTTTTCCTTCCTATTGACATAGGTCCCTTTTTATGCTTTAAAGTATTTTAAAATCACCATTTCAAATTATAACTGCTTAACCTCTTAAGTCCCAGTGCATGTCCATGACATCTGTATGTGTACAAACACATTTTCACACACATATATAATGCACATATATGCTTCTATTGGAATACATACATATATAAATATACGTGCATGTTTTCCAGTTGGAACACGTTTTTGAGGATGTTTCACGACATTGCTTTGTGTATCTCTGCTAAAAAAGTGAATTTTACCCCCAAATTGCCAAATTAATGGTGTGAACTAATTTTGTTTCCTTTTGATTTTCAACAGAACCATTGAGAAATCAGTTTAACACATCAAAATATGGACTGACATTGCATTTTAAATTAGCCCATATAATTAAGTTTAAAGTCAATTAAATTAATCTCTCCTATTATATATCCATTTGACTAAGATTTCTTTAGAAAACATGACATTTCTAAGTGTATTTTTATATATTTTCCTCTTATTTTTTGTTAATTCTTCTATATTTGAGAATAACCTTATTCTCCAAGATTCCTACTTAAAATTCAGTGTCACCTGCAAAATTCTTCTACTCAAAAATATGTTTCTCAAACTGGTTTACTCAGTTTTAGAAAGTTTTTTCTTCCTTTGTTCCTCCCTTATCTTTGATGCATTAAAATTTTCTAAATTGTTAGTTTCAATAAGGCTTTAGAAAGGGGAAATAAATTTGTAGATTATTCCTTGTTCAAAATCTTCTGATATATCCGTCTTTATTGTCTCCAATATGCACAGAAATGGCTTCTGGAAATAATTTCTATAATTAAAAGGAGAATTACCAGTCAACACATTGTTTCCTACCTTGTCCGCCAAGAGTCTTAAGGTGCATAGTTTAATAAAAGTATTGTGAAGAGTTAGGAGAAAAGAAAGTTTTTAAGTTTGTTGAAAGAGGTTTTCCCAAGATTTTGGACATGGAACAATCCCTACCCCATTTTTGCATGACATCTGTTAAATTTCTGCAAAATTTGTGTTCTTTGGAAAATACCTTGGGGACTATTGACCTAACCCCAATTCTGAATTTTACTTATGGAGAAACAGACACCTGAGAGGGGCTGAAGTTCTTAGATATTGTTAGAGGGGAAGTTGAAACTAGAACCCCATCTCCTATTTGACTATTTGGCCTAAATGGTCATCTGTACCCTAAGATGGGTCCTAGGATGCCAGGCATCATGGGTAGTGCTATGAACCTCTTACTCCATTATGAGTTCTTCTTGGGTTGATTTGCTAAAACAGAGTTTTTTGTATGTTCTTTTAAAAATGGTATCTATATCCTATTCTTATATAATAAATCTTAGGATATCTGCCCAACACAGCATGGCTATGACACTGGTACTTAGTATTTATGCTAAATGAGGATGGAAGTGAAAGCTCCTCGAAGGGCTTTAAAAGGAGGTTGATCACAGGAAGGAAGAAGGAAAGGGTCAAGAAATGAAATCAAGTGAGAAGGAAAAAACATGAAAAGAATAGAGGGTTGGGGAAAAAATAGCCTCTTGATGGAATTGAGACTGAGAGAAGAAAGGATGGTTGCAGATGATTAAAAAAAATCATAAAACTGAGTGGGAAGCTGTGATCTTAACATGCAAACATGACCCATGAGGCTAATTCAGACGCCCTTGTCTAAATGATGGGGAAGACTACCAACTGCTGAGAACCTTTATGGACTCGTATCAAGATGTATTCATTGCATGGGTGTATTAAGTTGATGAGGCAATTTCTTAGGCACCACAATAATAATGAGTGAGACAAATCTTGTCCTCATCAAGGTTACATTCTTGTTAGGGAGAAGAGTTCAGACAGGGACTCATATAAAATAAAACTAGGTAAAATTTGATCAGGGCCTGTGGTACTGGGAGAAATCAGGGAACAGGAAAACAGATCATGAAAATTATGAGGCAGAATAAAGACTAAGTGGGTGCAGCATGAGGCGTGGATAGGATTGCACCAGGTAGAGATGGAGTAGGGCAGACCCATTTCAAGGTGATATGATGAAGAAAATGGGGAAGCATATGTAGCTGTGTTTGATGCAAGTGGGTTGGAGTCAAGGTGGGTATGTACTGGAAAGAGCATAGAGACATGGCCAGAAAGCCTTCAACCTCACTGCGGTTCCTGAAAGTTTAGCTGAGGTTCTGACACTCCAGAAATTGATGAGAAACTAGTGAAGAGTGTTTTATTTTGTGCAGAGAAATAGTAGCACTAGAGGTGATATGTAGGCATGGTGAGGTTTAAAGACAGGAGAAAGAGCCAGCTGGTAGGGGAGGAGGCAGTTAGTTTTGGAGAGACCAACACACCACGCAAACATTGTCCATCAGACAGCTTGTGAGGAAAAGTCACAGAGACCAGCCACAGGAGACTGTTTCAATACAAAAACCGCCTGCATGGTGGAGAACCACAGCCTTGAAATTCTGTATGGGTGCATTTGAATTCCAGCAACCTGCCTAATTTGCCAAGGGACTTCAAAGCTTGTTTTAGTCTCTTTATCTGTGAAATGGGAACTATTTCTATATCAAACGGTTGTGGATATTCACAAAGAGAAACTTCTTAGCACGGGAACTTCACACAGCCAAGGAGTGAGCATGGGACACTGAGAGAAGGAACTGGAGAGTTGGCAGTTCAGAACGAAATTTGGGCGCTCAGGAAGCCCAAAACCCTGGCTTCAGCTGAGTCTGTTGAACGCCTTCTGGAGAGAATGGGTGAGCTGGGGCAAGGCAGCCTTGCCCTAGCTCCCATCCCAGGTTCTGCCCAGGTTTCATCCAGACAAGTGTCCCAACAATTCCGAGCTCCTGGAATCCCAGTGCCTCCACTGTGAGGAGCCAAATGCGCAGGTGCCCCGCTGTGCCCCTCCCCCCAATTCCCTTCAGCACTCTAGCTCCACAGCTATGATTGACCAGAGGACCTCTGTGTCTTGGCCAATAAACTCCACTGTGTGCACAGCCTTTACTGGGTAGAAGAATACAAAAACTGTGAGAGGGGCCCTGGTGGCCCGAGGTGGCAGCCGAGGCTGAGGAGCCAGGTCTAGGCCGGACGACCAGGTACCTGGGGAGTGGTGGCAACACTGAGGGGTCAGTACAGTGGGCACGGCTTGTAGGGCCAGGAAGACCTTGCCCTCTCCCGGAGCTCCGGACCCTCCTCAGAGGCCACAGCACCTGGGGAGGAGGCGGGGTCCTGGCCTGGCCGGTGGACAGGGATTCTCGGCCCCTCCAAACCCACCCGCGTGGGCTAGTGGCGGTGGGACTTAGGGGTCAGTAATGTTGGGCACCGCTTGCAGGCTCGGGAAGACCATGTCCTCTGACCCCGTCCTGGAGCCTCCTCGGAGGACACCACGCTGTGGGGAGGGGAAAGGGGCATGGAGGATGTGGCGGGGTCCTGGCGCAGGGTCCTGGCAGGCAGGGCGCGCCACCTGATCCAAACCCGCCAGCGGGCTGGCCTGTCCCATGGCCCTGTGCTGCAGGCGGTTGGCGCTTCCCCTCTCCCAAGACCTCTCCCCACCGACGGGGCGCTTGTGGGCGTGGGCGCTTTGTCAGGGATGCAGATTATATTTGAATCAAGAGTTATATTTGCAGAAGAGTTTTAATTTTGGAGAAGGATCAAAGTGTGTTTCCGTGAGGCTGAAATTCTGGGAGGATGGTCTACACGGTCCCCACCTTTTTCCTTCCCCCAGAGAAGCCCAGGCACCTTCCAGGAGTCTCGGGGCTGGGGGCCTTGGGAGTCCAGAACATGCGGCTGCATTGCAGCACGTTCATGGGGAGTCAGATACGTGCCCACCGCCCAGCCCCGCTCTGATTGTCCTGTGTCCCTCCACTGGAAAAGGGTCTGGGTAAATTAAATATAATCTCAAAGAAACAGGACGGAAGGGGTCCTTGTTTTGATGCATATATCAGTTTGCTGTAGGATGCAGGATATTTTTTAAGCGCTTAGAGCCGCTCTGCAGTCGTCTGTGTCTCCCATCTCCCTCTTGCCCTTGTGCCAACCGGCTGCATAAGCAGCATCCATAGGATCCACAGGTGATTAACAATGCAGTGTGTCAGGACGGTCAGGATGAAACGTTGCCACCTGTTTTTAACTTTAAATTGTTACTGTTGTTTTCCAGAAATTTTAGTGTTTTTATTAAAGGGATACTCTTTGGGAAGCCGCCTTATACATTTTAAAAAAGGGCCCACAGCAGATATGTTCTAAATTTAACTATTGTTATGTATGCCTTTAATGACGTTTCATTATGGTTAATTTAATTCCTAAGTATCTCAGTAGGTGTGAAGATATACTTTGTTTTTATGTAGTAGTAAAGGTCAAGGGAAAATAGGAATTCAAAAATAAGTGCTATTGGATAATTTCTATAGTGCTACTTGGATAATTTCTAAACTTTTGCGTTACACTCCTAGAGTGTTTCCGGGTGATTTTATGTTGCTGATAAGGACGATTGGAGCCAGGGAATGCAAAAATGTCATTTTATATTTTAAAAAACATGTAATTTTCTATTTAAAAAATGACTTCCAAAAATGGCAGAGTAATTTATCGGATAAATATCAGGAAGAACATTGGAGACAAAAAAAATATTCAATTTCAGCCTTAATATTTTCCAACTTAATGTTTTTCCACCTCTTGTTTCCTCATTGAAAATTAACTTTTATAGATTAGTATGAAAGAACTAGGGTTTAGGGGTTTTCCCTATACATTTTCTTAATTTGAAGTTGAGAATATTTTAAGATTGTTAAATAAAAAAAAATCTACTTTGAAGAGTGGGAATGTGGGATTTTTTATCCTTTCTTTTTTCTTTTTTTATTTAAAAATGTTTTAATCTTGATCCTTTCAACTACTTTGCTGCTACCAAATGTGTGGCTGAATTCTTGATTTCTTCATAAGGTTATCATTGTCTAAAGAATTACTTAATAAGAACAAATTTAGTAAGTTATAGATAATAAGCAAAACCTGATAATTTTATTTATCTAACTCAATGTCTTCTGTATAATATTTTAAAATAATTTTGTTGTTCAATAAGCAGTACTTAAAATTTTGATTTAACAATAGAAGTCTATGCTTTAATAAGCTTCCCTCTATTAACTCTAAAGAGAATTTTCATGAAGAATATTATAAAATCTTTTACTTCATTTATTAGGTCTGAATTTTAACCTTGGTTATTCCATTGAGCAGCTGTCTCTCCTTGGACTGATTACCTACCTTCTCTCAATCTATTTAATTGTGTGAAATGCAGAATAAACTACCTCAAAATTGTCCTGTGAGGTGCATGAAATGAAGAATGTAAAATGATTTTGAAATATAAAGGCTTTATGAGCTTTATATTTCTATATTTCTCTTTATGAGCTTTATATTTCTATTTCTAAGGTTCTGTAGGAAAAAATCTCATAGATTATATTTGCATCAAGAGTGAAACACTTTAAAATATAACTTTAGTTTAAAAAAACTCAACATATACCATATAACAAATATAACACATTATCCCTTTCCTATAATATACTGAAATTAAACAGTGTGTGGCATTCTTAGACATGGAAAGGGCTAAATGTTTTGGTTTACAGATTATTTTTGTTCATATGTGTTTGAATCAGTGTACATGCATTTAAAAATTATTTTTAGTTGTTGCCAGACACAATACCTTTATTTATTTTTCTGTGTTGCTGATTATGGAACCTAGTGCCTCACCTGTGCTAGGTAAGCTCTCTGAGCTATGACCACAGCCCTCTTATTCATATTTTAAGATTCAGTTTTCCCCTAAATCCAGAGTTGCTTGGAATTATAATGAAAAGTGATTATATAGAATCACATATGCCAGTTTATTCCGAATAGACTTAGATAATGATATTTCTGTTTTCTTAATTTCTGAATCTATAATATGATAACATCTTACACTAAGGTTTACCATATGTTTATAACTTTAGCATACTCAGTATTTGTGTTGGTTTCACAATTTCATAGACTCTTATTTTGAGAAAAGAGCTATGGACTTAAGGAGTATTGAGGAATTAAAAAGTCAGCTCATCTTTGTGTTCCTAGAAGCATCATATATCATTTTATCCTAGAATGACATCTAACAGTAAGTCATTGTATATGAAAAAAAATTCTGAAGTTAGTTTTTCACTAATTGTTGCATTTTATTTTGAAAGATAAGCACACTGCAACTGTAATCACTGCAAATTACTGGAAGAACTTATATCCAGAATTTTTGACTTAAACAGTATACAACACTTATGTACTTTAAACTATTTTTTAAAAAAATATATCCAGAAATTTTGAAATCTTACTTCAGATTTGACATCTGGCAATATATTTTAAAATATATTCCCAAGAAACAAAATTGTAAAGTCTTTCTTTAAAATAATGAGTAGTTCTTGTAAGTAATTGGTAGAGAGCTTCCCCATATTTATGTATGTGTGTGTATGAAAACATCAGGTTTTGGGGCTTGGTATTCTTAAAAGATTTGGGATATGTGTATGTCTTTAACTTGAAATATATACATACAGAAAATGTATGTTTTAATTCCAAGTTTAAAGGGTGCACTGCCACACACTGAAATCTTGTGGTATTTCATATAGTTAAACTTGTCGAGAAAATTTGAATCAAATGTTAATTAATTTATTCGTGGTTTCTTGGAATATAAATTGAACTCATAAAAATAGAACTGAACTTGTCATAGTGGTGTATGCCTGTAATCCCAGTGGCTCAGGAAGCTGAGGCAGGAGGATCACAAGCTCAAAACCAGCCTCAGGCAAAGAAAGGCATTAAGCAACTCAGTGAGGCCCTGTCTCTAAAAAAAAAAAAAAAATACAAAACATGGATGAGGATGTGGTTCAGTGGTTGAGTGCCCCTGAATTCAATCATCAGTGAGCCCCCAAAATAGAATTATGTAATCTTTACCATGTTCTTAAATATGTTGGATTTACATTATTTTATCAGTTTAGAAAATGTTAAAATTTTGTGTTTTAAAAAATAGGTACTAAAGGAAGTCTTCTATTTGGTAATTTGTTTAATCAGTGCAAGTGAAATGAAAAAACAGTATAAAAATGAATTTAGAAAATGAGAAGATACTGAGTGTAAATCCCATAGGTGAGTAGAGATTTATGACAAGTAACAGGCCATTTGATAGTAAAAGTGTCTTTAAATACTATCGTTTTTTGCCATCAGGAAACAAGTGATGCTATTTTTATTTTTAATTTTGTTTTTATTTCTTACATACATGACAATAGTTGAATGCATTACTATTACAATTATCCATTCACAACACCATTTTTCATAACTCTTCCCTAATCATTATACAAAATACATGTATGAAGACATGAATTTGGTGTCAGCATACCTTATATACAATCAGAGATACGATGCTATTTTTTAAATCAAGTTTTTTATTCTTATTTTCCTAGAAATTTATTCTGCCCTCATTTTTTTCTTCTGCCTGTCCTTACACATTGCATATATTCTTACTTGCCATTATTTATAATGAAGTACATAGTACAAAATGGAGAAGAATAGTGAACCTACTTACTAATATTTCACATTGACTTGTTAGTGATCTCTTCAACATAGGCTATAATTGGCATCTTTGATATATTTCCTAACTATTTCTTATAAATTACATATGGTATTTTCCCATGGTACTTCAAGCACATAAACAACATAAAAACAAACATGGTTTTGTGGAATAGATGACCCTGTTCTAAAGAAAATGTGTTCATTTTGTAACTTTCAGAACATTCTTCCAAAAAGAGTTAAATTAGGGTTGTGCAATATGTTAATAGTGATATTGGTGTATTATAGATAATTGCTTGTTAATAATTTTATTAAAATGAAAACCTTGTGTTTTCTGTACTTGTAGATTATTTAACAGTTAAATACTAATTTCATTTCATTTCTCCAGTGACTTTTATTCACTATTGTATACGACTTTAGTTTTCTTTATCTAAACCTTTTGATTTAAAGTAGGCTAGAAAATTATATTTGAAAATTTGCTCCAGGGCTGGGGATGTGGATAAAGCGGTAGCGCAATCACCTGGCATGCCTGCGGCCCGGGTTGGATCCTCAGCACCACATACAAACAACGATGTTGTGTCTGCCAAAAACTGAAAAATAAATATTAAAATTCTCTCTTCTCTCTCTCTCTCTCTCTCTCTCTCTCTCTCTCTCTCTCTCTCTAAAGAAAAGAAATAAAAAAGAAAATTTGCTCCAAAAATTAGTGATTATTATGTGCTGCTATATACAATGACTAAGTGAGTACTGGGAAAGGTGGTAGAGAATGAAGGCTGAGGCAGGAGGTTCACAACTTTAAGACCATCCTCAGGAATTTAGTGAGGCCCTGTCTCAAAATTAAAATTTACAATTGCTGGTGATATGGCTCAGTGGATAAGTATTCCTGGGTTCAACCCAAAGTACCAAAACAAAAGTTTTTCATGTATAGGTAACTGTTTCTTTTCTGCACTGTCCCTTACAATATCCACTAGGCATTTGTGGCTATTCTGAATTTAGATGCAGGTGAAATCTCAAATTTCATATTGATTGCATGTTCAAATAATATTATTGTTACATTGGGTAAAATATTTTAAAATTAATTTTATCCATTTTAATTATTTTAATGTGGCTACTAGAAAATTTTAAATGATGTGGCCTAGATGTCACTTCTATGAGAAAGCATACCTTTAAGCTGTATAAGTTTGTATTCTTACTTCAAGAAGACATCATTAAAACTCATCCTCCCAGTACTTCCTTGAAATAAGGGATTTATTTTTTTTAAAGAGAGAGTGAGAGAGGAGAGAGAGAGAGAGAGAGAGAGAGAGAGAGAGAGAGAGAGAGAGAATTTTTTAATATTTATTTTTTAGTTCTCGGTGGACACAACATCTTTGTTGGTATGTGGTGCTGAGGATCGAACCCGGGCTGCACGCATGCCAGGCAAGTGCGCTACCGCTTGAGCCACATCCCCAGCCCCGAAATAAGGGATTTAGTCTTTAATATTTGGATAGCCAAGAGGCAAACTTTGCAGTAAATTCTTCCTAGAGCATATAGTTCAAGTCAGAGACAATAGTATTTTAATCCAACTTCTATCTTTACCAGTTTTTTTTTTACTATGAGGAAGTAGGTTATTTATGTAACCTTCAGTTTCCTTATGTATAAAATGGGAGTATACAGTTTTATAAATTTATTTTTAGAATTATCGATATATTGTATGTCAAGCATAAAACCTTTTAAGGTATGTAAAATACTCCTAATATTGTTACTCTAAGGTTGCCACTCATTGGAACTCCAGAATTGGAAATGTGATTTCTGATACTTTGGTCATATAAGTGGAAGTGGTTAATACTGAAATGTCAGAGAATTCAGAGAAGGAATTAATTCACAGTAGAATACAATTCTGAAGATACCACCTTCTCTGTTTTCAATTTTTTTTCCTTTTTAATTTTATTCAGTCAGATTAACAATTACTTGACTTGCCCCAAATTTAGGTAAGTCTGTATAGCAAGATATCAAAAAAAGAATTGATTTAGGCATGGATGAAAAATTATAAGATTATTAGAGAAAACAATGCTGCAGACACAGGAACACATATTGAAGAGGGTGCTAAAATATTTGGAGAAAAGAAATTCAAGTATGGAAATACATATGTATAAATTAGATACTTTAATATTTCAATAGAGTTTTAACACCTTTTATTATACTTGTAAGCCCTTTATCTTGTGGACCCTCTATAGTTTAATGGTAACAGAATGAAAGCAATATATTTCAATTATATTTTAATGATTTTCTTAATCACCCATTCTTATTTGAAAACTCAATCTAATATGTCTATCTCTGGTTTTTCCTCCTTTCCCTTATCTTCTGTTCATCTTTCTCTACCTTTATTCCTTTGTTTATCCTGTCTCTTTAGCTTTCAACACTGCTGAATTCTAGTTTTATATTTTCTGTAGTTTTATGAAATTTAAAATGTGGGTTTGATTCCTGGTCACAATTCTTTCTAGATAGGGCAAAATTTCAGTAAAATAATTTCTTTCTGTAAAGTGAGTTTAAACTTCCATAACTTCTTTATAGAGATTTGTGTGGCTTATAGACCATATATAGAAGTGAATGGCATGCAACCTGGTATACAGTGTGTACTAGGTAGTATAGAACCTGATATCTAGTAGGTTAACAATAGTAACTGTAATGACAAAAGAAGTAATTATAGAAGTGCTACTAAATATGGTAAGCTACTCTTGCTAGTTTTGTTATAATGATGTCTCATACATGTCCTTGTAACACCAGCTTCCCATGTCAAAAACTTGTAAAGCATTATTTTACTATTCCAATATGCTAAATCTGTTCCATGTGAAATGATATTTTTAACAGTGAACCATTATTATTAACTCCAGTTACTACACTTAACCTTTTCCAATTAGCTTGTCACTGAATTACTGCAACATTTTCTTAGCTGTCACCCACATTACATTTTATGTTTTTATCTCATACATTTTATATTCCTCCCTGCAACTTATTCCCTGAACACCTACCTATCATACCAAATAGAAGGTTTAACGATTTGAATATGTTTTTAGTCAGCAGTGATACTGTAAGGTAAGCAGGGATAAGATCATGGATTACTTTAATTTACATGGTAAAACCTTTGCATTTTAAGATAATGGGAAAAGCTTTCAAAGGGTTTTCTGTGTTGGCATATTTTGGACAATGAGTCTCTTTTCTGTTTGGAGGATATTTAAAAGATTAAAGACAGTAATACTACTTGTGAGAATAATGGGAAATTTGATTTCAATTAATGTTTTTATTTTTTAATTTTTTGTTTATTTGGACACAGTACATTTATTTTATTTTCATGTGGTTCTGAGAATCAAACCCAGTGCTCCACATGTGCTAGGCGGGCACTCTACCACTGAGCTATATCCCCAGCCCTGTTTTGTATTTTATTTATAGACATAGTTTCACGGAATTGCTTAGAACCTTTCCCTTGCTGATGCTGGCTTTGAACTCATGATCCTCCTTTCTCAGCATCCCAAGACACTGGAATTACAGGCATATGCCACCATGCCTGGCATGCTTTTTTTTTTATTACAATGATGTTTGTTATTAACTTTTATACTTTATGTCATGAATTTTAAGTGTTAATCTTTTTAGAGCTTCATATAAAATTTTTTGTTTCTACAACTTAAAATATATTAAAGCCCATGCACATAGATCTGATGCATGGTAGTTTTAAGTAGGCATATTTAAAAACATTTAAGACCTGGAAATAGTGGTGCACATCTGTAATCCCAGCTACTATGGGAGGCCAAGGTAAGAGGATTGCAATTTCAGGACCAGCCTGGGCAACTGAATGGGACCCACTCTCAAAATGAAATAAAATAAAATGGATGGTGGATGTAGCTCAATGGCAGAGTGCTTGCCTCACATACATGTGGTTCTGGGTTCAGTCCCTACTACTGAATAAGAAAAAAAAAACTTTTTGTGCTCTGACTTGAGATAACCATTGATGAATAAAACCAGCATAGTGATAAAATAGCTTTTCTAATTTAAAAAGTTTTCAGAGCAAAGATTAAATGTCTCTATGTGATCTCCATGAACGTTTGAGTTGCCAGAATGAAGGATGATTTGCCAGGTGTTGGTACACAGTAATCACAGTCATAGCCATTTGGAAAAGCAAGGCTGCTTCAAAAAGAAATAACAAACTGATTTCCAAGATGTGTTAGATGAATGGTATATGACTCTTAGTGTAGCTGTGACTATAGAGTTGTTACAAAAAGTCTTCATGTTTGGCAAGTCATTTAAACACTCTGAAACTTAGTTTACTTATTTGTATGAATGGTAAAATAATTACCTGCCAGTCTTGAGGGTAAACTCGACACAGTATAGAGTACAATGCTTGATAAATAATAGACTTTCTGGAAACATAATTTATCTCCTTTTTTCCAAGATTCTTCATTTTAATATTTCTAATTGCTTAATTATTTTTGCTCCCAAATGTATAATGATTTTATGATGTTGATATTAACATAGATGTTGTGGTCTAAATGTGAGATAACATATTTTAAGGAAAGCTTGTTCATTAAAATCAGTGTTTTAGTTTATCTTTCTTTATAATGGGAAATGTAATCTGATTCAGTTGTCAATTATTAGATTGAGACGTTTCCAGTTTGTAACTGCTATATTAACAGTTAGAAATGGTAATTTCATGAGAGTCACCCTAATTAAACTTGGGACATCACCTGGTAGACCAGTGGATACTTAAATACTTAGTTTTCATAATTTCCTTTTTTCTCTTAAAGGTCTTGATAAATTCAGTGCCTTTCTACAGCAAGAGCAGCCACCCCAGCCTCTGTCCTCTACCAGCTGCTCTGAGACTCTGGACTGGTGACTTCACCTCTCTGGGCCAGGGTGAGGGTGAAGTGCACAGCTCCACAAAGCTCTTAGGGCGGTGCTGGCCCCAGGAAGCACTTCGTACAGGTCGATGATGACTGCCGTTCCCAGGGGCTCCAAGGTTAGCAATGATAGAGGGGAGTGACCAGGGGCAAGTGGCAGTGGTCCCAGGGCTGGGGGCTGTCAGTGCCAAGCCAGGAGGAAGGAGGGAGAGAGGGCTCTCTGAGCAGCACCACAGGCTGGACCCTGGCGTGACCAGCCCCCTCTGAATTTCAGTTAAAATTTCATAAAGCATAAAAATTCCCCCCTTGTTCACGTCTCAGTGATGGTCCAGAGGCACAGAGGGAGGTGCACCATCCCCACCACCCATCCCCAAGACCTTTCACCTTCCCAAACTGAAACTCTGTCCCTGTTCATCATGAACTGCTGGACCTCCTCCTCCTCCTCCTCCTCCTCCTCCTCCTCCTCCTCCTCCTCCTCCTCCTCCTCCCGTGCCAGGGTTTGAACCCAGGGGTGCTTTACCGCTGACACATCCCCCGCCTCCCCTTTTCTGTTCTTTTATTTTGAGACAGCCTCTTGCTAAGTTGCTGAGGCTGGCTTTGATCCTCCTGCCTCAGGCTCCTGCACTGCTGGGATTAGAGGTGTGTGCCGCCATGCTGTCTGCAAGACTAGGACTATTGCAGGGACCTCGTGAGTGGAGTCCTATAGAACTTGTCTGTGCGTCCACTTTGGGCTACTGTGATTAGGCTTCTGTGAACACGGGAGACCCTGCTTCACTTCTTTTAGGTGAACCTCCAGAGCACAATTGCTGGTCCACAGTCTCCCCACTTTCCACAGATGCAGACCTCGTGGCTGTCCGGGAGGGCTCCGAGGCCTGCCTGGGAGCCCTGCCTCACCAGTGAGGAGCAGCCACCTCTGACCCAAGCCTGCTGGTTGCTGGACCCAGGCCTTCCCCTGCCCCAGCTTCTCTGTGCCCATTCATTCTAGGTCTTCCAGAAAGTTCTCTGGAATAGGTGAGCCTTGACAGAGACACCAGGGGAGTGTCATCGCCATTCTGCACTGTTCTGATTCATACTTCTGTCACCAAATACGTGGACTTTCCCCCCTACACCAGCCAGTTCTCCACCTCTTGGGACCCCAGCCGGGTGTCCCACAGTCCCCTTAATTCTGACGCCAACTCCCTGGAGTCATTGCAGACCTCCCATCGAGGGCTCTGTTCTGTGACAAGAGGAACCCTCACTTTAGACCCAGTTGCAAATCCAAGGTTGTCACTGGGCTGAAAGTCGAGGGGTCCCACAGCCCCCTCCTCAGGTTCCACAGGTTGCTGGATGGGCCACAGGACGCAGGGAAGAGCTGTGCCAGCTGCCACCGCCGGGTTACAAAGAACCCACTGAGGAACCTCCGAGGCACAGAGGCGCCCAGCTCCCTCGCCCTCCTCTGCACCTGGTGTGTCCACAGCCTGCGGCTCTGAGCCTGTCCTGTAGGGTTCCCTGGGCTCCACGACAAGAGCAAGACCTGGAGAATCCAGGGCCTCGATGAGCAGCCCCGTCTCCAGCCCCTACCCCTCCCTGGAGCCACAGAATTGGTCACTTCCGGCTGGAACATTTAACACCTTCCAGGTCTACTCCTGAGCAGCCTCCTGCTGATCCGAGGGGCATGTGACCATGTTGTGGGAAGGAGCCAGAAAGCAAGGCTGCAGTTAAAGCAGCTGTCTCTGGGCTTTTTGTGACAGTGCCACGCCTGCCCACTGGGGTCCTGCCCAAGCACCGTAGATCAGCTTCTGCTTCATCTGAAGGCCACCAGTGCCCTTCCCAGGCTCTTCTTCTGCCAAGTCCACCCCAAGGAGATTTTGCTCTTTGCACGACAGCCTGGCCAGAGGAGGAAGCTGTTGAAATGTGATCCGCAGGTTGTGGGCCGCAGCCAGGAGGCGTGGGCAGGGGCGCAGGGGCTGAGACTGAAGGCCGCTGCAGAAGGAGTGATGCGGCTGTGTGTTGGGGAGTGCTAAAGGAACTTCCACACCCGAAGGCCAGGTAGCCTAATGGTCGAGGGCACAGTCTTCCCCTGCCTCTGCCCCAAGCCTGGATGTGGCTCCTAACACCTCGATTCCCAGCTTCGGGTCCCTGCACATTGGCCTGTCTAGATTCCAGTGAGCATGTCTTTGATGTGGCCGTGACAGTGCACAAAGGATCTGGGAAGCCCGAGAGGATTCTGCACAATGCCTGGCACAGTGTCACACACAGGAGCCACTCAGCTCACCCCGGTCATGCCCCCAACAAGGTGCGGCAACCCTGCAGCCACGGCCCTGGGCTCCATTTCCTCCATGCCACCTGCTCAGCCCTCTGCCGGAGACCCCTCCTCTACTCCCACCTGCCGCCCTTGCAGACCCTCTCCACAGGCCCCCTGAGGGCTCTGGAGGCTTCGGCCTCCAGGCGGCCCGCGGTCAGGATCTTGGCTTCTCTTGATTGCTTTAAAGTGTTTTGCTGCTGGGAAGCCTCAAGCGGCTCCTCAGAGGGACATAAATAAAGGCAATAACTTGGCCATCGGGAGGCCCACGTGGCGCTTCCATCCGGGACCTGGCATTCTGCGAGGCAGCCCTTGAGACTCAAGCTCCCCACTGTGGTCAGGTGCCTCTTCCCTCTGGGAATGTGCCCAGCCTGGTGCCAGGGAAGGAGTGGGCGGGCCAGCCCTGGGAGGGACACAGAAACAGTGGGAGGCAAGGGAGACGTGACGTGGACAAGAACATGCTTCATACCCTCCCTCCTCCCCCACTGCTGCACATCAGCCCCAGGATGGAATGTCCAAGTTAGGTTCCGCAGCTGAGGGAGAGCACCGACCTTAGCTCCAGTCCTGGGTCTGCCTGCTGCCTGGGCCTTGGACAGCTGCCCTGACCTCTGAGCCTCAGTATGCCATGTGCCAAGCAGAGACGGCGCTGTCCCTGATCTGAGGAGCTAGATTCAGCCTACAATCCCTGACACAGGGTCTTGGGCACGCAGCCCTCAGCTTCATCCTGTCTGGATTGTTCTGCACAGAGGTGCAGCCCTGTGCCCCGGAGGCCCTCCTTCCTGCACCCCAACACAGAGGGACCCCTGGCCGCCTTAGGACAGAGATGGGAGGGAACCCTTGACCTGCCTGCAAAGCTCCGGAGCATTTAATTTCCTGACAGGAGGGAGACCTAGAGCTCCGCAGAGGCAGGGATGCGGAGGTGGGCCGCCGGGCAGCCGGGCAGCTGCAGTGGGGTGTGCCTGGGACCTGGCATCAAGCTGAGGTTCATTAGACCCTGAGTGCCCAGGCCACTTCTTCTACACTGTTCACCCAGTCCTGGGCCTCTGTCTTCCCTTCTTTAAAAGGCCTTCAGGTGGGGGTGGGGCTGGGGCTGGGGCTCAGTGGTGGAGCCCTTGCCTGCATGTGTGAGGCCCTGGGTTCGATTCTTGGCATTGCATATAAATAAATCAAATAGGGGCTGGAGTTGTGGCTCAGGGGTAGAGCGCTCGTCTAGCACGTGTGAGGCCCTGGGTTCCATCCTCAACACCACATAAAAATATAATAAAGGTATTTGTCCAACTACCACTAAAAAATAAAAAAAAATATTAAAAAGAATAAATAAATCAAATAAAGGTCCATTGACAACTATATAAAATAAAGGTAAAAAATACATTAGAAAAAAGGCCTACAGGGGCTGGGGGTGTGGCTCAAGCCGTAGCGCGCTCGCCTGGCATGCGTGCGGACCAGGTTCGATCCTCAGCACCACATACCAACAAAGATGTTGTGTCCGCCGAGAACTAAAAAAAATAAATATTAAAAATTCTCTCTCTAAAAAAAAAAGAAAGAAAAAAGGCCTACAGGTACACTTTCATTACTATTTAATAACAAATTTAAAAAAAAAAAAACAGACAATGCAAGTTGGGCCTGGTGGTGTATACCAGTAATTACCAGTGACTCATGAGTCTGAGGCAAGTGGATTGAGAGTTTATTGCCAGCATCTTAATGAGACCCTGGCTCAAAAAAATAGAATTTAAAAAAGGGGTGGGGTGCAGCTAGATGGTGAAGCGCCCCTGGGTTCAGTCCCCAGTAATATAAAACAAAACAGAACACACGCCCATGTAAAACAGTTGAAACCGCACAGACATTCACCAAGGTCCCTCAGTTGTGACCCTGTGGCTCCAAGGCACTCCAGGACACAGGTGGAATTTGGGGGCTGCGGGACAGAAGGCAGTGCAGGCAACAGTGAGGAGCAGCGAGGGAGGTGCAGGGAGCCATCCTGACCTCGTCCCTCATGTCCCAGACTCAGGCCGGGCTGGGGCTTGTTTCCCCTGTGCATGGGTTTGCTCAAGCAGTTGTGTGCTGTCCAGGCACAGAGCAGGGAGGAGCAGGACTTGGGGGGCAGCCCTGCAGTGCCCAGAACAGGTCAAGTGCCTCTACCTCCCTAGGTAGTGCTGAGACAAAGGGGGCTCTCTGACCCTCCTTCCTCCTGCTTCTCCATGGAGTCAAGGACCCGGGAGGCTATCAGAGGATCTGAGTCGCAAGAGCCTGGGACACAGGCCAGAGCCAGTCTGTCCGGGCCACCTTCCCCGAGGCCATGAGGATGCTCGGCTCCCTTCCAGCAGCACATCTAATGGGGTTTTACACAGGCCTCTGGCGCTGGACTCCATGTCCCAACCCCCTCCCCTCCCCATGTCCGCCCCAAGGTCTTGCCCCCCAGAGCCTGCACCCCCTTTCCTCCCACCCCCATCAGCTGTCCCATTCCACTGGCCAGGACAGGCAGGCGTGGAGGAGTTGGGGCACCTTGCGTGCCTGTGCTTCTCCACGACCATCTGAGGCACAGCTCCCCACTTGTCCCGTCTCAGGAAAAAGAAGGGACACCTGAGACAAGGTGTCCCATTGCCTCCATGAGCATTGACCCGAAGGGAGCCTCCTCCCTGATGCTTGCCCCTGGTGTGGGTGAGAAGGAGGGTCTCCAGGATGGCCTGCATGGTGGCACCAACACTGGAAACTGTAGAGACCGGGGACTTACCCTGGATAACGTGTGTCACATAAGGAGTGGCACCCGATGAAAATATCTGTCTGCCTGTCCATTTCCTGACCACTGCCACCTCCCAGTGTGCAGGACAGAGGAACAGGACACGCAGGCACAGTATCTATGATCTCTCTCTCTCTCTCTCTCTCTCTCTCTCTCTCTCTCTCTCTCGGATTGAATACAGGGGCACTTAACCACTGGGCCACATCCCCAGCTCTTTTTACATTTTATTTAGAGACAGGGTCTGGCTGAATAGCTTAGGGCCTTCCTAAATTGCTGAGGCTGGCCTGGAACCCGCGATCCTTTTGCCTCCGCTTCCTAAGCTGCTGGGGTCACAGATGTGGGGCACAAAGCAGGCGCTTGTGTTTCTGCTATGTATCAGACCTCCACTGTGAGCAGAGGGAGGGCAGGTGTCTGGGGGCTGCAGTGGGCAGGGGAGAGAGCTGGGTGGGAGGCAGAGCCAGTGGGAGTTTACAGCGTGGGCCCACTACAGACATGCCTGGCTCTTCCATGAACTCTAAAACCTCTGGGAAGCAGGGGCTGTTGGGGTCTCCATTTGCAGTCAAGAGCACCGAGCCTGAGAATAGCTAAGGAACTGGCCCTGGGTCCCAGAGCTCTTCCAAAGGGCCCAGGACCCATACTTGGTCTGCCTGCGCCCCCCCGGGCCTGCCCTCCAGGTGACCAGTTGTGCAGGGGGAGCAGAAGGTGTCCCAAGCTTGTCCCTCAGTGGTCATCACCCTTGTGCATTTGCTGGCCACCTGCTGCCCTGCTCTTGGCTCAGTGGGCAGTGAATGCTCTTGTTGGGGTTCTGACAGGTTGGGCACCTTGCGTGCCCGTGCTTCTCCAGGACCATCTGAGGCACAGCTCCCCACTAGTCCCATCTCAGGAAAAAGAAGGGACACCTGAGACAAGGTGAGCCACTGGCGGAGTTGGGGCACCTTGCCCGACACACGTTATCCAGGGTAAGTCCCACCATGCAGGCAAGGGGTCACACCCTGGAGACCCTCCTTGTCACTCACACCAGGGGCAAGCGTTGTTTTTCAAGACCATGTCAGCAGAGGCCTGCCAGGGAAACAGACCCCTGTCCTGTCCAGGGATGGCTCAGGGCTCGCAGGTTGAAAGGGGCCGTGTTTGCATGATTCCCAAGCGGCCTGCACCCATCTCTCCGGAAGAGGGAGGCTGGAAAGCGTTGGCAGGGGTGCCGACCACTTGGTTTTTAAAACGAGGCCAAAGCTTTTTACTCACTCCCATAGGCAGAGTGACCCGCTGTGGAGGTTTGGCTGAAACGAGGTAGTGACATCAGTGCTGCTCCCCACCCCTCCTGCCTGGAATCCCCCTGCCACCCCGCAGGCCCTTGGTCTCTGATTTCAGGTTCGCCCCTGCTCTGTTCCACGTCTCCTGCAAGCAGACAAGCGTGAAGCCTGCCCTGGGAGGCGGCATGAATAATAGAACTGAAATCATCCCTGGTTAAAAATAGATATTCTTCTTAATAAATATTTTACATACTGTCTTTAGGACACACAGTTTCCCTGACTGAAGAGTTAAAGCAAACCCTGTTATTGAACCCAGTGGAAGCAGGAAAGGCTTAGCCCAGCTCTGCCAAGCGTGTTCCTGTGGCTGCAGCTTGGCTCAAGTCCGCCCACGCCGCAGCCACCACTGATACAGGCGGCAGCCACCCTGGAACCGCAGAACCTGCAGCCGGGAGCGGCTTGGAAATTCTCGGGCGTTTTCGTCACCTGTGCATTTTATGCAGGCAGATGGATTATAAAATGCCCTTGGTTAGTGAGGCTTGGAGTCCAGACAAGTCCAAAGCAGGCGCTTGGGTTTCTGCTATGTATCAGGCCTCCGCCGTGAGCAGAGCAGGTGTCTGGGGGCTGCGGTGGGCGGGGAGAACGCTGGGTGGGAGGCAGAGGCAGTGGGAGTCCACAGCACTGGCCCATTTCAGAAAACTTTGCAAACACAGAACAATCTTGAAGGTCTGAACTAATTAGGACATGGCATGATCTAGAAATGTCAAACGGATTTGAATTGTCTGCAGATGTATCTTGATGCTCTGACCCCACCTCCTTCGCCAGGGGCCTCCCCTGGAGGGCAGGGGCAGGCAGGAAGTGCTGGGGGCTTCCCAGCAAGCAGACCCCTTGCAGGTGACTTCCTTCTGCAGCTGGAGAGGCTGGAAACTGGGTACTGGGGGTACAGGGTGCTGGGCCAGGACCGAGGGCCACACGAGGCTCCAGGGCCCACGTCTCAGGTGGGCGCCTCTGTCTGGAGCCACAACCCCACTGTTGAGTCAGCTTTTCAGTGCTGTGACTAAAAGGACCCGATCAGAACAACTGTAGAGGAGGAAAGTTTATTTCAGGGCTCTGCTTTTGGAGATCACAGTTTGCAGAAGGCAGGCTCCATTCCTTCGGGCTCTAGATGAGGCAGGACATCAGGGTGGAAGAGTGTGGCAGAGGGAAGCAGCTCACACGATGATCAGGAAGCAGAGTCAGACTCCACTCACCAGATACAAAATATGTGCCCCAGAGGGACGCCCCGAGGAGCACTTCCTCCAGCCACACCCCAGCTGCCTCCAGCCACCACCCAGTTAATCCCATCAGGATTGATTAGCTGATTGGGTTAAGGCTATAACGCAATCATTCCTCCTCCAAACCTTCCTGCGTTGTCTCACAGGTGAGCTTTTGGGGACACCACATCTAAGCGGTGACACCTACATCCCAGCTGTCCTGCTGTGGGCCCGTGTGGCTTCCTTGGACTGAGCACAGAGGCCCCTCTGTGAGGACCTGCTCAGAGGAGAGGCCACCGTCTCCCTCTGTGCCCGGCAAACCTTGAGGATATTCAGGTTTAGAAGCCAGCACCTTGGGCGGCATGCAGGGCTGCAGGTTTGTCTCCTCTCCCTGGCCTGGCGCTGGCCTGGCAGAGGGCTGGTGGGCATGTGGACCCTTGGGTGGACCCTCGGGGGGACGCTCCGATGGGACAGGCGTGTGTGTTAGACTGCGGTGGTGGAGTCGGTCACGGAATGCAGTGGGGGCTGTCACCACTGTGGTTTCAATGATGCTCAGGTAGGTGGTGACCTGTTTGATCCTCACCTCTCCTGCCGGAGGTACCCCAGCTCCTGAATTCCTGACTCTGGAAAGACTGGGTTTAGGAGCCGGGAAGGAGAGGGACTCTCCCAGACCCATGGAAGATGGACAGTGGAGGCCACAGAGGAGGGGCCAGGCCTTGCCCACATGCGCAGAGGCTTCGAGGAGGATGGTTGCCGGGAACCGTGTGGAAGGCTAGGAGGTCTCCCGCGGCCCCTCCAACAAGCCCACGCTCCTGCGCTGGTCCCCAAGCTCAGTCTGCCCCTGGGTCCACTAGGCACCTGCTCTGGCGCACAGGCTCGGGCTTGGCGGGGAAAACAAGTCCAGGGTAAAACACAAACGTGAAAAGGGCTGGGGTCGTGGCTCAGCGGTAGAGCACTCCCCTAGCACGTGTGAGGCCTGGCTCCATCCTCAGCACCACATAAAATACATATATAAAATAGAGATATTGTGTCCATCTGCAACTAAAAATATTTTTTAAAAAATGTGGGGAAAATGAAACAAAAATTAAGGCATAAAATTACATCAACAAAGGGATATTTAAAAAATCCACGCCACCTAGCTGTACTTGTTTTAGTTTTTTTTTTTTTTTTTTTTTTTTTGACCAGGTAAGGGGAAATTATGAGATGTTTTCATTTCTCTGTGATTGCACAAACTCTTAAAATATTAAACTATTGCTTAATAATTGATTAAAACTAATCTCAGTGGGAGCCAATCACCCATTTGGCAGGATCTCATTAAACTTGTAGGGGCTTTTAGCTCCCCTTAGCTCCTAACCTTTCCCTTGTCTGATTCATTCAGGGATCAGCAGACGTCCTGCCTCTGTGTGATTGGGAGGTTGTGCCATGGCCGGCTGCACGGAACTGGATTCAGAGAGAGGAAGCGTCCAGGGACGTCGCGTCTGAAGGGTGGTGGGGAAACAGGAGGATGGCTGGTCAACTCTAAGACTCGGACGGGAATCAGAGCAGCCTGCAGCCCTCAGACCCGCTCAGCTCGTCTGGCCTGAGTCTGTCCACACGGTGACGTGTCCCCTGCCCCTCCACTTTTTCCAGGATCACTGAAGACATTAAGCCACGTGGATCAGAACACAGGCTCGGCATCAGAGGTTCAGAACTTGCCGGCTGGATACTTCTTGTACGGCTTGAGCAAAGGTTGTCCCCCTCTCTGCCTCAGTTTCCTCATTTCTACAGCGCGGATGGCACGTGTAGAAAGGCACAGGCAGGTCCGCTGCATTCCCGCACTGTTGCTGGGCAGGGCTTGACATGCATTCATTCTGCTTACTAAGGGCTCAAGGGGGTCTCTGGATTCAAAAACGACTTGGGGGCTGGGATGTAGCCCAGCCTTCATGGGGCCCTGGGTTCTATCTGAAGCACCGCTACCAAACCAGACAAAAAACCTGCTTAGGATTTTAGGGGCCTGAGAAGAGGGGGCAGTTATATGAACAACTGAGGCTTCCAGCACTAAGCACCGCCTCCAAGAACACTTGTACACCTCTGTCCTCAGCAGGACTCTTCCCAATAGCTAAAAGGTGGAAGCAACCCAAATGTCCACTGACAGATGAGTGGATAAACACAATGCCATCTTCCCAGGACTGAGGTACAGCTCAGGGGCAGAGCACTTGCCCAGCATGCAAGAAGCCTTGGGTTCTACGTCAGTAAAGGGGTGGGGGGAAAGTGGTTAATCCATACAATGGAATATTACTCAGCCTTAAAAAGGAAGAATGGTGCCTGTGATCCCAGTAACATGGGAGGCTGAGGCAGGAGGATAACAAGTTCAAGGTCAGCCTGGGCAACTCAGCAAGACTCTGTCTCAAAATAAAATAAAAAAGGCTGGGGACATAGCTTAATGATAGAGTGTGCCTGAGTTCAATCCCCAGCTCCAAAAATAAAAATAAATAAGCAAAGGGCTGGAGATGCAGCTCGGTGGCAGAGCACCTGGATTCAATCCCCAGTCCCACAGAAGGAAAAAAAAAAGAAATGTTCTGTTGACTCCCTGCAGTGGTCGATGAGGACTTTGCTCATTCAGTTTATTACTCTGTTTTTAGTTCTTCCATGGATGACCTTCTAACTGGGACCTCTGTCCTGGGTCTGGCCTCCGGGATCACCTTCTTGCTCATACCCAGGCTTTTGTCCAGTCCTGGTGAGTCTTGTGGGGCAGGGCGTGTGGGGCAGGGCTGGGCACCGGAGGCTGTGTGCTCCAGGGCAGTGGGCAGAGCCCTGGAGACCAGAATCGCAGTGGCTTTGGGGGTCCCCCATCACCCAGACCTAGATGCCTCCATTTCCAGGCAGGGAGGTGGGTCCACACCCACAAGGAAGTTAATGGCCAGCACCCAAATGTCCCAAGTCAAGAACCCAGGCCCGTCTGCAGGGCCTCAGCTGCCGCCCCAGTTCCCTCCACCCTCCGGCTGTTGCTCTGAGAGGCCTGCAGCCCTCTGTGTCTGAGACCCCGTCTGCATTTACCACACTCACGCTGCTACAAGCAGCTTTGCCACAGTCCAACAGCTCAAGCTCGCTTGCTCCCCCCCCATCTCTCTCTGTCTCTCTGTGTCTGTCTGTCTGTCTGTCTCTCTCTCTCTCCCCCCACCTCTCAGAGCAAAGGTGGGAGGCTGAGGCAGGAGGATGGCTTCAGTCCAGGGGTTTAAGGCCAGCCTGGACAACATAGCAAGACCCTGTCTCAAAACCACAACTACAAATATTAAACACAGAGAAAAGCTCAGAGAGAAAGTGATCTAAATCTGGAGGGTTATGGGCAATTACCTCCCGTAATGAGCAGTGAACAGACTGTAGATTCCTTGCCGTCAGGCGCCACCAGGTCAATTTTTATTTTTTTAAACTGGGGGTTGAACCCGGAGGCCCGCTCCACTGACCTACATCCCAAGCCCTTTATCCATCGATTGATTTATTTACTTTTGAGGCAGGGTCTTACTAAATTGCCTGGACTGGCCTTGAACTTGCCATCCTCTCGCTTCAGCCTCCTGAGTCCGTGGGGTTACAGGCGTGGCCACGGCACACCCTCTTCATTCTGTAGGTGAATAAGGGAACGTGGAGCTTGCAGTGGGAAAACCCAGCACACGTTATTTACACGTTATTCAGTGGAAAACATTAACTTTCCCTAGCGTCAGGGCTGGAGCCACCAGGAGGGCCAGGCTCTGCAGACCGGAGGGAGGGCTGGCCTGTTCAGTGGACGTCAGGGGCTGGGACCCAGGTGGCTGCAAGGCCTTATCACCTGAGGTCTCTCGGCAGGAGTCACAAACGGGGAACTCCACCTGCTCCAGATGCTCCTGAGCTTCTCACTGAGGCCGTGCCCTGAGGCTTGGCTTTGCCAGCAAACACAGGCCAGACCCCTCTGGGGAGCCTCACAGTCCCCGGTTTCCTGTTGTCCCAAACAAGGCAGCCTCCTGATGAGCAGGAGGTGTGAGCCTCCCCAGGCCTGGGAGTCACGTCTGGGAGGCCGAGGCAGGCGGGCAGGCACACAGACCTGCTTGGGAAGGGATGCAACGGCCACTCCGAGTCCAGAAGGGTTGGGGCTTTTCTCACGTGCTGCCGTTCAGTGTCAAAGCGCAGAATTTTCATGTAGGGTGGCCTTCTGTCCATCCTGTCCCTTCATTTTAGACAGAAAGCAAGAGATCTGGGAAGGACAATCCCAGCCACTCTGTGGCTCTCTGGGGTACCCTGGTGGCTTGTCAGGCAGAGTGGCTGCATTAGTCCGGGTTCTCCAGAGAAATCAAAAACAGTGCGCTGGCAACACACAGATGGGTCTTCTTAAAAAGAACCTGCGCACCTGGTCACGGAGCTGGCAAGTCTGGATCTGCAGGGCAGATCTGCAGAAGTGGATGTTTCAGTCTTGAGATCGAATGCCAACTGAATTCCTTCCTCTTCTGGGAAACTCAGTCTTTGTTCTTCAGGGCTTCATCTGATTGGATGAGGCCCACCCACACAGAAAGGGATCATTTTACACAATCTACTGACTTAAGTTAAATTCATCTAAATAACACCTTCATGTAAATTTCTAGATTGCTCTTTGACCAAATAACTAGGTACCATATCATGGCCAAGTTGACACACAAAATAAACCCTAACAGTAGTGCCGTCTGCTCCTTCTGGGACATTTGGTACCCCGGCCCCTCCCTCTTCAGTACCAGCAGTGTCCCCATCATGTAACAATCAAAAACAAGCTGCCACCCCACTTCTGCATGACTTCTGGGGGTGCAGAGCTCTCCTGGGTGAAAGGCATTCATGAAGGGGCCAGAAAGCCTGGCGTCCACCTAGGACCCTAGGCTCTGCCTGGCTTCTCTGCTCAGCCGAGTGTTGAACGTCTCAAGCTAAGGGGACGGCTTCCCCCCGTCCTCGAGAGAACAGTGGGTACTGGACTGGGGATGAGGCTCAGTGGCAGAGCAATTGCCTAGCATGCGGGAGGCCCTGGGTTCAATACAGAGAGAGGAGGGAGAGGGGCGTGGGGAGTCCTGAGCCCACAGTGGGGCCTCACTGGACATCTGGGTCTAACTTGCCTGATGTCCAGTCCGTGGGTCCCCAGCTCTGGCTGCCTTTGATGAACAGCCTCAATAATGGGTTTGGAAACTGGCCCAGAAATCAGAGATTTCTGTAATAATTAGAGATCATTTGGGGTCCAGCTCCTGGGAGCTGTGGGAGGCTAAAATAGAACTGTCTCATGGCGTTCCCAAAGTGCGAAACCGGGATATTAGGATTCTGAAGGCTACTGAGTCCCTGCTGATCCCCGGTGCCTGTCCTTTCTAAAAGGTGATGTATGCGACTCAGCCTCAGGGCTGGTGAAGTGGGGACCTGTTTTTTAACCCTTGATATTTACCCACTTTGGTCAGTTCACCAATCCCCAGTCTCAGGTTCACTGAAGTAAATGCTATGCCCTTTTCATAGAGCTGTCACTGTGTCCCCACCTCCTGTCCTCCAGTGAGCCCTGCAGTGGGGCCTGCTGGCACGTGGGGCAGGGCGGTGCTTGCTGTGACAGTCACCCCCTTCCTTCCGGTCCTGAGCCCCATCCCGGGGCGGGGGTCAGCTCTGTGCTGGGTGGACATGCAGCACTCTGCCTCCAGCTGCAGGCCGCTGTGGTCGGGCTGGACGATGCCCAGCGTGGGAAGGGGGGAAGGGGACAGAGGCCTGTGAGCATGGGTTCCTGCTCCTCCTCCAGCTGGCCCCACCCTTACCACCTCCTGGCCCCCATCCAAAGGGAGAGGAGGCCCAGAAAGGAAAAGGGGGAAGGGCCCCTGGGGCTTGCTTCCCGCATCACCAAGTGACAGGCCTGAATCCCAGTGATCACCCAGTAATCTGCTGTCCAGGGCACTTCCATCAGTGGTCACCAGGTCGGATGCTTCCTATGGATGGTGTCACCTAGGAGGGTGAGGTAGGAGGCCGCAGCCCACCTGCCCTCCCCCTCTCCCTGTTCCCCTCTCTCCCTGTTCCCTTCTCTCCGTCAACTAGACCCGGAGTGTGTCTTAAAAACGTGGCTTCGGTGGGTAAAGCACCAAGTCAGATGTCAATCTCTCAGTTCAGACGTGTTGAAAGGCTCGGTTCAGACCAGAGTTCCACTCGGTCACTTCCGCACTGTCCTCTCTCTGTAGAGTTGTGTGGACAACAGCCCCTCAATGCTCTGACTTGGTTGTTCGATTGAATCAGGGAAGCAGGTCTTCAAGCGGATCTGTGACCCACTCATCCAGGACAAGGGTCCAGAGCTCAGGGGCAGCCCCTGACCCTGTGGCTCCGAGGAGACCTGTAGAAGAAGGCCTGCGACCATCACCTCCTGGCTACGGGGACGGCTTCTCTAACAGAGCCTCTGCTGTTCTGTTCCCACCTCTGAAGAACCCAGAAAGTGCCCTTCCTTCTAGAGGATCCGTCAAGAGATTTCGTGAATCAATGAGCTTGCCTGAAAACAGAGTGTGAGTTTGAAGGAAGACAAGGGCTCCTTTTGCTGGTATGATTCTAGGTAGGTAGTCAAAGAACTTTTATTTATATCATCTAATTTTATTCTCACAACAGTCTTATGGGATTAGTAGAAAAAGAACTACCCCTACTCCATTTAACAAAATAAGTTACAAAACTAGTGAGTGGTGGGACCCTGACATGGATTTCTGCTTCTTGGCCATGGATTCATCTACTCATTATTTTATGCATCTGTTCAT
This sequence comes from Urocitellus parryii, assembly GCF_045843805.1. Taxonomy (NCBI): domain Eukaryota; kingdom Metazoa; phylum Chordata; class Mammalia; order Rodentia; family Sciuridae; genus Urocitellus; species Urocitellus parryii. The sequence goes on from NW_027553833.1 coordinate 2,924,070, forward strand.
CCATCCATCCATCCATCCACCAATCCATCCATTGACCCATCCATCTACTCATCACCCCTCTGCCCCATTCAACCATCCACATTTCTATTCATCCACCCATCCACACATTCACCCCTGTACTGACTCACTCATTCACTCATTCATCTATCCACCCATTCATTCACCTACCCAACCATTCATTCACCTACCCACCCATTCATTCACCTACCCAACCATTCATCCACCTACCCAACCATCCATTCCCTACCTGTCCATCCATCCTTCATCCCTCCATCCCCACCCACCCATTCTACATGCATCTGCCAGACCCATGACTAAGCACTGGAGGACAGAGGGGACCTTGATTTTCAAAGAAATCCCAGCCCAGGGGGTTGTGTGGCCCCTGTATGACCCGGGGGCAGCTTATTTTCTCCTCAGAAATTCACCCTCAGCCTCTTCTCCCAATAGTAGCTGGGGGACGGGCAAAGGCCAGGGCACCTGTAACAAACACCTGTGGCTGGTTGGGGGCGTTGGTGTGACTGCAGGTAACGAGGCTCTGGGAAAGCTCCCACCCCAGGAGCCCCAGGAGCCCGGGGCCCGATGCTAAGTGCTGAGCCCTGTCGGATGTATCCCCAGTTCTGGGAAAGCCCGTGGGAGAATTTCTGTCTCCCTCAACACTGAGGATGAGGCTGGGAAGTGCCCGCAGGCTGAGGGCCAGCATGGTGTGACAGCTGTTTGCCTTGCAGATCGCACCCCCAGGCCTTGGGAGCTAAGGCTGTGGGGAACCAGATCATAAAAACCCACTCACAAGAGACTGAACGGTGAACCTGAGCCATGTGCTTCTGTCCAGTAGTGGGGGAGGTCCAAAGATCCACAGCTGCACATGCATGACCTAGTGTAAGCCTCTCACAGAAGGCGCTGGAGGGACTGTGGCTGAGGCTCACTGTCCAGGCAGAACTGGACTTGAGCTCAGGTCCAGGACTCCTTCCCAGCTTTCCTCCCTCTCCATGTGGCCCAGTGCCCGCCCCCATAGCCTTGGCACTCAGGGCCCAAACTTAGCTGGAAGACCCTGGAATCCATGAGACTGCCTGTCCCCTGGGGACCAAATTAGAGGCGGAACTGGGACCAGACAGCGTGCCAGCAGCACACACTTGTGATTCCTGGGTACCCAGAAGCAAACAGAGCAGGTGGCCGACTTCTGCACTTCAGCAGCCAGGGAAAGGCAGGCTGGGCTCGGCAGGAGAGTGGGGCAGGAGCGGGGAGCAGGTGCTCTCGTGGCGAAGGCTCGGGACCCTCCTGCTGGAAGGGCAGAGTGGTGGAGAGTGGCGAGGCCCCACTGCACGTGGGCTCTGTGTTGCGAGTCGGAGGCTGGGCGTGGGGTGGGTGCAGAACGTGAGGACTCATGGAGAGAGCCATCGAGGAGTCTGCCCGAGACGTCGGTGGGGTTCCGGGAGAGAACTGTCTTGCCGGCTTAGAAACTGCTGCCCACAGTCACTGTGCATGGCTCTGGAGCAGACTGTCCCCAAATTTAGTGACTCAAGACATTTTTACTTGTCATCTCACCGTTTTGGTCAATCAGAATCTTAGTGTGACATGGGTCCCTCTGGCCCTGAGCCCTTCACGAGGCCACGTGATCCCAGGGCTCCAAGGGCCAGGCCCTTCCTCCAAGTGCATGTGTGTGGCTGCTGACAGGACCCTGCTCCCCAGGCTGCTGGACAGAGGGCTCCCTGAGTCTGGGTCCCAGGTAGGTGCACAGAGCACCTCACAGGACAGGTGAGTCCCATCCAGGCCATCTGGTGGCAGGAGAGCCACCTTCCTGCAGGAGCCCCTCAGCCCCCTGGTCCTCCTCCACTGTCTCTGCTCACTGGCTTTCCCTCCTTCTTCTCCCTGACACATCCTCCCTGCTCAAGTGCCCACCTTCCAGCTGACCAAGGCTCCTGTCACTGAGCGTGTGCAATAGCAGGTCTGCCGCTAGCAGGGTGGGTGGCTTTTTCTAGGCAACAGGAGGCCTGGGCCCACTCTCTGTCCCCAGTGTTTCTCCAGCCTGCCCCAAGGCCTGGTGTCACGCTGCCTTATCTCCCTTGACTAAAGCCATGAGGACGCTGGAGAGTCCCACGGTGGGGGACACAGGCACATCACATGCCTTTGGCCACACAAGACTTAGCTACCTGGTGAGCCAACGGCCTGGTGAGAGACTCGGGGAGCTGGAAAACAGGACAGGGCGCTTTTTAAAAACAAAGCAAAATATATGTTACATAAAATTAACATTTTAGTCCCTTTTGTGGGTATAGTTCTGTGGCTTGAAGCACATTTACATTGCTGTGCAGAACCATCCCCACAACCTGCCTCCAGAACTCTTCCATCTTCCCAAACCAAAGATCCATTCCCATTGAATATGACTCCCATTCTCCCTCCCCCAGGCCCTGGCAACCCCCATTCTACTTTCTGTCTCATGAATTTGATGAGTCTAGGGACCTCCTTAAGAGGTCCCTAAAACACACTGTTTTTTTAGTGCTAAGGATGAACCCAGGGCCAATGCTCTGCCCCCGAGCTGCACCTCAGCCCTGCCTTTCTTTCTAAGGCTGGATGATATCCCCTCGTGTGGATGGGCCAAGTCTGTGTGTCCAGTCACCCATGGGAGGACATCTGGGTGGTTGTGCAGAGTGCTGTTGTGAACGTGGGTGGGCACACCTGGGTCCAGGACTGGCCACTTTGGGAGGGCGCCGAGAAGGGGAAAGGTGTGGAGGGCAGGAAGACCTGTCCTCTGGAGGGGTGCAGGGCTGGAGGGGCAGTAGGGGTGAGTGGAGAGCAGCAGGGCAGTTGCTCTCCCTGCAATGAGGCTTGATTGTCTCTCACTGTTTATGGGGTCACTTGGGTGCCAAAACCCCTCCTGTCCCTGACCTGACTGTTCCTTGGTGCCAGGACCAAGTCTTCCCCTCGTCTGGAGCCTCCTTGGTCCCAAGTTCAGGCAGATCTGGGGAGACTCAGGGCTACATAGCACAGCTGAGGCCAACCAAACCCAGACCTGCTTACTCTTATTCTAGGTTGTGGAGGGCTCAAGTCCACCTACACCCTGGTGAGAAGGAGGCAAAGGCTGGCCCAACAGGAAAGGTCACGGTCCACAAACAAAGAACGTTGAGAGAGGACGGGGCCTGTACTGCCCGGTGCAGCACTCCCCTGTGCGCTGGCCAGCTGGTTCTATGTGAGGGCATGTGGAGCTCCCAGAGGCCACCTGGCTGAGTGCAGCTCGGCCACATTTTGGAGGGGCAGATATTGGCACAATAACGATGGGTCACCAGTGGCTCTGATTCAAGTCCTGGCTCGTGGGCAGGCAATAGCAGCGGCTCGAGGGGGAGCCCAGCCCAGCCAGCACGTTCCTAAGCTCCGGATTCATTCCCTGTAGATGTCTGTGGGCCGCAGCAGGTCTCAAGGCTGGACAGGAGTGGACAGGCCTGCACTGAGGGGTCAGGGATGATGTCCAAGCTCTGTGGCAAAAGCCACAAGTCACAAGACAGAGAGCAGGGCCACCAAGAGGGGGCAAAGAACTGGGTCAAATCTGCTGCTTTTCTGGAATGTTCCAAAAGAAGCTGGATGGCCACTGCTCCTCCTACCCCAGGAAGGGGGACGTTTTCCTACTGTGAGTTTCTCTGATTCCAATTCTGAAGTTCTGTGACTCCCAATCAATGGCCAGCCAACAGAATCTAGTTCGTCCCAGTAACCCGAGGGGCCCTCTTGTTCACTCCTGAGTCCCCTACAAATTCACCTCCCACCGCCAAGGTTTACTAGGAAATAAACAAGTCTGGGGGCTGGGGCTGCAGCTCAGTGGTGGAGCGCTCGTCTGTGTGAGGCCCTGGGTTCCATCCTCAGCACCACATAAAAATAAATAAAGAAAATAAAGGTATTGTGTCCAACCACAACTAAAACAATATTTAAAAAAAAAAAGTCTGAGGGCTACGGGAGTCGGCAGAGCCCCAGGAGCTGCATGGGATGTGCGTGGATGGCAGCGCCTGGGAGGAGGCTGGCTCTGAAACCCTGCCCGGGTTGCGGCGGTGGCCGTTGGTCTGGCGGGTCTGGCTGTGTGTTGTGGATTGTGCCGAGAGTTCCTTGCTCTTGGCTTTTCTGTGAAAGGCCTGGATTACTGGAGAAAATCCAGCTCACGTGTGTGCAGTGGCAAAGCAGGCCTGTTTATCTTTGGTTTTTACATGCCTCACGGATCTCCTGAGGTTTGACTCTAAGTAGGATTTATGTCTCCCCAGATGTGAGGAACAAACTGAGAAGCCTCATCAGGCTTGCAGGAGACGGTGCAGCCTGCGTGGGTCTTGCTGTAAGCTTAATGGGGATTTCAGAGAGGTGTGTGTGTGTGTGTGTGTGTGTGTGTGTGTGTGTGTGTGTGTTTTAATTAAAGGGAAAAAACCCACCTTAGTGTTTGGCCATGTGAAAATCTTCCACAATGTTAAGTGTTGCTGACAGCAGACGCGTGTGGCTGTCACGGACTGCGCTGGCCCTGGCTGAGCCCTGAGCTGGAGATCTGTTCTCTGTGCCAGAGGAGGCACACCAGGGGAGACTCAGGATTTCACAGATGTGTGTGCAGAGCAGTGTTCTTAACCAGGGCTAGAGTTGGTCCCCCAGGGGCATTTGGCAAAGTCTGGGGACATTTCTGGTTGTCATAATTGGGAGGCGGCAGGTGAAACTGGCATCCCATCCATTGGGCAGAGCCCAGGGGCACTGCTGGGCATGCTACAGGACCCAGGACGGCTCAGAGCAAAGCATCATTTGCTCAGAATATCACTCTGCCTTGGAAAGGAAGGACATTCTGAGGACAGAATGGTTTGAATGTGTCCCTCCGAAGTTCAGATGTGGGAACTTGAAGGCTACTGTGACGGTATCGAGAGGTGGGGCCTGAGTCCGAGAGCTCCTCTCCTGGAGGGGGTTGTCTTTATGAAAGGGAGCCATCTTGGAAGAGAGAGCAGCCCTCACCAGACTCGGAACCTGCAGTACCTTCACCCTGGACTTCCCAGCCTCCAGGGCTGTGACGAATGGATTTCTGTTTTTTAAAAGATTACCCAGACTGTGGTGTTTTGTTACAGCAACACAAAATAGGCAATGCTATGGCATGGAGGGATTTGAAAACAAGGTGGAATACGCCAGACCCAAAAGATGGATATTCCATCCTTCCACTGAGTGTGAGATCTCTAGAACAGTTGAACTCACAGAGACAGAAAGGGGAGTGTGTGTGTGGCCAGGGGCTGGGGAGAGGGAGTTGTTTAGTGGGGACAGGTTTTCAGCTTGGGAAGATGAAGGAGTTGTGGAGGTGGATGGTGGAGATGGCTTCACAACCATGTGAATATGCTTAATGCTAATGAACTCTACACTGAAAATGGTAATTTTTTTTAATATTTATTTTTTAGTTGTAGTTTGACACGGTACCTTCATTTATTTTATTTTTATGTGGTGCTGAGGATGGAACTCAGGGCCTTGCACATACTAGGTGAGCACTCCATTGCTGAGCCACAACCCCAGCCCCAAGATGGTAAATTTTGTGTTATACATGTTTAACCACGATTTTAAAACATGCTAAAATGTAAGAAAAAAAAAGAGGGCTAGGGTTATAGCTCAGTGGTAGAGAGCTTGCCTGGCACGAGTGAGGCATTGGGTTCAATCCTCAGCACCACATAAAAATGAATAAATAAAGATATTTTAAAAAGAATAAGAATGATTTGCTCAAAACATTAGTAGTGTCGAGGCTGAGAACTCAGGTACAAGTTGTATGTGACAAGGTGTTGTCTTAGTTCATTTATGCTGCTATAACAAAATACCTGAGACTGGGTAGCTTATAAAGAACAGAAACCCATTTCTTAGAGTTCTGAGACTGGGACACCCAGTCCCAAGATCAAGGTACAGCAAGTTGGGTGTCTGGTGAGAGCCTGGTGGCACTTCCAAGATGGCAGCTTGTTTTAGAGGGTGTCCTTGTGTGGGAGAGGAACAGAACATCCTCTCTCCAGCCCTTTTGTAAGGCCCCCCGTGTTAGGAAAACCAAACTCTGCCAGCTGTTTCCATGCTGCAGTCAACACAGAAGAGCTCTGTGACCCTGCAGCAGCGGACACCTGCTGTCCTCTGATCCAGGCCAGTTCTGACACCATCTGCGTGGAACAGCGTCAGAGCCCATAGGCCCCAAGACTGCCCGCCTGCAGAAGCAGGTCACAAGTCCCAGGTTGTGCTTCTAACCCACTGGCTCTAAATGGAGAGTGCCAACATCTCCTCTTCAGGTCCCTCAATTTGCTGGAGTGGCTCACAGAACTCAGGAAACACTTCTTTTTACCCATTGATTTCAAAGCACATTACAGAGGATAGAGAGGCCTAGGGCAAAGCATGGGGGTGCAGGTCAGAACCTCCTGTGTTCAGCTCTCCTGAAGCTCCCGAGGCTGTCCTTGGGGTTCACGGAGTCTTTGCGGGACATCTGGTGCCAATCGATGGGGGAGGGCTTCAGCATCCTTCCCTCCTGGGCACTGGGCCATGAGAAGAATATTGCGAGCTAACTGGCAGATGAGGTGAGTTGGAAATGTTTTTACGGACAGCAAAAGGCGAAGGCAGACTGTTTCCACTCCAGCTTCCATGACCTGCCACGGGCAGGGAGTGATGAGCCAGGATCCATGGAAGAAATCCACAGAACAGACCACGACATCAGAGGCTGACCCTGCTCACGAGGCTCTCGTGACCTCGTCCCCATTTTTTTTTCCGTGTTGGGATGGAATCCAGGACCTCACACAGGCTGGGCAAATGCTCTGCCACCAAACTGCATCCCCAGTCCTTACTCACCTCCGAAAGGCCCACTTCTTAACGTTATCACATTGATGATTGGATTTGCACAGAGATTTTTGCCAGGACACTGTCATTCAAACTGTAACACCAGTCTGGCTGGTATGAGTAGCTACGACGACCGTGCTTGGCCAAATATCACAACATACAGCAGTTCCCCAAAGTCTCCCCTCCTGCCCCACTTGTACCCACAGGACCTGCAATCCCCACTCCAATGACAGGTGCCTGAGTCAGGGTTCTCCTGAGGCACAGGCTGATGGAAGATGTATGTCGATATGTGCTCAGTATGCAGTCGTGGAGGCGGAGAAGCCCACAGGCTGCCTGCAGGCTGCAGATCCTGGATGCCAGAGGCCTTGGAACCAGGCAAGCTGATGGTGTAAACTGAGGCTGAAGGCCCAAGAATCCAGAGGTCATGGTGCAAGTCCTGGAGTGCAAAGGTCAGAGATGTCTGAGGGCCCAAGAGGTGTCCCAGCTTCAGGACAGACAAAGGGATCCTTCCCACTGCATTTTCATTCCATCCAGGCCGCAGCTGATGGGACAGGTGAGCCACAGTTAGGGCAGATGGTCCCACCCACACTCAAGTCTCCCCTGTGGACGCCCTCCCAGACGCACCCACAAGTAACGCCGACCAGTTCTCTAGGAATTACTTCATGGACTCAAGTTGACATGCACAATTAACCATCATGACTTGGGTTGACCCATGTCCCCAAGGAGCTGTGCATGAGCTCGACCTGCAGGAGGTCACCAGGGAAGGCTCTCATCTTCCTGCTGGCCAGCTGTGGCTTGATATTCTACCCCAGGACCTCCCAAAAGACAGCCTCCCCCATCAGGACATTCAGAGGAGAGCCAGGGACCATGCCCCTGTGCTTCTCAGGACATGCCCAAGCTGTCACTTGACACTGTGCCATACTGTGCCACCTGGTCCCAAAGCAGCCCAGAAACGCCCCCTGCCCCGCCCATCTCCTGCAGCAGATGTCCACTCCACCTGACCGCCTGTGCTCCACTGCACACGGCAGAGCCACCTTCTGCTCACACCAACATTAATCCCCACCTCTTATCACCAGACTGTCCCCTCCTAGATGAGTCACCACCCTAGCCCTGTACGTGGCTGTAGAGCACAGAGACACAGGGGTGGTCCAACTCCAGCGGGTGGTAGGGATGCCCACCCATGGGCCCTGGGTTTTCAGTGCCTGAGCCGGGAGCTTGAAATTGCTCTTGGGTCCCCTTGGCCTCCACCTCCAGCCAATCCCCCGTGGATTCCACCTCAACTGTTCTCAAAATAGCCCACGCCCCACCTGTTCTCCCCTCCCACCTCAGCCCAGGGCTAGGCCGGCATCAGTTTATCTGGATCACCTTGGAGACCCTTAAACGGTTGTTGCTGTGGGAGGTGGGACTGCTTTGTCTTGGGGATGTGGGAGTGATGGTGGCGGAGGGCCGGCCTCGGCTCCAAGTTAGAGCCTAGCCCCAGTGACCCCCGCCTCCTGGCTGTTCTCTGCTCATGGCACTGGCCAGAGAAGCCCCTTGGAGAACGCAGTGGACCCTGCGTGATTCCCTGCAACTCCCCTTCCCTACAGGCTGCCCCCTCTCTAGCCCACCTGCCTGCCCCTCTCCAAGCGGTCACCAGCATCCTGAGCCTTCTCTTTCCTTCCTCAGGGCTTCCTGAAAACTGCCCTCTTCCCCAGTGCTGAGTGGATAGACATCATTTCCTCAGACCCCCCCCCATTTGGGGTGAGGAGTCCCTTCCTGGGGTCCCTGGCCTTGTCACACTGAGCTGTTGTTGGAGGCCTATTGTCCCTCTCCCTTCTAGACGGGGACCATATCCAGTTGATGGGATGTGAGTCTCCCAAACACCTGGGCTCAGCCTGTTCTAGAAGTTTCCATTTCCGTGTTCCAGCCATCGGTTCCCCTTTGGTCACTCATCCAACAATCGTGACCCTGCGGCGAAGGCAAGAGAAGCGCAGATCACGGCCACCGGCCCACCCTCCCTCACTGGTTCCCTCTCACAACAAACGGAAGTGGGAGATGGGCCGGGCAGCAGTGAGGGTGGTGCAGGGAGACGAACAGGAGAGGGGGACAGGGCAGTGGGTCGTTGGGGCACCCGGAGAAGGCTTCTCTGCATGGCAGCGCAAGCGGCGACCCGGAGGACTGGCAGAAGAGCTCGTGGGTATCTGGGAGCAAGTGCCCAGGCCTGGAGGCGGGAGGAGCTTGCCTGGGTGTCCCCAAAGGGGTGAGGAGGCCAGTGTGGCCAGAGCTCGGTGGGCAGTGGAAGGTCAAGAGTTATGGGTCAGATGCTGTTGGCCTGGGGGTGACAGTGATGAGCCCTGAGGATCCCTAATCTGATTTTAGCTTTCAAAAAAGTATCAGGGCTGAGGCTGTGACCCAGTGGTAAGGCGCTTGCCTAGCACATGTGGGGCACTGGGTTTGGCCCTCAGCACCACGTAAAATAAATGAATAAAGTCAAGGTATTTTGTTCATCTAAAAAGATGTATCTTTAAAAAACACTGAGGACTGAGGACACGGGCTGACTCCCCTCTCCCGCAGGCCAGGACAGGGTGGCGCCAAGGTCAGGATGAGGGTGGTGTCTTTCTTTATTTATAGCCTTCCACCTGGGTCTGGTTACACTGAGGTCTCAGCTAGGGCCCGGGGTTACGAGCCAGGGGTTCAGTGGGTGGTTGTGGCTGTGCTGAAAGGCTGGAGGAGGAGGGAGCCTGGGTGTGCCCTCTGAGTGGCAGACTGAGACCCAGACATGGGGCATGGTGAGGCTGTTAGCCTTGGATGTTTTTAGCTCCACGATGCAGCTTTTGGTTCTAGAAGTTTCTGAGCCCACTTAGAGCCCAGCTCATCTCTGTCAGAAAGGCCTTCAGGCTGGGGATGCAGTTCCGTGGTAGAGGCCCGGGTCCAATCCATAATCCTGCTGGCGTCATAGGTAGGCTCCTGGGGTGCCCTGGGGGTGAGAGGTGGGGGGGATGCTTCACGTGGCCCTCAGGCCGGGAGGGGAGGCTCTCTCCTGGGGACCGCTGTGGCTTTGGCAAGTTGGAAACAGTCACCTAGACCATGTTCATGGTGTTTGGAGGGGGCCTTTGGAAGGTAATCAGGACAGACCAGGACCTGCAGTCCTGTGGTGGCAGGGCGGCTTTGTAAAGAGAGGAAGAGGGACCGAGCTGGCTCACTTGTTCCATCTTGCCCAGGGACCCTGTGTCTGGCAGGGACCTTGCTGATGTGGCTCCCAGACCTTGAACTTTCCAGCGATCAGAGCCCTGAGCTGAATAAACCTTTATTCTTTATGAGCTACTCAGGCTGAGGAATTCAGTGACAGCCGCAGAAAACCCCGTAAGGCAGGGGTGCTGTAAAGGGGCTGCGTGCTGCCGGGCAGGGGGGGGCCGTGTCTTCCTGCTGCTCCTCCCCACCTCTTTGGGGAGCATGAGATAGAAGAGGCATAAAAATTCAAACTGTACTCAAAATAAATGAAAGGGAAAAATATATTTAAGAAGGAGATAACCATAGCAATCACTTTCACTCAAAGGTAATAAAAATAAGTATCACCAACATAAACTCAGAGACGGAGGCTGCGGTCCTCGCCAGCTCTCCCTGCCACGAGAGAACACATTCCGGGGAAGGCAGGACTTTCAAAGTCACTCTTGACATATCCCTCTGATTAAAAACTAGAGGAGGGAAAATATGGGAGGAAGATGGAAGGTTATGGGGAGAAATAACGACCACGACTATGACAAAAATTGAGAATACAAATTATACTCACAGATTTCTCCCCGGCTGACAGACGTCAGCCTGGGATGGATGCCTCTGGTAAGGTGGCTGGTATGAATAATTCACGGGGGCGGGCTCTGGCCTCGGCACGGAGTGTTCTGACGGGGTGGCACCGATGGGATGGCTCCTGAAGCTACCCAGCTGCGTTCAGCCCCTGCAGCCATCTACTGGACCTGCCGTGGTGACGAGCGACCCAGACAGGAACCAGCAGCGGCAGCTGGGCTGTCTGCAGAAGCCACCAGGCCTTCTTGCTGGGACATTAATTTCAGATGGATAAATGGAAATTTTTGTCCTCTTTACTTTTTTTTTTCTTTCCTCGTTGCTTTCTGATATTTGCCTTCTGCAAGAGGAGAACCAGGAGCTAACGACTGCCAGACAAATGTCCCTAAGTCCTGCTTTTCAGTGTCATGTGATGGCTGCTTATTGCCCAGTGAACACCCGTGGCCGGCCGGGCTCTGTCCCCAGCCCTTTGTCCAGGACACATCTTTCTTTAGCTATGGTGGATGATGTGGCTCTGAGCACTGCTTGTGATTTCTGAACCTCTCCCGTGGGGGACCCTGCAAAACAGAAACAAGACATCATTGTTCGCTTACCAAATTTGCAAAAATCCCCATAATAGAACTAAGGAAGGAAAGCAAACCCTAGGCGCTGGGCTCTGAGAGGTGGGATGGTGGCAGACTCTCACACTGGTGTGTGTGCAAACTGGATGATTTCTTGTGGAAGTGTCTCAGGAACTTCAAGGTGTTCATGTCTTTGGAGCTGAGGGCATTGCTCAGGGGTAGACTGCTTGCCTAGCATGCATGAGGCCCTGGGTGCCATTCCCAGAAAAAAGTTTCTACCTCTTGGTTGTTATGGGTGGAACTGTGTCTCCTTACAATACACATCCAAGCTCGAACACCAGGCTGTGATGTCGGCTTCATGTGCAAACAGGGTCTTTGCAGACACAAGTAAGGTACAAGCCAAGATGATGGAGGGCGCCCCTGGACCCAACATGACCACTGTCTTTATAAGAAGAGGAGAGGCGCTGGGCCCGATAGTGCACTCCTGCGATCCTAGGTGCTCAGGAGGCGGAGGCAAGAGGATCTCAAATTCAAAGCCAGCCTCAGCAATTTAGTGAGGCCCTAAGCAACTCAGTGAGACCCTGTCTCAAAACAAAAATAAAAAGGGCTAGGGATGTGGCTCAGTGGTCAAGTGCCCCTGTGTTCAATCACCCCTGGTACTAAAAAAAAAATAAGAGAGAGACACAGAGGGGGAGATGCTCAGGAGAAGCCATGTGACGACGAGGCAGAGGTGGCAGTGATTAGGATGCCTATAACAGCAAGGACCGCCAGAACCAAGGAGTCTAGATTGTCACCTGGAGCTGGAAGTGGCATGGTCCCGCTGACAGGCGGACCTCTGAATTCCCCCTCTACAACTATGAACTTAGAAGTTTGTTATTTTAAGACATTCACTTTGTGGGAATCTGTGGGGTGTGTGTGTGTGTGTGTGTGTGTGTGTGTGTGTGTGTGTGTGTGGTGCTGGGGATTGAATCCAGGGCTTTGTGCATGTGAGGCAAGCACTGTAACAACTGAGCAATATCCCCAGCCCCAAATTTGTGGGAATTTTATATAGCAGCTAATGAATATGCCCTGTTTGACCATTTAATTTCTAGAAAGAAATCTTGCAAATCTTGCAAATCTTATTTGAATTTCTCCATAGTTAGGCCATATTTCCCAGTATCCCTTGCAGCTAGCTGTGGCCATGTGACTGAGTTCTGGTCAATAGAATTCAGTCAGAAGTGGCATTAGCCACAGACCTGACCAACAGAAGCTCTGTGCTCCCTTCCAGGGGAGCTCCCTCTGGCTGGGTGCAGACTTCCAAGGGAAGAGAGATCCCCAGATGCCTTATTGAACTATGGTGTGGTGAGAAACGACGCTGTGGGTCAGTGTTCCAGCACTCAGCACAACTTGAAAAAACAGGGACATAATCAGAGACAGATCTGCTCTGATATTCATGGGCAAGGATGTTCTCCTAGCCCTTGTCATTCACTCTGATTATGGAAATCATCCAGTTTGCACTCTTCTTTTAGTATTCAGGTTAGCATGACCCTTTAAATCTCTGGGCATGTATGATTGAGCAAATGGTGTGACTCTACATGGTGTACAACCAGAGAAATGAAGAGTTTATGCTCCATTTGTGTACAACGGAATGAAATGCATTCTGCTGTCCTGTATAACTAATTACAACAACAACAACAACAAAAATCTCTGTGCAGCTCTTCTTTCTGGGGTGGCTTTAGGAATTTCTAAGGAAACCTGCAGTCTCCCCAGGTCTGCCCCACGGCTTGCTCCATCCAAAGGGTCACTTCTAGCTGTGGTGGCCCGAAAACGTCATCAGTGTGCCTTGTGCAGTCTGAGCTGTCCAGGCCATGCTGCTGATGCTTGTTCCCTGACCCTGAATCTGCCTCCAACAGTGACTCCTTGGGGTCCCCCTCGCCTGAGATGCTTAGCGATGCTGCGTGCTCATGCTGGGCCCTGTGTGCTGTGCAGAAGTGGTGAACAAGACACACGTGGTCCCTGACTTCCAAGAGCTTCCATCTAGCAGGTGGAAAGGGACATTGACACAAACACGTGTTTAATCAGACCAATGATGCGTGCAATGAGAAAAAAGTGGAGGGTCCCAGGAGAACGGGTAACAGCAGCATAATGAGTGGGTAGTCCAAACCAGGAGATTTTTGAGGATGTAATAAGGTACTTTTGATAGTCACGTTAGAGCAGTGGGTGGACACCAGACTGTCTCAAGAAACCAGGACACAGAATCACCGAGAGAGAACCCAACTTCACCTCTGATGGGCCCTCTCTGACCAGCCCCTCTCAGTTGTTGGCACAGCCCTACCAACAGCTCCACATACACTGCACAGCCTGGAAAAGGCGACACAGCACCGCATCTCTCCGTGGCTTGAGTGACTCTTGTCCTTGCGGAAGCAGTCCTCCTGCCTCCTCCAGGGCCAGGTGGGCTGGAAACCAGCTCCCTGCACTGAGTAGCACAAGGACTTGGGTCCCACATAGAGAATCGCCTGGGAATTCCAGGGTGATATGCTGCAGCATGCTTGTGAGTATGGGTGCAACCTGGGCATCTGGAATGTTAAAAGCTCCCCAGGTGATTCTGATATACAGAATCGAGAATCTCTGCCATGAGCCAACCTGTTTTGAATCATGGCTCCACCACATATTAGCTGTATAATCTTGGGCATGTTACTTAATCTGCCAGTGCCTCAGTTTCCTCATCTGTAAAATGGGTACAATAAGATGTGTTGTGGAGATATATATATATATATATATATATATATATATATATATATATAATTTCAAAAAGGTGGTATGGAGGAATTGAACTGCTGCAGTCTGGCTGGGCACAAATCACAAGCCACTGAAGCAGGAACAAACTTTATTTCCGAACTCCCGCGAACACCACGCACGTGCCCTTCTCCCGGGACACACCACTCCAACTGGCAATCCCTCCTCCGGAAATCTCTCCTCTGGCACTTCCCCAACCAATGGGATATCCCCAGGAATCCCTGCTAGAACTCCAAAGTAGCAGGCCAGGGCGGACAGCAGGGGTCTAATATACAATTGAATACACAGCTTAACATAACCATCATCATCTCAATGGCTTGCTGGTGTCACCTCTCAACCACTCCATTCTGGCAAAAATGCCATGCGTCATCCCGACTGGCTGTGGCCCTCAACATTGAACCAAAGGCCTCACTTATGCTAAGCTAGTGCCCCACCACCAAGCTACATCTCCAGCCTGTGCTGTGAGGATCAAGTTAAAAATTTTACTGTCAAGTTCCTTTCCCAGAGTCTAGGACAAGGAAACGCCAGAGTGAGAATCTGAACCTAGACTGTGTCTCCCAGTATGAGAAGGGGCTGGTGGGATCCCCAGCTGCCAACAGGCAGCCCCTGCCCCATGCTGGACCCTGTTCTGCCCACTGTGAGGGCTTGGGCCTAGCTAGTCCCAGACTGGTCTGACTGGAACCTTCGCCTTGCCCCCACAAGTCGAAGGGTCTCGAGAAAGCTATTTAATCTTCTATGCTTCAGCTTCCTTAATGATAAAGTGGATCTAAAATGGGAGTTTTGTTGTTTCTTGCTGCATGGGGATGGAACCCAGGGCTTGCACAGGCTAGGTAAGCACTCGGCCACCAAGCTGCAGCCAGCCTCTTAAAATGGGAGCTTTTACATGGGATTATAGGAAGGATTAAGTGAGTTAATTCTCACTAAAAGGACTTGGCTTCCCATCCACACTCACCAAGTATTAGGTTTTTAATGTCTCACAGGCTCGTTTCTCTAATCTTTGCATGAACGGCAGAGGCGACGTCTGGGTGAGCCTTGCCTCCTGGGATCTCGTGTTCAGCACAGTTCTTGAGAGTCACTGACCTGTAAACACTACGTAAAATAACAAACGAGGGGTTAAGAGGAGATGGCCATATCATTTGTATTTTCATAATGGCATACTCTTATTGTAGGTAACACTATTACAATAAAACATCATAAAAATTCAGTTTGCATTTCTTTATTAGATAACAAATTCTCTCAATATAGTCTCCATCATAAAATCCTTCTTTCCCCGCTTTTTTCTCTTGTCTGAACCCTGCCTGCAGTGAGCACAGACCCCTGTCTTTGTGATTCTACCTCAAGTGTCCTGGGGGAGGAAGGTTACCGCTGCTCATGGAGTCTACACCTGGGAAGGGCGACGACCTCCATTCTTCCTCCACAGAGTTCCTAAGGGTTGGGGACAGAGGTGTCTGATCCACAAAGTCTTGGGGATGGGACCCTTATAACTGGTCAGGGTACCTGGGCTGGAAGTTAGATTCAGTGAGGACTGGTCTTTGGGCACCTTCTCTTAGAGTTTCTTGCTCTTGTGTCTTGCTCCAATTTCTGAGCTCCCACAGAGGCACTTCACCACCTTCCACAAAAGAGCTCTCAGCGTGGGTGGGAAGGACGAAGCTGGGCCGAGCTGGCCTCTGCTCCCTTGCCTGGTGCACTTCCTTCTTGGCTTGGTCCTATTGTGGCTCTTTGAGGCTGGGACTATGCAACAGCCCTCAATTCATCCAACAAGAGGCACCATGCTGGTGAGGGTGACCACTTTCAAAAAATGGGAATAATGTTATTTCTGCTTGTCCAAACCTACGTGCTCATTGTAAAAATAAAATAGACAGGTACAATGTAGAGTGTGAAAATCACATACATAAACATCACCATATTTTTACCTGTAGGAAAAAGAGAAAGGGAGACAGACTTGCCGGCTCCGGCAGCCTGGGTTTCTGACTGGAGGTGACGCTGGGGCCCATCACCTCCACCCCCCATCTTCTCACTTTGTTGTCAACAAAACATCTGACCTGCCAAGGGGTGGTTTAAATTTTGCTAAAAACAGAGTAATGACACTCAGACAAAAGCAAAGTAGCTTCTGTCTATTTTGGTCTCTTTAACACTAAGCACAGATTTCTCTGGAAGGGGCTGGAGCTGGCTGGTCTCCCTGCACAGAGAGCCATAGCTCAGCGAGCACTGGGCTTCTGACTTTCCTGACCTCCAGTCTTGCTCCTCATTCTTGATGACAAAACACATTCAGTGCCCTTGATTGATCTAGCAGAGAACCTGCAGTATTGGAGGACTGATCTCTCCCAGCCTGCCGGGGCCTCGTCCTGAGAAGAGACCTCCCTGTCCTGGCTGAGCCTGGAGGCTGTGCACATCCAGAACCCCTCGGCCTCTGGGAAAGGCTGTTTACCTGGGCCATTGAGGCCTACTCTTTTCCTGCTGCCACTTGCCCAGATCCTATTGTATGTGACCAACACTCTCCGGTTCTTTTATTTGTTCTTTTATTTGTCTCTTGTCTTTTGTTGCTTCTGGTTGCCAAGCTGCTGGGTTTTGGGGCTGGAAGGGGTCATGGACCTACCTTCATATTGTAAGATGAGGTCCCTGCCCGTATCAGGCAGGTGGAGGGTTATTTTGCTAATCTGGATCAGAGCTGGGCCTGGAAGCCCCTTCTCCCTCCCAAGCCCAGGACCTGTACCTGTTGTCCACTGGTGGGATGGTTTCAGGAGCACTTGGCTTGCGAACATGCTTAGGAGCATGCATGTCTTGGGAAGTGAGTGTAAGAGACTCAAGGAGCAGGTTATCATTAATACCCTCCCCCATTTTCATGGCTTGAATCAGTTCGGGCTTTTTGCTTTTTCTGAGATTCATAACACTTGTTTTCAGGATTAAATTATCTCATTTAGAGGCCTAATGGAAGTGGATGTCCTTGCTTGTGAAGAATTGGAGACATGGAAATTGGACCGCAGGCCCAAGCAGCCAGCTGACAGCATGCACCATGGGGCAGGGATCACCCAGGCGAGAAATGTCAGCACTTAAATCTACAGCCTGTCACTGGTTGTAGAGGCTGGGGTGCTCCTCCAAGGACTTTTCTGGAGTCTAAATAGAAGCATACAAGACACACCGGAAGGGGGTTTCTTGAAAATCATGATGCCATAGGCTAAGCCCCCATTTGTTGAAATGGGGTCCTGTTTGCTGCCGAGGCAACTCCTGGATTCAAGTGATCCTCCACCTCAACCTCCTGAGTGGCGGGGATGACGGGAATGAGCCCAAACACCCAGCTGTCAAGCCCCTTCCTCAACCTTCAGGCTGGGGACTGAGCTCTCACCAGCCCCTTCCTGGGTTTTACCTAAATCACAGTTTGTACCAGAAATACCCTTAGAAATTAACCTTCTTCATGTTCCTCATGCTTTGGGTGGTTTACACTATCATGACTATTACCTGAATAGAAAATCCAGACCCTGAATTCCTGTCTTCCTGCTCCCCCCCATTCAGGGGTTCTGGGGTGAGTCTGGGCATGTTTATTTTTAAACAGTTTTCTGGGTGATCCTGACCATCTGCCATGTTTGAACTCTCACAGGTTCACTTACTACCTTCACCTAAACACCTAATGCAGTAGGTGGCTCTCCCAAAGTCACAGCATTTACAGGCAAGGAAACAGAGGAAATGGCTTTCCAGAGACAGGAAGGAAAAGCACCCTGACTCCGCGCCATTCTGAGGATGGAAACCAGGGTCTTGCATCTGAGATGAATCCCCAGTATATATATATATATATATATATATATATATATATATATATATATATATATATATATATATATATAACAATTTTATATGTATATAAAACAATCTTCAGTTTCTTTTTTTTTTTTTTTGGTTGTTGTTGTCAATGGATCTTTTATTTATTTATATGTGATATGTGGTGCTGAGGCTTGAACCCAGGGCCTCACACATGCCAGGCAAGTGCTCTACAACTGAGCCATGACTCCAGCCCTAAATCCCCAGCTTTTTTAAAAAAACTTTTGAAACAGGGTCTTGCTAAGTTGCTGAGGCTGGCCTTAAAAGTGTGATCCTCTTGCCTCAGCCTCCCGAGTCTCTAGGATTAGAGGCATGCACACCACACCTGGCAGGAATAGAGGAATTGCTTTGCTGTAGCTGTGGCTTCTTGCAAAAGTGGCTGGGGCAGAGCTACCTGCAGCCAAGGTTGAAGGGAGGGCCCTTGCCTGCACTGGTACCTGCTGCAGGGTTACAAGGTAGGGAGGGGCAGGATGAGAAGGCACTGACAGGAGTTATTTTCATGCTTTTGGTGAGAATAGGGTCTTTCTTTTTTTTTAATATTTTATTTTTTTTAGTTATTGGCGGACACAACATCTTTGTTTGTATGTGGTGCTGAGGATCAAACCCGGGCCGCACGCATGCCAAGCGAGCGCGCTACCGCTGAGCCACATCTCCAGCCCAGAATAGGGTCTTTCTGGGACCCTGCAGCCCAGAAGCCTCTGCTCTGACTGTGCTGCTATTCCCTCTGCCAACAGAAAGCAGGGGAGGGAGGGTGAAGCCCCCTCTGGTGTTTTGATGCATTGCCCTGAGTTCAAATGGTAGAATCTGGCTCTGTGGGATGTATAACTAAATGAATATTTGAAATGGTAATTAATGCAGGAACTTTCATTAACCACTTGTTATAGGCTGGAACTGCAGCATTCACTCTCATGTGGAAAAGGGCACAGTAGGATTTTGACAGGGCCTGTCACATTCTGTGAACCAGAATGTGTCCAAACCAGGGAGACCACCCTGAGAAATGGTACCTGATAGAGACCTGCCTAAGGCTTTAGATGAGCCAGACTCATGGGGGTGCTTGCACGGTAGTCATAGAGCCCATCAGCGTAACACTGGCCTGGCACTCACTATACAGTAAGCACCTTCACCAGTTAATTTTACCCTTGATGATGGGTAAAATTCTGGAGTTTGAGAAACATTTCTGAGCTAGTTAAGGGTCATAGAGTTGGAAAACAATATAGCCAAACCTTCAATCCACCTGGCACCAAAGCCTGCAGAGAGGAGGCTCTATCCAGTGGCTCTATGTGCCTTTCCCTAGGCATCCTGGTTATTCAAGGCAGGACTGCTTGTTGCATGTGGCTTTATATTCCCGGCTGTACTAGCACAGTTCTAGCAAAGCTGACTGAATTGAAACAGAAAAATGAAGTCCCAAGGGACTTGTCTCCATGCACACAAATCTACAGCTTCCATCGTTCACATGCAAAGCTGTATCAAAATAAGAATAAACTGCTCAGAAAATAAAATGGATTAAACAAAAAAAAAATTGCATCCTATACAATTTTTTCACTTGGTTTTCTATGGAAAAATTAAAAAAAATATGATCGATACTGTGGGAAACCGTGTGCCAAAAATAAATTTTTTATCATATTATCAATGGTTCTTTCAGAAGCTTTCGTTGCCTTTTCAAAACCTGGAAGAAGCAAGGTGGTCGATTCATTTAATTTAGAAGCGTGTACCTTCATCTGAATAATAAAAACCTTTTTAAAAGAAATAATTCAACGGACATAGTTTCACTCGTACGACTGACTTTCGCAGCCCGTATCTGCAGTGAACCAACGAAAGTGGCACCGCTGTAACCAGGGTAACCGGAGGGGAACTCCGGATACTTGCCCGAGTTCTGGGAAGCGCGGCAAGAACGCTCCCAGAGGCTTGGCCCGCCGGCCACGCCGTAGACTGCGGTGCACGCCGGGCCTTGGCAACATGGCGTCCTCCTTGATGTGCTGATGAGAGGAGTTTCACTGTAGCCCCAAGCCAGAGGGCAAAACTCCTCTAGCGCAGCAAGCCCAGGTTGCCCGTTCTCTCCGCAGGTCGGTGTCGCCCGCTTCTAGGGACTCGTCCTCCGGCAGGAGAAAGCCACGGGGCCGAAGGCCAGCGCCAGTCAGGCCGCGGGGACCCGGGGCTGAGGAGCCGGCCGCAGGCGAGCACGATGGGCTGGTCCTGGCTCCTGCCGCAGCAGCTCCGGCAAGTGCGGGACCCGCAGGGCTGAGACTGCTCGCGCAAGACCCGAGGCGCGACGAACCTGTTCCCCTCGGCCGGAGGCCTCGGTCCGGTTGGCGCAGTCGGCGAACCCGCACCAAGGGCGGGCGGCCTGCCCGTCCCTGTCCTTGGGTCTGCCGAGGCGTTGGAGGCCGAGAGCGGGGTCGTCGCGAGGCCTGGAGGCCCTCGGCCCTTGACAGCTGGGCTCGCAGCCCCTCCGGGAGCTGAGAGCCTCGGACAGCCGGCGCCGCCTGGGACCCCGGTGTGCGTGTGTCTGTGCGGAGCTCCTTGGGCTGCCCCACTTGCCACCGGCTCTTCCCTCCCCACTTCGACTTCCCGCGCAGAGTTAAGAGAAAGGGTCCCGGACTTTTTGCTGAATAAGGATCTCCGCAAACTCTCCATCCATTTCTTTTCCGACCCCTCCTGTTTCTGTATCTTATTTCAGTGATCCTGGTACACACTAGTTTTTAAGGCTGGAGGTTCCCCAGCGCTTGCTGCCAAGGACTCCCCCACCCCCTCCCCCCCTGATGGAGTCTGAGATGCTGTGAAAAGACCCCCGTTTCCCTGTCCAAGGAGAATCACACCAAACACTGGCTGCAAAAAGCACGAGGGATTTATTGGGGGACACAGGCGCCTGCGGGTGCTCAGCAGAACCTCAGCCGGAGCTTTGGTGAGCTGGCACCCCGGGCTTGGGGATACAGAGATTTTTATAGGGTAAAGGGGCTGTTTTTGCGCGGGGGAAACAATAGGTTTCTTATTGGTTAATTTTAAACCCAGCATATAGATTACCTAAAGGGCAAAGTTGTTTTTCACTGTATGTTACTAAAAAAGAACCACATAAAAGCTACATATTTGCACTCTGGTCCTCCTGTTCCTGCTCATTCAGGCATGCCTAGGGACCTGGTCCTTTGTCCTTTCCCAACCGGTTACACCTAACTAATTATCTGAAAAATACCTCTGGTGCCTGCGTAGGTTTGTGACATGCCTTGGTGGTTTTGCAACTAGGCCTGATGTTGTTGGGCTGGGGTCTTTCATTCCCCCCTTTGTCTGGAAACGTGGGAACCAATCATGGTTCCCTCAGTTGTGGGCCTATTTGGGCAGACTCTACATCTTGGTAAACAGTAATCCTCAGGGGACAGTCTTTAACTTTCCAAACTTACTTAAAATTGGCCTCCTAGATCCAACCTGACCTGATTTACTTATCTATTCTGGCTTTGTTTACCCTAATTTTAGAAACTTTATTGCCGTAAGGAGAAGGAGTGAAAAGGGGCGATGGCTCGTTCTGGCTGCTTCAGGCTGAAAAGGGGTGTCGAACATGAGGGGGCTCGATGACAGGGGGAACAACGACATGGGGGGACATGAGTTCCCTTTTCAGTTCCATTTGAGGTCTGGTTGGGGAAAAACAGGTTGTCATCTGGGGATGGGTACCTCTATGAGAGAAACAAAAACCATGAGTACTGAATAAGTGTTGCAGCAGCTTTAACATGTCACTGTACATAAGTTCCCTCCAGTTACCAGGATTGTAAACATATCATTTAATTTAATATTATCTGATCTTGCAAAATCCTTTTACTAGTATGACCTGTGTCTAATAGAGAAATCTAATTCTGTTACTTAGGGCTGGATAACCATACTAGCAAACACCAAGCCTACCTGTGTAGGTCAGAAATATCTGTGGGCCTTAAACTAAAAACTATTCTGGCAGTTCCTTTTGATAGTTATAGTTTACTTATTTTTGGAAGTTACATTTAACTATTATTATCATTTAAAATGTCCAGGAATAGCTGTGTTTTGGCTCTTCAACTGTCTTTGCTAAGTGTTTAAGATGAAGTAAGTCAAACTGACTTCTGTTTCTATAAGAGTCAGCTGAATTTTTCTGGGAGTCCTCGGGAACTTCACAGCAGCTTCTCAGTTCTGCTAGTGCCATTTGCGCAAGGATGGGTCCAGGCCTTGCTTGACCACGTGGCTTCCCTCGGAAGCATCAGGGATGTCTCCCTTTTCTGATGACCCTCCTCTTCACAGCAAATGCACTGATTGGCTTTCTGTCCTCCACTGGTCTCATTAATCTCCCTGATCAGGAGGTTATGTGGCCTAGAGTTGCAGAGCTCTTTGGAGAAGTACCCTATCCCTGATTCAGACTGACTCAGAGGGCAAGAGCCAAATATTGGTTTTCTTGGCCCTTTAATTTAACTTTAATTTTAAAACTTAATCTTAAACATCTAGCAAATAAGTTTTAACAGCCTTATACTAAGTACTGGGCTTTAGTACCTATCTCTCTATCCTGTAGGTGATAACTCCTTATCTTAAGTTAACCCAGGTTGTGAGTTTTTAAAGCAGTACCTCTTTAAAACATTAACAGGCAATCCTTAGACCATCTAAAAGCAAACTACAAAACAAAACTAACTAGGATAAAACATATTTAGTTTATGTAATAGCTACCTTGAATTTTGGCAGAGTTATACATTATAATTCCCTGTTTGAGGTCCTGGCAATCGTGACAAAAACCAACTTTTGGACACAACCTTAAATGCACTGAAATCTGGCCTACTTCTTTCATAGTCACTTTTACATGAGATGGGACATAGAGCCTTATCTCAAGTAAGGCGGGGCTCCTCATAAATCTTAAATACTATAGTTCTGAAGCTGATCTTTTGCTTTGTAGACATCATTTTACAAAGCCTACATAAACTGTTGTTCAAATTTACATGAATATTAGCTAACACAACATAATATCACATCTAAAACATGAATTAAAGAAAGGCTGAAAGCTTTTAACTTTTTGTAGAAAAGTAGCAAAGTACTTTTGTGTTTTTCGATAAAACCTTTACATAGATTAGGCTCTCATTAACTTAAAAATACATTTAAATGTATGGAACTTTACATAACTTATTGATAATAAGTACAGTTATAGAACACAAATGGTATAAATAAATTTTCAACATGTTTTTTTTTAAGCCTAAAATTACCATACAATTTTAGAACACCAGTTTGATATAATGTTCTTTCTAAAGCTTCTGCCTTACAGACTTGTATACCTGGAAGATATGAACACATTAATGGCACCAATTACATTGATGTTTTATATTAACCAAGTTTAGCTTTTTAAGAAATAACATAGCACAATTCTCTAAAACAACAGCACTTGTTTAACCAGTTGTTTAATTTCTTTAAGATTACTTGCTCAAAAACTTACACAGACCTTTTTTTATATCATTTACTTAAACTTTTTAATTATTTAACCATATAGACTCTTATCCAGAAATCTAGAACCTTTTAGTTTTTCTTTTTATCTGTTAACCTCCTTTTGTTCACATTTTGAAACAATACCTGTAAACCTTTGAATCTAAGCAGATTATTTCATAGACATCAACATTTTATTAGGGCCTTTTTGAACACCTAGGAAAACTTATAAGCTTAATTTTAAAGACATCTTTACTTTCATCTGTTTACCCAATTTAAATTGAACCATTTGAATCACGTGAATCAAAGATATTTGGATCCATTTTTAAATTTTTTTTTTATGAGCGCTCCTCATCTGTCAATTTGTCATATCACTGCAGGATATATGGACATACACACATACAGACATACCGACATACAACACATAACAAGAGTGTGCACACATAATAGTGAAGGCCTTGTAGCTTTTCGCAGATGAAATCTCCATTGCAATGTTTCAAAAAAAAACTCCAGTTGATCAAAAATAGAACTTATCAGAAAAACATTAACTTGTCTGTAGGAACAAAATCATGAGCTCAAAAAATATAGAATCTAAGAAATGGCAAAAGTCCTAGAAAAATTGACTGGCCAGTAATTAGTAAATGCCATACAATTTACTCTTTGGTTTAATCTGGTTTGAGTTCCCATAAAAAGACACTCTTACCCCTTTTTTTTTCCTTGGGCCTGAGCTCCAAGCTGCTTCTGTTTGCATATCAGCTTAAACCCTGGCTGAGGTCTGGAAGGGGAAAACCGGAATTCTGAGCAGAAACTTTATGCCTAAGGTATTTTAACCATAAGTCACAATTTATCTTTTTACACTAGAAAAATTTGCTCACACAAAACTGAAAATAGGATCTTTCTTGATAATATAAAAGACACCATCAGAAGGAGTTTCTTCAGGATCATTAAGCTACTTTCTTTGTTCTGAAGTTTTTAAAGTAATATTAAGTTACATTAAATTGCCTGAAAAATTTTAAAAGAGAACCACACACCACCATGTATATCAAAATTAAGCTTTGAAAATTTCCAAGACTGTTGCTAATTAATATCAATTCAATAAGCCAGACCAACGTTTTAATTTAACACTTTTTTAAAATTTTACACAGAGAGAAACAGATACCAAATCATAATTTACTATCTTTACCCAAATCAATGCACTGTATACCTAGTAAAATCTCCTTAGGCTACCCAATTCAAAAACTGATAAAAAATAAAACTGAATGATTGGGAGTTACTTGCCAACTTGGAAGTAGAGTTTTTTTAATTTTCTATTCTAAGTATTTAAGTTCTCTGGCATGAATTATCTGAAATCACAAACTAAACAATTACCTAACCCTAACTTTTAACTGCAAGATAGTGCAATACTTTAGAAACCCATTCAGATACCAGATTGTTACAATAAAAAAATTAATTTTGTTAGACACACATTTAACTTAGATTATCCCCAAGAAACAATCTATAATAACCTTAAAACAGACCAGATAAGGGAAAAAAATCTCTCCTAGGTTTTGAACTTCCATTTAATCATGACTTTTATTAGTGGCTAAAACAGACTATTGAAAGTTACCTATGTACCTTAGAGAACCTGGGCAGATTTTACTAATTATCTCATGTCTTTCTTACTCCTACAACCTGAATTGCTAACATTTCTGACCTGCGAAGGAAGGGAAGCATCCAGGAGGAATGGATGCGGGGTTGGGAGTGTTGCATGGCCCATACGGAGGCAAATGTGATTGGGGCTTTCCCTCAGTGCCATTCATCTACCGATCACCCTAGATACCCCTGGGGGCTGTCGGAAGGGGGCTCAAGAGAAAGGAACCTTAAGAATTCGCCTGAGAGTAGCCCAGACCGGAATTCCTCAGTTGTTCCAAACTCTTTCCTCCACCTCCACGCATCCGAGGCAGATCGGGATTCCGGACACTGTGTACTCACGCCAATTGCTCTCCAGGCCCAGACAGAAAAGTTGGAAACGGCTTTGGCAGAACCCAACATGCCTGCTCTGTACTGAACAGGTGATTGAGAGCTGCCTAGGCCGAGAAACCTCTCACCCGAGTCTTGTAGAGTGGCGGCTGCACTAATTGCGTTTAAGTAGCCGTCGCGTGCCCACTTTATCCTCCAGAAAGAAAGAGAGAGAAAGATGCACCTCAAACAGACATGGGGTGCATGCACTTACCTTGGTGTAGAATCTCAGTCTGGGACAGAATTTATGACTGAAAGTTTGGCTCCCATCCCCGAAGCCAATTAATGCTAATTTAATAATGAGGACAGGGTTTTGAGAAAAGTTAAAGCGAGATATCAAAGTTCTTTGATCCCCAGCAGGCATTTCTTAATTGCAGCAGGTGCACTCAGGCCAACTACAGGAAGAAAAGAAAACACTGCTTCCCTAATCTTGCTCACAATTTAGGTTAAAATCTAGCTAAAGTTATCTCCACACCTCTAAGGCAGATTGGAATTTGGGACTCTGCATCGGTCAAACTAAAACAATGCCATCACACTTAACAGAGACACACGGAGACACCCACAAAGACATAGATTCCCTTTCCAGATTCAAACTGAAACAATGAAAGTGGGTGCTGGCCCCAAGCCGACTGGGGCCTTCCCTTCAGACAAGCGAATTGGGGGAGCATCCCCCTCAGATTGGGTCTGACAATACCAGATTGGGAGATTAGTTTCAGATGAAGGGATTGAATACAGAGACAGAAATAATAACCACAATAACACTGCAATCAGACCAAAGAGAAAGAGCGCTGCGCAACTTCCAAACAGATGGCTTTGGTAGAGCGAAAGTTCCACCATTGCCTACAGATACAGATGGCTTAGATGGAGCGGGAGCTCCACCGTTGCCTACAGATGGCTTAGATGGAGCGGGAGCTCCACCGTTGCCTACAGATGGCTTAGATGGAGCAGGAGCTCCACCGTTGCCTACAAAAATCCCTGGGACGTCTCCCAGGGTGGCAGGGGAGAAGTCTGAGTTCGTCAACTCCTTCTCAAGCTGCCCAGAATACAGAGCGACTACGCGTAATCGTACAGATGCAGCGCATAGAAACAAAGTATCAGCCAAGAGTTGCAAACATTACAGACATAAAAGTGACACCAGACGACACAACAGACACGACATGAGCTGGCCAGCTTACCTCCCAGTGATACCAGGTAGTCCTTGGGCAGGGATCCGGATGGGATGGGGGAGGGGCTGATATTTATCTCGGTGGAACCTCCAAATGAAAAGACCCCCGTTTCCCTGTCCAAGGAGAATCACACCAAACACTGGCTGCAAAAAGCACGAGGGATTTATTGGGGGACACAGGCGCCTGCGGGTGCTCAGCAGAACCTCAGCCGGAGCTTTGGTGAGCTGGCACCCCGGGCTTGGGGATACAGAGATTTTTATAGGGTAAAGGGGCTGTTTTTGCGCGGGGGAAACAATAGGTTTCTTATTGGTTAATTTTAAACCCAGCATATAGATTACCTAAAGGGCAAAGTTGTTTTTCACTGTATGTTACTAAAAAAGAACCACATAAAAGCTACATATTTGCACTCTGGTCCTCCTGTTCCTGCTCATTCAGGCATGCCTAGGGACCTGGTCCTTTGTCCTTTCCCAACCGGTTACACCTAACTAATTATCTGAAAAATACCTCTGGTGCCTGCGTAGGTTTGTGACATGCCTTGGTGGTTTTGCAACTAGGCCTGATGTTGTTGGGCTGGGGTCTTTCATTCCCCCCTTTGTCTGGAAACTTGGGAACCAATCATGGTTCCCTCAGTTGTGGGCCTATTTGGGCAGACTCTACATCTTGGTAAACAGTAATCCTCAGGGGACAGTCTTTAACTTTCCAAACTTACTTAAAATTGGCCTCCTAGATCCAACCTGACCTGATTTACTTATCTATTCTGGCTTTGTTTACCCTAATTTTAGAAACTTTATTGCCGTAAGGAGAAGGAGTGAAAAGGGGCGATGGCTCGTTCTGGCTGCTTCAGGCTGAAAAGGGGTGTCGAACATGAGGGGGCTCGATGACAGGGGGAACAACGACATGGGGGGACATGAGTTCCCTTTTCAGTTCCATTTGAGGTCTGGTTGGGGAAAAACAGGTTGTCATCTGGGGATGGGTACCTCTATGAGAGAAACAAAAACCATGAGTACTGAATAAGTGTTGCAGCAGCTTTAACATGTCACTGTACATAAGTTCCCTCCAGTTACCAGGATTGTAAACATATCATTTAATTTAATATTATCTGATCTTGCAAAATCCTTTTACTAGTATGACCTGTGTCTAATAGAGAAATCTAATTCTGTTACTTAGGGCTGGATAACCATACTAGCAAACACCAAGCCTACCTGTGTAGGTCAGAAATATCTGTGGGCCTTAAACTAAAAACTATTCTGGCAGTTCCTTTTGATAGTTATAGTTTACTTATTTTTGGAAGTTACATTTAACTATTATTATCATTTAAAATGTCCAGGAATAGCTGTGTTTTGGCTCTTCAACTGTCTTTGCTAAGTGTTTAAGATGAAGTAAGTCAAACTGACTTCTGTTTCTATAAGAGTCAGCTGAATTTTTCTGGGAGTCCTCGGGAACTTCACAGCAGCTTCTCAGTTCTGCTAGTGCCATTTGCGCAAGGATGGGTCCAGGCCTTGCTTGACCACGTGGCTTCCCTCGGAAGCATCAGGGATGTCTCCCTTTTCTGATGACCCTCCTCTTCACAGCAAATGCACTGATTGGCTTTCTGTCCTCCACTGGTCTCATTAATCTCCCTGATCAGGAGGTTATGTGGCCTAGAGTTGCAGAGCTCTTTGGAGAAGTACCCTATCCCTGATTCAGACTGACTCAGAGGGCAAGAGCCAAATATTGGTTTTCTTGGCCCTTTAATTTAACTTTAATTTTAAAACTTAATCTTAAACATCTAGCAAATAAGTTTTAACAGCCTTATACTAAGTACTGGGCTTTAGTACCTATCTCTCTATCCTGTAGGTGATAACTCCTTATCTTAAGTTAACCCAGGTTGTGAGTTTTTAAAGCAGTACCTCTTTAAAACATTAACAGGCAATCCTTAGACCATCTAAAAGCAAACTACAAAACAAAACTAACTAGGATAAAACATATTTAGTTTATGTAATAGCTACCTTGAATTTTGGCAGAGTTATACATTATAATTCCCTGTTTGAGGTCCTGGCAATCGTGACAAAAACCAACTTTTGGACACAACCTTAAATGCACTGAAATCTGGCCTACTTCTTTCATAGTCACTTTTACATGAGATGGGACATAGAGCCTTATCTCAAGTAAGGCGGGGCTCCTCATAAATCTTAAATACTATAGTTCTGAAGCTGATCTTTTGCTTTGTAGACATCATTTTACAAAGCCTACATAAACTGTTGTTCAAATTTACATGAATATTAGCTAACACAACATAATATCACATCTAAAACATGAATTAAAGAAAGGCTGAAAGCTTTTAACTTTTTGTAGAAAAGTAGCAAAGTACTTTTGTGTTTTTCGATAAAACCTTTACATAGATTAGGCTCTCATTAACTTAAAAATACATTTAAATGTATGGAACTTTACATAACTTATTGATAATAAGTACAGTTATAGAACACAAATGGTATAAATAAATTTTCAACATGTTTTTTTTTAAGCCTAAAATTACCATACAATTTTAGAACACCAGTTTGATATAATGTTCTTTCTAAAGCTTCTGCCTTACAGACTTGTATACCTGGAAGATATGAACACATTAATGGCACCAATTACATTGATGTTTTATATTAACCAAGTTTAGCTTTTTAAGAAATAACATAGCACAATTCTCTAAAACAACAGCACTTGTTTAACCAGTTGTTTAATTTCTTTAAGATTACTTGCTCAAAAACTTACACAGACCTTTTTTTATATCATTTACTTAAACTTTTTAATTATTTAACCATATAGACTCTTATCCAGAAATCTAGAACCTTTTAGTTTTTCTTTTTATCTGTTAACCTCCTTTTGTTCACATTTTGAAACAATACCTGTAAACCTTTGAATCTAAGCAGATTATTTCATAGACATCAACATTTTATTAGGGCCTTTTTGAACACCTAGGAAAACTTATAAGCTTAATTTTAAAGACATCTTTACTTTCATCTGTTTACCCAATTTAAATTGAACCATTTGAATCACGTGAATCAAAGATATTTGGATCCATTTTTAAATTTTTTTTTTATGAGCGCTCCTCATCTGTCAATTTGTCATATCACTGCAGGATATATGGACATACACACATACAGACATACCGACATACAACACATAACAAGAGTGTGCACACATAATAGTGAAGGCCTTGTAGCTTTTCGCAGATGAAATCTCCATTGCAATGTTTCAAAAAAAAACTCCAGTTGATCAAAAATAGAACTTATCAGAAAAACATTAACTTGTCTGTAGGAACAAAATCATGAGCTCAAAAAATATAGAATCTAAGAAATGGCAAAAGTCCTAGAAAAATTGACTGGCCAGTAATTAGTAAATGCCATACAATTTACTCTTTGGTTTAATCTGGTTTGAGTTCCCATAAAAAGACACTCTTACCCCTTTTTTTTTCCTTGGGCCTGAGCTCCAAGCTGCTTCTGTTTGCATATCAGCTTAAACCCTGGCTGAGGTCTGGAAGGGGAAAACCGGAATTCTGAGCAGAAACTTTATGCCTAAGGTATTTTAACCATAAGTCACAATTTATCTTTTTACACTAGAAAAATTTGCTCACACAAAACTGAAAATAGGATCTTTCTTGATAATATAAAAGACACCATCAGAAGGAGTTTCTTCAGGATCATTAAGCTACTTTCTTTGTTCTGAAGTTTTTAAAGTAATATTAAGTTACATTAAATTGCCTGAAAAATTTTAAAAGAGAACCACACACCACCATGTATATCAAAATTAAGCTTTGAAAATTTCCAAGACTGTTGCTAATTAATATCAATTCAATAAGCCAGACCAACGTTTTAATTTAACACTTTTTTAAAATTTTACACAGAGAGAAACAGATACCAAATCATAATTTACTATCTTTACCCAAATCAATGCACTGTATACCTAGTAAAATCTCCTTAGGCTACCCAATTCAAAAACTGATAAAAAATAAAACTGAATGATTGGGAGTTACTTGCCAACTTGGAAGTAGAGTTTTTTTAATTTTCTATTCTAAGTATTTAAGTTCTCTGGCATGAATTATCTGAAATCACAAACTAAACAATTACCTAACCCTAACTTTTAACTGCAAGATAGTGCAATACTTTAGAAACCCATTCAGATACCAGATTGTTACAATAAAAAAATTAATTTTGTTAGACACACATTTAACTTAGATTATCCCCAAGAAACAATCTATAATAACCTTAAAACAGACCAGATAAGGGAAAAAAATCTCTCCTAGGTTTTGAACTTCCATTTAATCATGACTTTTATTAGTGGCTAAAACAGACTATTGAAAGTTACCTATGTACCTTAGAGAACCTGGGCAGATTTTACTAATTATCTCATGTCTTTCTTACTCCTACAACCTGAATTGCTAACATTTCTGACCTGCGAAGGAAGGGAAGCATCCAGGAGGAATGGATGCGGGGTTGGGAGTGTTGCATGGCCCATACGGAGGCAAATGTGATTGGGGCTTTCCCTCAGTGCCATTCATCTACCGATCACCCTAGATACCCCTGGGGGCTGTCGGAAGGGGGCTCAAGAGAAAGGAACCTTAAGAATTCGCCTGAGAGTAGCCCAGACCGGAATTCCTCAGTTGTTCCAAACTCTTTCCTCCACCTCCACGCATCCGAGGCAGATCGGGATTCCGGACACTGTGTACTCACGCCAATTGCTCTCCAGGCCCAGACAGAAAAGTTGGAAACGGCTTTGGCAGAACCCAACATGCCTGCTCTGTACTGAACAGGTGATTGAGAGCTGCCTAGGCCGAGAAACCTCTCACCCGAGTCTTGTAGAGTGGCGGCTGCACTAATTGCGTTTAAGTAGCCGTCGCGTGCCCACTTTATCCTCCAGAAAGAAAGAGAGAGAAAGATGCACCTCAAACAGACATGGGGTGCATGCACTTACCTTGGTGTAGAATCTCAGTCTGGGACAGAATTTATGACTGAAAGTTTGGCTCCCATCCCCGAAGCCAATTAATGCTAATTTAATAATGAGGACAGGGTTTTGAGAAAAGTTAAAGCGAGATATCAAAGTTCTTTGATCCCCAGCAGGCATTTCTTAATTGCAGCAGGTGCACTCAGGCCAACTACAGGAAGAAAAGAAAACACTGCTTCCCTAATCTTGCTCACAATTTAGGTTAAAATCTAGCTAAAGTTATCTCCACACCTCTAAGGCAGATTGGAATTTGGGACTCTGCATCGGTCAAACTAAAACAATGCCATCACACTTAACAGAGACACACGGAGACACCCACAAAGACATAGATTCCCTTTCCAGATTCAAACTGAAACAATGAAAGTGGGTGCTGGCCCCAAGCCGACTGGGGCCTTCCCTTCAGACAAGCGAATTGGGGGAGCATCCCCCTCAGATTGGGTCTGACAATACCAGATTGGGAGATTAGTTTCAGATGAAGGGATTGAATACAGAGACAGAAATAATAACCACAATAACACTGCAATCAGACCAAAGAGAAAGAGCGCTGCGCAACTTCCAAACAGATGGCTTTGGTAGAGCGAAAGTTCCACCATTGCCTACAGATACAGATGGCTTAGATGGAGCGGGAGCTCCACCGTTGCCTACAGATGGCTTAGATGGAGCGGGAGCTCCACCGTTGCCTACAGATGGCTTAGATGGAGCAGGAGCTCCACCGTTGCCTACAAAAATCCCTGGGACGTCTCCCAGGGTGGCAGGGGAGAAGTCTGAGTTCGTCAACTCCTTCTCAAGCTGCCCAGAATACAGAGCGACTACGCGTAATCGTACAGATGCAGCGCATAGAAACAAAGTATCAGCCAAGAGTTGCAAACATTACAGACATAAAAGTGACACCAGACGACACAACAGACACGACATGAGCTGGCCAGCTTACCTCCCAGTGATACCAGGTAGTCCTTGGGCAGGGATCCGGATGGGATGGGGGAGGGGCTGATATTTATCTCGGTGGAACCTCCAAATGAAAAGACCCCCGTTTCCCTGTCCAAGGAGAATCACACCAAACACTGGCTGCAAAAAGCACGAGGGATTTATTGGGGGACACAGGCGCCTGCGGGTGCTCAGCAGAACCTCAGCCGGAGCTTTGGTGAGCTGGCACCCCGGGCTTGGGGATACAGAGATTTTTATAGGGTAAAGGGGCTGTTTTTGCGCGGGGGAAACAATAGGTTTCTTATTGGTTAATTTTAAACCCAGCATATAGATTACCTAAAGGGCAAAGTTGTTTTTCACTGTATGTTACTAAAAAAGAACCACATAAAAGCTACATATTTGCACTCTGGTCCTCCTGTTCCTGCTCATTCAGGCATGCCTAGGGACCTGGTCCTTTGTCCTTTCCCAACCGGTTACACCTAACTAATTATCTGAAAAATACCTCTGGTGCCTGCGTAGGTTTGTGACATGCCTTGGTGGTTTTGCAACTAGGCCTGATGTTGTTGGGCTGGGGTCTTTCAGCTGCAGTCGCCCCTTCTGGGACTCGGGGAGGAAGACGAGGCCGATCTTACAGATTGGAACCTGCCTCTGGCTTTTATGAAAAAGAGGCACTGCGAGAAAATCGAAGGCTCCAAATCCTTAGCTCAGAGTTGGACGATGAAGGATCAGGTAAGTGGATTCTCACGGCACCCCTTGCACTTGGTAGTTTTTCCAGGGAAGAAAGTTCAGATTTAGAATGAGTGTCGCTGAGAAAGTGTCAGTATTATTCCCCCAGCCCCCCCCACTCGTGTTGCAAACCAACCAAAGAGCAAAAACTATTTGATTCCAGTTTTTGGTTGAAAATGGGAAAGGCTATTTTGATTAGCTGTTATTCACTGGATGAAAACGAAATTTTAATTCAGACAATAAAAATTAAGCAAATTAAAAAATACAGCTTTGCAAGTATTACATGTTCTTGGATATACTTATTGCTGTTAATACTTAGAAGAAAGATAACTTGGAAAAAAAATTTTCTCACCCATGTAGTGTTAAGTGGGGTGAAGTGCAGAAGTTTGTTACAGTTACGCCAGGAAACTGGGAGACTACTGGAAAAGGTTTAACTGGTAACAAATTAATGCAAACTTCTTTTAAAGTTGCAGTGAGCTTCATCCTAGTCTTCTAAACTTTACTCCCTATATGTGCTTTCTTGTTGCTATAACTTGGACACATTTTCTCCAGTGGAAATTAGGGAGTCTGGGGTGTGGTGGGTTAGCGTTTGGGTCTAGGTCTTAGGAGTTCTCATGGTGTTGGATTGTGGACAGTGATTACAAGTAGGTGGTAGGTAGGAAAGAAACAGTCAATTTTGTTGAATCTGCCTTTCACCAACCCTTACCTATTCCCTTGTCTCCAAAGCAAAAGAGTGCTAATATATCTCACCTATGTACACTTATAATATGTCTTTTTATGGTTTGTTTTCTTTTAAGTTGCTTTTATTTGTGTGAACATTTCAGTGGTATAAAAGGAAAAGCTAGTCTGACAGTGTGTGACTTGCTCTAGGCTTATGTATATTTTTATAGAGGATTTTTTTTTTTTAGTATATGATGTTGAAAATTTTCAGGGGCACTTGACCACTGAGCCACAACCCCACCCTTATTTTATATTTTATTTAGAGACAGGGTTTCACCGAGTTGCTTAGCACCTTGCTTTTGCTGAGGCTGGTTTTGAACTCGCAATCCTCCTGCCTTCGCCTCCCGAGATGCTGGGATTACAGGTGTGCGCCACTGAGCCTGGCTCAGTCACTCACTGTTAACCAGTGTTTCATTTGTTGTTTTGGCTTACTTTTGAAAGGTTAGGAAAATTTGTTTCATCCAAAAGCAGTTTAAAGAGTAAAGTTGTCATTGTGAAAGGCTGTATAAGTCTATCTTATGGACATCTTTAGTACTAATTATATAGTTAAAAACATTTGTGGTTGCTATGCATAGATGGAAAGAAATTTATTTTAAAGCAACTCTTTAATTTTTTCCTGTTCTACTCAAAGAGCCTTCTTATGTCATTCTTTTGAAATGTTGTTCCTTTTGCTACATTAAACCTATGCTCAAAACTTTTTTCAAAACTGATTAATGGATATATTTTCGATCTTTTAGTTTAAACATTAATTTATAAATGGTCAACATCCCCTCAGAAGCTCTTATTAAGAAAAATAAGGATTCTGTGAATCTTAGTAACTACCAAGATTGCTATTTAGAAAAGAGCAGGTGAGAAGGTTTGCTGTTTGTGACCTTTGCAATGAAGCAGAAAATCAACAGCTAACATTTTTAGCTACGTGAGAGTTTGGTGTCTTAAAGAGTTCTTGTAGTCTCTTTCCTCAGGTAGACCATGAGAACTTTTCAGCATGCCCTGCTAGGACAAAGGTTGCAAATCCAAATGATACTAAGAGTTTGAAGGAAGGTAGCATGAATGAATGAAACAAGCCAGATTTAAGAAGAATAATAGCACAGATTCAAAGGTAAATGGCTGCAGATGTCTGATGTGGTATATGATCATTTTTTGGAAGGTGGGAACATTGCAGCTCTGGAGCTTATGTGTCATAGCTAAAGGGGCAGCTGGGCCTTGGTTAGCCTTTTTTTTTTTTAAATAATGTGAAGTTTTCCAGTTTTGAAATCTTAGCTACTAATTCAGATATTATAAAACAAAAGCAGTTGTACACTACAGGCAGAACAAACCCTATTTGTGGGGCAGTTTTTGTCCAGTGGGTTACCCATGTATGACTTCTGCTCTATCATTGCAATGATTAGCAGCTGGTCTAACTCTGGCCGTTGTGAGCAGCCCGCCTCTTGGCCAACCTGTGCTGGGGCTCCTTCAACTTGATGGAGCAGGGCCTTTGTAAAGCAGCACCTGTGGATCTGCTTGTGCTGTATGAGGAGCTGCAGGTACCACTTCCTGGTGACTGTTCACTGCCCTGTGTGCAAGCTCAGTTTCTGCTTCCTGAGACTGATGTGGATTCTATATAGTTTTTATATATGTGTTAGTGCTTAGATACTGTGTCCTGGTTAGTGTCCTTGTTACAGATTCCTAAATTTATAGCTTCACCAAAGTTGACTAATGACCCCAAGAGACTTTCCTGCCCCTCAGCATCTGCCATCCTTCCAGCTATGGCACATGTTCATTCTCAACTAGGATTGCTTGTCTTTGTTTTTAGTCAGTCTGGTTTTCAGATACTTCTATTATCACATTTTAATTGCTAAGTTACTATTAGTTTGATATTGTCATTGTCAAATTAGTTTGTTGTTTGGTTAATTCTGTGTATAGTGAATGATGCATACATGTATTAACAGTGTTTTGGCTTGTAATTTATAAATAACTAGACGTACATAAATTACAGTTCAAAATGAATCATTTATAAACTCGTGGCTAAACAGGTACATAAATATATGTATCTCCCCCATGTGTGTTTTGCTACAGTAATTTATAGTTATTACAGTTTGTTTACCTACTGGAAAGTGGGCATGGGGATAATTGGTTTCAGATGGATCTTGTGCCTGGAAGATGTGGGATGGAATCAGGGAGGCCTGAAAACTGTTGCTCTGAAATAAACCATTGACACACTCTGCATGTGTGTGGGACTGTTGATAAACATGCCCTTTACATGCATGTTGGGCCGTTCACAAATGTGTGTGCATGTGGGCAGGATCACAGGCCCACGTGTTCTGTCTGCATGTGTCTAGGCTCAGGGGCGCTGCTTTGTGGCCATCCTGTGAGCATAAACCTTGCTTGGAGGAGGCAGAGAGGACACATTCAAGAAACAGCAGATGGGCAGTCCCGAGGTAGACCCTCTTCTGAGTGGTATTGCATCTCCCTGCCTCTCTCCTTCGCCCTGCACCCTCCCCTCAGCTGCTCTGGGAGGCTCTGTCGTATGCCCCTGGGACTGCTCTTTATGTGGTCATTGTTTGTTGCTGAATCAAGGTCCCTTTTCTGTCTTTTTAATTTTTTAAAATTTTTTAAAAATATTTATTTTTTAGTTGTAGTTGGACACAATATCTTTATTTCATTTATTTATATGTGTTGCTGAGGATTGAACCCAGAGCCTCACACATGCTAGGTGAGCGCTCTACCACTGAGCCACAATCCCAGCCCCCTTCTCTGTCTTAACCTATGTGACCTCTCAGCAGCCTTCCACGCAGTTGACCACTCTGTCCCTCGTACAGTTCTTTACTCACTTGGCCTCAGTGTCTCCCTGAAACTCTGGATTCTTCCTCAGTTTCCTTTATTGTTTGACACCTAATTGGCTAGTTCTGATGAGTGGCAGCCTCATCAGGCCCGTGATTTCAATGCCATCTGCATGCCCATGATGCTCTGACTCCATCACCATCTCGGATCCCCTTCATAACATGCCACACTGCTATTCATTCAGTTATTCAAGCTGTAAATCTAGAGTTTATCATTGATGCTTTCTCCTCATCACCCTCCATTTTCATTTGTAGATCCTATCACCTTTACCCCCAAAACATATTCCTTCATTTTGTGTCCTTGCTGTGTTCCCAGCCTAAGCTCCACCATCTCTTGTCTGGATGACTGCAGGTACATTCTGATTCTTGCACTGCACATAGTGGTCTTCTAAAGGTTTAAATCAGATTCTTCCTGGTGTTTTCCTGGCTTCCTAAGAGTTTGAGGCAGAGAGCACACTCTTCTCCTGGCTCACAAAGTCTTCCGGTCTGGCGGCAGACTTTGTGTCTGGCGCCTACTTGCCTTTTCTGTTTCCTGGATAGTGACACCTGAGATGCTCTTCCCTCTGGATCTTTGCACACCTGACTCCTCCTCCCTGGTTGCCCCATCTGAAGCAGCTACCCAGACACTTATGGCCATTTGTGATCACTAAATTTCCCTGACATCCTCCATGCTCCTTACTCTGTTAGTCTACAGTACAGTGCTTGGTGCATAGTAGGGATGCAGCAAAAATATACTGAAGGGTCCAGACATGGTGGCCACCCTGTAATCCCAGTGACTCAGGAGATAGAGGCAAGGGTTGCAAGTTTGAGACCAGCCTGGCAACTTAATAAGTTCCTGACTCAAAATAAAAAAATAAAAAGGGATGTGGCTCAGTGATAGAGCCCTTGCCCTGATGTGCGAGGCCCTGGGTTCAATTTCCAGTACTACCAAAAAATAAAAAAGTACTGATGGAAAAGTGAACAGTGTACAAACGACTTCCACACAGATTACATCTCTTAAGGCTCAACATTATTATAGTTAGTTACTTAGGGATCCTGATCTCTGTTACTGATGAGGAAACTAAGGCTTTGATTTAAATGGCTTGCCTAAAGTCACTAGGTTATATGGCTGGCACTGAGAAGAAGCAGAACTTGAGAAACAAAGCCTAGTTGGAAAAAAGCAAAATACAAAATGGTCAAAATCTCTCTTTTTTTTTTAGTTGTAGATGGACACAATACCTTATTTATTTATTTTTATGTGGTACTGAGGATCTAACCCAGTGCCTCACATATGCGAGGCAAGTGCTCTGCCACTGAGCCACAATCTAACCCCCCAAATGGTTGTAATCTTCAACTAAAAGGCTGAGAGCTTATGGGCTCTCAAACAGGATATATTAGGAGAATAATTTAGGTGGTGATGGTTACCTGGAAGTAAATGGGAGACCAGTGTTAAGC
This sequence comes from Urocitellus parryii, assembly GCF_045843805.1. Lineage (NCBI taxonomy): Eukaryota > Metazoa > Chordata > Mammalia > Rodentia > Sciuridae > Urocitellus > Urocitellus parryii. Next base: position 2,961,948 of record NW_027553833.1, read on the forward strand.
AGACTGGGAATGATGCTGGAGTCCAAGCTTAGCCCAGTGTACTTGCAGAGTGTTCCCTGTGCTCCCAGGGCTCCTGTGTCAGGACTGTCTCATGGTAACAGAAGACATTATTGGTCTTTACACCCTGCCCATTCTGGCACTGATGGTGCAAAAGTGACAGTGAATCAGACTGTGGTGTCTTAGCACGACTCCAGGCAGCAGTGCAAACTGTAGCCGTGGTTCCTGTCTTCTTTGCCATGCACTCACAGTGAAGAAAATTCTAGTTTCATGTGAGAATATCATTAATAAAGCAGTGAAAATAATTAGTTTTACTGAATCTCGACTCTGGAGCCCACAACCTTTCAATTCTTGGTATAATGACCTTTCTGCTACATGTGAGCCCAGTGGCTGTCTGGAGGAGGAGCCGAGGCTGCAGGCCAGCTCCTGCTTCCCTGGATACCAGGTGCCCCAAAGGAGTGCTGACAGGCCTGCTCTGGACATCAATGTTGGCAGTTGACAGGCACATGTTCAGATATGAGCAAGTGAACTGTCACTTTAAGAAAAACAACTGGCAATATTTGTTGCCAATGAGAAAATTTGAGCTTTCAAATGACAATTAGAGTTTTGGAAAACTTGTATCTCTTCCTGTGAGCCCCCCAACTCCCTGATACTTAAAGACTCTTATGATGACAACATGGTGATATTAATACATGTAACTTTTAAAATATCTTTATTTTCTTTGTTTTTATTTTATTTTTTATGTGGTGCTGAGGATCGAACCCAGTGCCTCACATGTGAGAGGCAAGCACTCTGCCACTGAGCCACAACCCCAGCCCATGCATGTGATTTTTTGACTGGTGTATAATGAATTATGTCTACATTTGAAAACATCTGCATGATTCAGCAAACCAGTATTTCAAAATGACCAATCCATGAAAATGCAAAATCATTCATAGGCAAGTAATCCATTCAAAGTTAGACCAGTGGATTTTACTATTCACTGATAGGCTTTCACATTGATAGATGTTGCAACAAAAGTCTAAGAAACTCTCACTCAGTGTTGATAAAAATCAAAGGAGAATGCTCTTAGTTGTTTGGACACTCTGATACTCTTGCCCTTTCTAACCATGTGTCTTTCTCTGTGAGGTCAGATTTTCTTCCTATACTTCAACCAAAATAGCATATCATAACAAAATGAATGTGGAAACAAATGTTAGAATTCAGTTGTATTTTCTTTCTTTCTTTTAATTTTTTTTTTTTTTTTAGTTATTGACGGACCTTTATTTAATTTATTTATTTATATGTGGTACTGAGAATTGAACCCAGTGCCTCATACATGCAAGGCAAGTGCTCTACCACTGAGCTACAACCCCAGCCACCCCAGCTGTATTTTCTGAAGTTACATAGTAAAAAGATTTGGAAGAATGTAGCAGTGCCACTTATCTCACTAGCACCAAAAACCCCCCCAAAACAAAAAAACATTGGTGATTGAACCTATAGCCTTGTGTGTGCTAGTCAAGTGTTCTACTGCTGAGCCATGTCCCCAGCCCACACTAGCACTTTCTGAAGATATTTTTTGCATAGAAATATTGTTTGATACATAATGAGTTTATAGAGTTACTTTTAAGTGAATTAATTAATATTTTTTTTTTTTGTTTTAACCTCTAACATGGAAAATGATGATAAATATTAACTCATGAAAAAAAGGTCTTCAGGGGTCTCCAGAAATATTTTTTTTATGTTGATGGATCTTTATTTTATTCAATTATTTGTATGTGGTGCTGAGAATAGATCCTAGTGCCTTGCACATGCTAGGCAAGCACTCTACCACTGAGCCACAACCTCAGCCCCTCCAGGAATCTTTTTTTTTTTAGAGAGAGAGAGAGAGAGAGAGAGAGAGAGAGAGAGAGGAGAATTTTAATATTTTATTTCTTAGTTTTCAGCAGACACAACACCTTTGTTTGTATGTTGTGCTGAGGATCGAACCCAGGCCGCATGCATGCCAGACGGGCGTGCTACCGCTTAAGCCACATCCCCAGACCCCCTCCAGGAATCTTTAAGAGTGTAAAGGGGCCGCTGGCAAAAGTTTGAGAGTTGTAAGCATGGTTAAAAGAGTGGGCATCAGATGTAAACCAAGTGGTAGGGTTTGAGGAGATGAGGTGGTTGGCCAAAATGTCAGACAGTGACTGAAACTGACATTAGATTGGAGCCCAGAAGACCTAATAATTTGCACTCTTTCCATTCTCTCTTTGCCTGTGTAACTGTTGGGGGCTTCAGACTTGGAGCTGGGAGTGCTTTTCCGAAGAGTCAGTGTCTTGGAGAGGCATTGCCTGCCATGTAGCCTTACAGTGCAGGCAGGGCCTCCAGACTTCCACTGTGTCCAAATGGGGTATCACTGCTTGCTACCCAGTAGGATCTTTGAGTGGAGGAGAATCGACCCAATCTGGTGTGGAGGCAGACAGAAGTCTTTACTTCACTTGCAGCATGCTGTGCCCAGGAGGACAGAGACAAGCCAGCAGCTAATTATAGTACACTGATGCATGTGTTGGTTATGATGTCTGCAGGGAGAATGACGCTATTACCAGGAGCACCTTGGTTTTATGTTAAGTAGGAAATCATCTGAGTTGTACTTTTGTGAAACATAAGCTTTCATACTGACCAGTAGTAAACTCAGTAACCAATGACTTAATGTGCTTGTGGTTGGGGAGCTGCTTCTAGGTGTAAGCTGGGGAATGCCAAATATGATTTTTGTCCTCAGGGGCTATGGGTAGAGTGGAGGCTTTGGGGAGAGGTGATCCCAAGAGGAGAGGGAGCTGTGGTGTTCAAGGTGAGAGGTCACTGAACCCGAAAAGAGGCAATCACAGTAAGGCCGGAGGACAGGACATGGAGAAGGTAGAATCACTGGAGTCTGGTCAGAATGTGGGGCTTAAAGAGTGCACAGAGCTTGGGAGCGGGACATTGACCATCTGGTGGTCTTGTCACTCTCTTCATTGTACTTGAAATGTGAACTTTTCTTAGTGTGTCTCGGGTGAGTCTCAGGAGTGAAAGAAAACCATCCACCTAGATTATAAAAAAAACCCTGCTTTACGAAAATGTGCCATTTTCCATTTTGAGCAATGTGCTGTAGAAGAGTCCTGAAATGGATATGAATGCTTCCTCCTCATTATCGCCATGTAGGATGCTAAAGCTACAGTCTTAACAAGGTGGTGTGTGGATTACGTGTGGGTGGTGACTCCAGGTTGCTGACTCTCCACCTTTACTCCAAACACACCAGAAGGGTACAGGGGTCTCTCTGTTTCAGCGGAGTGAAGTTTGAACCTTTTTCTTTTAATTAAATACATAGAAAAATGCCATTCTTGGTAAATTATTGGATTATGCATTGATGTCATAACAAATTGTTAAACCTTGAACTTGTCAGGCACTGGAAGGTGTGACTCTGCAGAGAATTTTTGTACCTTTAGAGGCAGAACAGGAAACAGCTGGTGAGAAGACAGTCATTGATAACAGGTTTTAATTTTACCCAGCCATCATACTTTGTTCAGATGATTTTTGTTCTTGACTAGTACCATTTTGTATTTTTAAATTTTGGTGTAATTTTTAAATTTTTTTTAACATTTATTTTTTAGTTATAGGTGTATACAATATATTTTATTTTTATGTGGTGCTGAGGATCGAACCCTGTGCCTCACGCATGCTAGGCACTTTACCTCTGAGCTACAACCTCAGCAAATTTTGGTGTAATTTTAAGTTTATAGAAAATTTATTGGGCCGGACGCCGTGGTACAGCCTGTAGTCCCAGGAAGCTGAGTCAGCAGGATAGTGAGTTCAAAGCCAGCCTCAGCTACTAAGTGAGGCACTAAGCAAGTCAGTGAGACCTTGTCTCTAAATAAAATACAAAATAGGGCTGTGGGTGTGGCTCAGTGGTTGAGTACCCTGAGTTCAATTTCCAGTACCCCCCCCAAAAAAACAAGTTTGTTGAATAGCATAATGAACTTCCTTATACTCTTTTTTTTTTAAAGAGAGAGGGAGAGAGGGAGAGAGAGAGAGAGGAGAGAGATTTTTTTTTTGTAATATTTATTTTTCGGTTATCGGCGGACACAACATCTTTGTTTGTATGTGGTGCTGAGGATCGAACCCGGGCCGCACACATGCCAGGCGAGCACGCTACCACTTGAGCCACATCCCCAGCCCTCCTTATACTCTTAAGGCAGATTCACCAGTTGATTACATCTTATCTTGCTTGATTTATGAGTCTCCATTTTCATATGTGAAAACATATTTTTTCCCTGAATCATTGAAGAGTTCGTTGGAGACATTGTCTCTTTTTACTCCTAAATATGGATGTCTCCTAGGAACATGTCATTCTCTTATGTAACCCCAGTGCAGTTATAAAAACCAAGACATTTGTCATTTTTTTAAATTAATATATTTTTTTTAAGTTGAGATGGACACAATATCTTTATTTATTTTTAGGTGGTGCTAAGGATAGAACCCAGTGCCTCACACTTTCAAGGCAAGCACTCTCCACCACTGAGCTCCAGTTCCAGCCCTGTCATTGATATTTTTTAAAAAATAAAAAAATTTTAATTTGTTATATATGACAGCAGAATGCATTACAATTCATATTACACATATAAAGCACAATTTTTCATGTCTCTGGTTGTATATAAAGTATATTCACAGCATTTGTGTCTTTATACATGTTCTTAGGGTAATTATATCCATCTCCTTTCACCATCTTTTTTTACCCCATGCCCCCTACCATCTCTCCCTCCCCTTTGCCCTATCTAGAGTTCATCTGATCCTCCCAATCCCCGCTCCCCACCACAGTATGAATCAGCATCCTTAAATCAGAGAAAACATTTGGCATTTGTTTTTTTTGGGATTGGCTAACTTAACTTAGCATTATATTCTCTAACTCCATCCATGTTCCTGCAAATGCCATGATTTTATTCTCTTTTAATGCTGAATAATATTTCATTGTTTGTATATAACACATTTTCTTTATCGATTCATCTACTGAAGGGCATCTAGGTTGGTTCCACAATTTAGCTATTGTGAATTGTGCTTCTATAAACATTGATGTGGCTATGTCCCTATAGTATGCTGTTTTTAAGTCCTTTGGGTATAGACTGAGGAGAGGGATAGCTGGGTCAAATGGTGGTTCCATTCCCAGTTTTCCAAGGATTCTCCATATTGCTTTCCATATTGGCTGCACCAATTTTCAGTCCCACCAGCAATGTATGAGTGTGCCTTTTCCCCCACATCCTCGCCAGCACTTATTGTTGTTTGTACTCTTAATAGCTGCCCTTCTGACTGAAGTGAAATGAAATCTTAGAGTAGTTTTGATTTGCATTTCTCTAATTGTTAGAGATGAACATTTTTTCATATATTTGTTGGTTGATTGTATATCACCTTCTGAGAAGTATCTGTTCAGTTCCTTGACCCATTTATTGATTGGGTTATTTGTTTTTTTGAGTTCTATATATACACTAGAGATTAGTGCTCTATCTGATGTGCATGTGGTAAAAATTTGCTCCCAAAATGTAAGCTCTGTATTTACCTCACTGATTGTTTCTTTTGATGAGAAGAAGCTTTTCAGTTTGAATCCATCCCATTTATTAATTCTTGATTTTAATTCTTGTACTATAGGAGTCTTATTAAGGAAGTTGGGGCCTAATCCAATATGATGGAGATTTAGGCCTATTTTTTCTTGTATTAGATGCAGGGTCTCTGGTTTAATTCCTAGGTCCTTGATTCACTTTGAGTTGAGTTTTGTGCATGGTGAGAGATAGGGGTTTAATTTCATTTTGTTGCATATGGATTTCCAGTTTTCCCAGCACCATTTGTTGAAGAGGCTATCTTTTCTCCAGTGTATGTTTTTGGTGCCTTTGTCTAATCAATATGCATTAATGTCATAACAAGTTGTTAAACCTTGAACTTGTCAGGCACTGGAAGGTGTGACTCTGCAGAGAATTTTTGTACCTTTAGAGGCAGAACAGGAAACAGCTGGTGAGGAGACAGTCATTGATAACAGGTTTTAATTTTACCCAGCCATCATACTGTGTCCTCTATTCTGTACCATCGGTCTACCAGTCTATTTTGGTGCCAATACCATGATGTTTTTGTTACTATTGCTCTGTGGTATGGTTTAAATATAGCGATGTTACCTGCTTCACTCTTCTTGCTAAGGATTGCTTTAGCTATTCTGGGTCTCTTATTTTTCCAGTTGAATTTCATGACTGCTTTTTCTATTTCTATGAGGAATGTCAATGGGATTTTGACTGGAATTGCATTAAATCTGTATAGTGCTTTTGGTAGAATGGTCATTTTGACAATATTAATTCTGCCTATCTAGAACAAGGTAGTTCTTTCCATCTTCTAAGGTTTTATTTAATTTCTTTCTTTAGTGTTCTGTAATTTTCGCTGTGGAGGCCTTTCACCTCCTTTGTTAAGTTGATTCCCAGGTATTTTATTTTTTATTTTTTTGAGGCCATTGTAAGTGGGGTAGTTTTCCTTGTTTCCCTTTCCTGTCATTGATATTTAATACTATTAGTAACTTGCAGTTCACGTTAAAATGTTGCTGTTTGACCAATAATGTCCTTTTATTACCAATTCTGTCCTCTTCCAGGCTTAGTCTTAGTATATAGAATCTTTTAAATTGAAATGTAACCTGTTTGAATCTACAGTTTCTTAAAAATTTTCTGACTTTGATTTTCCCTACTGTGGCAAGGGGTGCCATTTAGCTTTTTCTTGTGCAGTTCAGTGTCACTGGGTGCATTCAGGATGCTGTGTGTGGTGGGCCAGCTTTCTGTCCTGTAGTGAACACCTGAGATAATCCAGTCCACAGTCAGCTGGCTCCATGCTTTTACGACTGAGGCAAGGCAGCACACCATGGCTGCAGCCGTCAGAGGAGCAAAGCTGCTTCACCAGAACTGCTGGGCAGTGAAAAGAAGGAGCTGGGGCCCAGTGTCCCTGTTGAGGGCACCCCCCAGTTCAGTGTCACTGGGTGCATTTATGATGCTGGGTGTGGTGGGCCAGCTTTCTGTCCTGTAGTGAACACCTGAGATAATCCAGTCCATCCTTTGGATGTAGAGCATTGTATAGTTACTGTCTCTGGAACTTTCCACCTATAATAAATTCCAGCCCCTTATTCTGTCCTCTCCCATCCTCAGACCCACCGAGGTGCCCTGCTTTTCTTTTCCTCTTCCTTTCCAGATGTGATTTCGCTGTGCTGCCCAGGCTGGTCTCCGACTTTCGTGCTTTAGCAAACCTCCTGCCATTGCCTCTCAAGTAGCTCCCAAGTCTAGGTGTGTGCCAGGCACCTGACTTCACTGCTATACTTTCTGTCTTATGAATTTGTAGACTTTGATGCTTCTAAAGGGTTCATTTTGTAGAATGTCCCCAATTCCTCATCTTCAGATTGAGGTTCGCATTTTGGGTAGCAGTGTGTAGTAGTTTTCAGAGCATTGTACCAGAAAACATGTTGCTTGGTCTCAATAGTCTCTCACCTTTGGTCTTTTGATTCATTACTGTCATTACTGACTTTTCTTGCTTAGTGGGGACCTCCTTTGCCCTTATGTCATGCCAGTGTTGAACACGTACTTACTTCTGCGCAGCTGGAAGTTCCAGGCTCAACTTGTGCATTTTCTGCTCAGTCCTGGAATCTGCCTTTTCCCCAAGGAGGCCAGTTCCTGTTAGTGGAGAGTGGAATCTGGCAGCCGTGATCTGGGCGTTGGGTTTGTGCCTTGTTCCTGGCAGGGCGCATTGTTGGCAGAACCTCAGCAGAAGAGGTCTCATGGAGAGGTCTGCGTTTGTGGATGCTCACTCCATGCTGGGAACCTTGAGCACAGAGATAGCTTTAGTGCAGCCTTTCCCACAAGGCACGCTCTGCTCTTCCCCTTTTGTGCTTGCCTTGTCCTTCCTTGCCAGTGAGAAGCCACTCTAAGGTCCTCATCTACTCACTTGCTCAAGCTGGCGTGCACAGAAGTCTCTGAATCATAACCCATGCCTCTTGGGAAATGAAACCACTAAGGAGTTGATATTTATTTGTATTGATGTTTGAGGTAAATGTATGTACAGTGAAGTGCACACACCTGTACTATTAGAGGGTGAGGATTGGGGTTTGTCAGTGTTTTGTGGGAAGATCACTTTTTTAAAAATATACATATTTTTAGTTGAGGATGAACCTTTATTTAATAATATTTATTTACTTATATACAGCATTGAGAATTAAACCCAGTCCCTCACACATCGTAGGCAAGTGCTCTCCTACCACTGAGCCACCACCCCAGTCCTAAGATCACTGCTTTTGTGAACATCATAGGACCATTACATATAAAGTCTGGGACAGAACCTGGGGCGGTGTGGGACATAAAAGGATATAAGATATGGTTATGGCCTTGAGGAATTTTTATTAGAGAAAAATCATATCCTTATAAAAAGTCAAGTGGAAGCACAATGCAGCAATTATCCATAGGCCGTTTATTGACAAGGTGATGATTAAGGAGTTCTGCTTATTGGACTTCATTGGTATCTGTTGTGCACAGGGCACCTGCCTGAGCCCCCTGCTGGTGTAGTGGGTAGTGCATGGTGGGGGAGATGAAAATCTCTGTACTTAGGAGGAGTAACACAGGAAAAGGTCAGTTAATTTTCAAACAATTGACTTGTGGAATTTAGTTTAACTACTATTTATTGAGAACCTGCTGTGTGCCAAGCACCATGGTAGATACATTGGTGAATACTTACTGATTTGTGCGTGTGTGCTAGGATTTGTGTGGATGAGGCACATGCTATACCACTGAGCTGTACCCCCAACCAACAGCTCCTGCTCTTTAGGCAGTACCAGTTTCCTGGGGAAGATGTGGACACACATCAGGAGGCAGGGTGTTAGTGGCCCTGGCAGCTGAGTGTGAGGGTGGACAGAGGAGCTCTGAGGCAGTACGTGGAAGAGAGTAGAATGAACAGAGGCAGGGGGTGAGAGCCAGAGCCAGGCCTCACCTTCTCTCCCAAGGCCTCCTAGGAGATGCTGCTTCTGGCGCTTCTCTTCTCCCACAGCTCCTGTTACTGTGTGGCTTGACCTGGCTTTGTTTCTTATCATCAGCACTGCTACCACCCCAGCACTCAGTTATGTATTCCATATAACAAATGGATGTTGTTAGAGAACCAGGACTTTCCACTCCCCAAGATCAGGGTCATACTGTGTGGGCAATTTTGAATGTAGTTGGATCATGGGGGATTGATTCCAGGACCACCCCCTGCTGTGTGGGTACCAAACTCTAAGGAAGCTCAGTCTACATAGAATGGTGTAGTATTTGCAAATCACCCACACATATACTCCCGTGTACTTCGAATCACCTCTGTGTTACTTATGATGCTTAATACAATGTAAGGGCTATGTAAATAATTATTCAGCTGCATTGTTTAGGGTATAATGATTGGAGAAATGTCTGTACATGTTCAGTAGAGATGTTTCTTTTGAATATATTCTTTTTTCTTTTTTTTGTGGTGCTGGGGATTGAACCCAGGCCCTTGAGCGTGGAAGGCAAGCACTCTACCAACTGAGCTATATCCCCAGCCCTCTTTTGAATATTTTGATCCTGGAAGGTTGAGTCTATGGATGCAGAATTTTAGGATATGAAAAGTTGACTGTATATATTTTTAGTAGTTTCTTCTTTGTTTTTTGGGTACTGTGGATTGAATCAAGGGGTGTTTAACCACTGAGCCCATCCAGCCCTTTTTTATTTTTTATTTTGAGACAGGTTCTTGCTAAGTTGCTAGTCTGGCTTTGAACTTGTGATCCTCCTGCCTCAGCTTCCTGAATTGCCAGGATTATAGGTGTGTACCTCTGTGCCTGGCTTCCTTTTTCTTCTTTTGTGGTGCTAAGGATTAAATCCAGTGCCTTGGGTATATTAGGCAAATACTGCACACTAGGCAAATATTCTACCACTGAACTACATCCCTAGACCTTTTTCTTTTCTTTTTTTTGTGTGGGGTATGGGAGATTGAACTCAGGGGCACTCGACCACCGAGCCACATCCCCAGCCCTATTTTGTATTTTATTTAGTGACAGGGTCTCAGTGAGTTGCTTAGTGACTCTCTTTTGCTAAGGCTGGCTTTGATCCTCCTGCCTCAGCCTCCCCAGCTGCTAGGATTACAGGCGTGCGCCACCTCGCCTGGCTTCCGTTTTCTTTTGAGACAGAGTTTTATTGCTAAGTAGTTGAGTCTGGCCTGGACCTTGCCATCCTCTTGCCTCAGCCTCTGGAGTAGCTGGGATTACATGCATGGCCACTGCACCTGACCTCACCCCCAGCTCTTCTGACTATACCTTTTTGATATCCTTGCCCTCGTAAGAGCTGAGACATTACAATAAGATGTACGCTAGGAAGAGAACTGGATTGTCCCCCACACTAGCTAGCTCTTACCATCTTTCCTGCTTCTGGAGGGTCCTAGTAAGCTTGGTGTAGTTTGAGGTAGTACATCCTTGGTCAGGCATCGTTTAGGCTTTCCATACAACAGTCCCTTTAGCTGCTATAGCAGTCCTATCAGCTACTTTTACACTGAGGACACTGAGGCAAGGAGGTTAAATTATTTGCTAAGGGTCACCTACCTGGTGGAGGGTGGAGCACAGGTTTGGAGCCAGGCAGTCTCCTGGGTCCTGCATTCTTGCCTGTGGAAGAATGCAGGTGCCAGTAAATGCTAGGCCATTGCCGGCACTCCAACTGTTTTGTCGTGCAGCTGGGTATTGACCTCTTCTTGTTTTACTTATTGACTTCTTTGTAAGTGCCTCTGCTGTACCATTTCCTCTGAGGGAATGTGAAGGTATAGACCCAGTTCATAACCCTGAAAGGAATTATAAACTACGCTGCAGATCAGCCTAGTGAATCTGCCACAGGGTTCTGATCCTGAGACGCTTTCGGAGTTGTGTAGGGTTGTTACATCACTCAGCCCTGCAGGGCACAGCAGCAGCTGAACCAGGTTTCAGAAGAGGAATCCCTGCTCACAGGGCTTCCCTGAAGGAGGGAGAACCTGGCTGCACCCCGAGGGAGGAGGGGTTGGCTGGTTGGAGTGTAGAGGGGGCGCCGGGGTGCATGGGATCCTGGGTAAGACGGGAAGCGTTTGTGGGAGACGATGATCATATTCACTTCAATGAGATTTACTAAAACATGTAAACATTTTAAGGAAGGGGCTTATCTTCTGATTTTTCTTGAGATCCTGATATTTGTTAGACTTGGTTTTATGCTTTTTATAAAGAGAGTCTACCTTAAGGGACCTGGGTTTGGCAAGAACACCTCCCGCATGGCAAGTGCTTTATGAATTGCTACAGAGGGAGCACACTGGGAACCAGCCGCCAGGCCGAGGCACAGCCTGCAGCCTCCTGGCTTTTCTGTGCCTTCCCCAGTCACCATCCATCCTGGGAAGCCACCCTCTTGGCCTAGATTGCCAGTCCGGTCCTTTCCCCTGAACCTCGTGACTCACTTGCTGCACTATGTAAGATGCTCACTCTCAGCTCAGTGTGCCGTCCACCGTCTACAGCTCCGGCTGGCTTCTCCTGTGCATCTAGCATGTATGCTGTTAGGACTGTACTGCAGTGACCCTTCTTCTATGCATCCTTTGGGAACCTGCACACTGATTTCTCCTAGGTAAAAGTGTAGGAGCAGAAGGCTGGGTGCTGGGACATGCACTCAGCCTCAGTGGACTCCACTGATCTGTTTCAAGGTAGTTGCACTCATCTGCATTTTTCCCATCGTGGCGTGGAGTTGGGTTCTGCAAGGCCAGCGCTGGAAGCAGCCGGGTAGAAAAAGCATGAAGGCTCTCTCCCAGGTGTGTAGCACTTCTGGGAAGTGTCTGCCGCATGGTAGACACTTTGTAACCATTTGTTGCATGACTTAACCACGTGCTTTTGGTGATTTTGCTACATATGTTTTTATGGAGTATGTAGTTTAGTAGAAGCTGATTGCTGGGAAATAACTAGTTGTTTAGGAGGCAAGGGGAGGGCAGCTTTGGCACAGCCCCCTCCCAACAGTGGTGAGTATCTGTGGAGGCAACAGTAAACAAATGCTTCCTTGTGAAGGAGCCAGCAGAGGGGAAAGATTAAAGACACAGGAAGGCAGGAGAAGCTGCGCTGAGGGTGGAGGTGGGCAAGGGGCTCAGTTCTCAGAGCCATCTCACTCTGCACTCTGTGTCCCTTTCATATCTGCAAACATTTCTCGGCATGGATCCATCTATCTAGTCCAGCACTAGCAGGGTTTTGTTAGAGTCGAGTAACCCGAGGTTATTTAGAGAGGTCAGCCAACCTTAGGAATTCTTTTACTATTAAGTAACAGAGCCAGGAGTCCCAGCCTAGTGCCCTACAACTTGGACTCCTAGTGCCCACACTGCTCCCTGTTAATTCTCAGGGTGCAGCTTTTGTGGTTTCTAACGGCTCTCCTGATGTAGAGGTGGATTGTCTTGAACTTTTTCCGAGGATTGCAGAGTTTTTTAATCTAAGAGATGTACTTTGGCGTGTGGCTGACCTTGGTCCAGGCTGTCTCTGTGGCCCTCTAGCTGTCTGCTCTAGCCTTAGTGTTCACATGTGCAAACTGGGTCTTAGACTGCCTGCCTTATGGTGCAGTGTTGGGATTTAGTGGGGGTAATACTTGTGAAGGACCTGGGATTGCAGGGAAACAAGGGACCAGTAAATGACCTTCCTTATAGTTCTGAGGGCACTGGCTTGAGCCTCTTTGTATTTTTGTCCACATGCTCAATGTGGCAAAGCTAATAATCCACCCCATTCTATTTGTGTATGGTGGCTTAGATATTGTAAGTGATTGAATATTTGGAAGATAAAAGAGTAGAAACTGTAGCCTCTTGAGGCAGCTAGCCATACCTAGGATTTCTTTCAGTTGGTGGGGGGCAAAAGTTTCAACAAACACCATCCTAGTGGGTGTCCCAAGCTGGATGGCTTAGATTTCTCTCTCCATCTTTTCCCTTTTTTGGCCTAGGGCAGGAGCTCTCCTAAGATCCTTGTTCTATTTGCTCATGTTGAATGAAGGGAAAGTATTGCAGATTCATCAAAAACTATAGACTTTATGGGCTGGGGCTGTAGCTCAGTGGCGGATGCTTGCCTGGCATGTGTGAGGTACTGGGTTCAATCCTTAGCACCACATAAAAATAAAGGTATTGTCCATCAACAACTACAAAAAAAATTTTAAAAAAACTAGACTTTATGACATATTTCTTTAGGTTAGTGTTTGTGAATGCTCTACGGAAAATGAATCTGTTCTTATAAGCCATCACTCCAGATACTAGGTATCCAGTAATAGCTTTCACACTTTCTTTAGTGGTCAGATTAATTTCATTCAGAATGAGTATTCTTGTTCAAACAGTTCTGGGAATTTTCAGGATCTAACTGGGGTGGAATTTTCAGGATCTGATAGTTATTATTGTAGCCCTATTTCTAATGAAGGTGCTACCAACGTGAGCATTTTCATTGCTCTACTTCGTGGTCTGTGAGGTGAACTGCTTGAGTTTAACAGGGAATTTTTTGGACATGTCCTAAAAACCCTTATTTGCTGCTGTATGTGCCTCTCTGGTTCTTCTACTCTGCATTTGTCACTTCCCCATTTGAACATTGACATTCCCTTGACCCAGCACTGTTCCAGGTAAAGTGCGCTTCAGGTAGGAAATTCTTCCATTCTCACCTGGAGGCAGATGTGGGGCTGACCTTTGGAATTTGGAAGTGGGTCTGAAACCACACTTCCTGCCGCCTGGATTTGGGTCTTTTGTTTCCTCATCTTGTTTGCAGGGCTTCTTCTTTATTCTGTCCAGGGATTCCCTTCTCTGAAAGCAAAGCCTAGGAACTTGTTGCTAAGATCTAGAACTTGAATTTCACCTGTGAGTTTTGGTTTGATTCACATTCTTCTGTGTTTGTGTTTGGGGTACCTTCTTACCCTTGCCTGGGTTCTGTGATGAAAGGGATCAAGCGATGACCACAGAGTGGCCTGGGGCTTCACGTGCTGTGTCTGCTGCAGGTGCCCTCAAGGAGCTCAGGTGCCAAAAGTGTGTCCGAAGGTTACAGTAGTCTTGGAGCTGGCTTTGTTCCCTTGTCCTCAATCCCTGACACTCTTGGTCCTGCTGAGTAGGGCTGAGCCCTGGCCCTTGCTTATTTATTGCCTTAACATTGTGTTGATGATCAGATGTCCTGGTGCTGTGTCAGTGCTTTATATTGCTGTTCTTAATTTTCGGCAGGAACTCCTAATTTGTAATCTATTTTATTACCATATTAGAGGTTTTGTTTTTTTTTTGTAGTTTTCACTTAACTATATGTATTTGAGAAGGAGTGGTCCGATTGTCCCTTATGCAAAAGAATTTTCTTCCAGAGGCATTTTATGCTAAGGAGATTCTATATATTATTTTTTCTTTCATTTGGTGACTTCCATAGAAATGCATTCTGAAAGTAGTGTGAATATTTTAAAAAATGAATGACTCTGCCTTTATCTTTACACAATTGTAAGCCTATTTTAAAATCTAGTTATAATAAATCCAAGCAAATATGAAAAACTGGCTTTTATCCTAATTTTCCATAGAATGTTTATTGCAGCACTCATCCACTTGCTTACTTAGTATTTATTGAATGCAAATAAACTGCAAATAACTCTGCCATCAGTAGAGAGGGGATCATGTAAATGTGGTACATCAGTCAATAGATTTCAGTGCTGCTGGTAAAGACAGCGGAGTTACACTCTATATGTGCTGGTATGGGAAGTTTCCAAGATATTTTATTAAATAAAAACAAATGAGACATAGAACAGACTATATGATATGTTCCTATTTATTTTTATTATTTTAAAATTATTATTATTATCTTAAGAAAATGGAAAAAGAAGTTTTATTGCTTTGCTAGCAAAGGAGAAGCACAGGGGACTCCTGTTCCAGAGTCTGTGAGTCTGCCCATCAGAGGGTTTTTAAAGAGGTGTTTGAAAGACCACATTCCAGGTGTCCTCTGACAGGGTTGTCATTCACTTGTTAATTTGGAAGATTTCTTAGTGATCCTGTTTTTTTTTTTTGTTTGTTTGTTTTTTTTTAGGCGCATATACTTATAAAATAATTGTTCATCTATGTAAAAATGTATGCAAAGATACAGACGGACAGGAGTGGGAGGTAGGATAGATAGACTTATACTTAAAAAAGTTTGCATTTTCCTATACTGTAATCCCCCCCCTCCCCTAGGCTGGAGTTCTTGTGCATGCTAGGCAAGCACTGAGCTACATTAGCTTCTGTGCTATAATACTTAAAACCTGCAAGATGATTTTAATGTTAGTTAAAAAAATTGCCCTATTATAAGTCCTCTGTTGTGTATTAGATGTGTTTCTCTTGTTTTAATATTTTGGTGGTTTATAGCAAATCAGATTTATAGCATTACATCCTTAACTTAAATGTTATCAGAGTTTGTCTGCTAAGATGTCACACCCCGTTCCATGTGACATGAGAACTCTGAGATGACAGACTTCTGCATCCTTCTTCTTCTTCTTCTTTTTTTTTAGAGAGAGAGAATTTTTGAATATTTTTTGGTTCTCGGCTGACACAACATCTTTGTTTGTATGTGGTGCTGAGGATCGAACCCGGGCCGCATGCATGCCAGGCGAGCGCGCTACCGCTTGAGCCACATCCCCAGCCCATCCTTCTTTTTTTAAAAAATATTTTTATTAGTTATAGATGGAGACAGTACCTTTATTTGTTTATTTTTTATGTGGTGCTTAGACTCACACCCAGTGCCTCACACATGGCTAGGCAAGCGCTCTACCACTGAGCCCCAGCCCTCTGTGTCTCTCTTTTTGGTATGGATATCTGATTTACTTGTATGTTATAAACCCCATGCTACAGTGTTATCTTTGTATAAAATAGTTATCTTTGAAAGAAATTACAAAATCAGAAAATGTATCACACTTCCCATGTTTCCATTTCCAGTCTGTACTCCTTTGTGAGTTTGGCGTCTTCTTCAGCCTGGAGGATGCCAACATTCTCATAGTCTTGGTCTACTGGCAGCATGTTCTCTCAGCTCTTGCCTTTCTGGGGATGTCTTCATGTCACCTTCATTTTTGAAGGGTATTTTCCCTGGATGTGGAATTTGTGGTTGGCAGCTCTCCTTCTAGCATGGCTCTTTTGTCCCTGGTTTGTACCATCCTGGGGAGGGTTCTCACTGGGGAGTTTTTTGTTTTTTTGGTACTGGGGATTGAATCCAGGGGAGCTTAACCACTTAACCACTTAACCAACATTTCCAGCCTCCGACTTTATTCATATATATATTATTCTGAGACAGGGTCTCACTGAGTTGCTTAGGGCTTTGCTAAGTTGCTGAAGCTAGCCTCAAATTTTTGATCTTCTTGCCTCAGCCTCCGAGTTGCTGGGATGATGTGTGTGTACCACCATACCTGGCCTCTCATTGTTGTTTTTTTTTCCCTCCAGAATGTAAAGAGTCTTTTTTTTCCTCAGTTACTTTTAGGAGTTTTCTCTTTATTATTGGAATTTGGTTGTTGGATTATGATGTGCCTATTCTGATTCTTAGATCTGTAGGAGTACAGTTTTTTACCAAGAGTTTGTAAAATGTACTGCCATTGTTTCTTCCATTTTTTCTATTCCTCTTCCTGCTCCTCTTCAGTTTCTGGTTATGCTTATTTTAGATGCTTGATGTTGTTCTGCTGAGGACCCCTTTCTTTGCTCAGTTTGGATTGTTTCTGTTGTGCTGTCTTCAAGCTTGCCTCTGTTCTCCTATGGCATCTGGTAGTTGTTCTTGTCAGGTCTTTTGGTCACAGTGATGCAAAGCTGACTAACAGCTATGGGCCACATTTTCCTGCTTTTGCTTACATCTAGTGATTTTGGTTGCATGATGGACCATAGTGATAGTCTAAAGAATGTTACGTTTTGAGGATCCACATTTTATTGTCTTTTTAAAATGGTAGCATTGAGTTTTATTCTGGCAGGAAGTTCATTTACTTGTGAATCAGTTTCATTCTTTCAAGGATCGTTTTCTTTCTTTTTAAAAACAGATCTAGGTTAGGGATTGGCACATTGTGGCCTGCAGACCAAATGTGGCCCCTGCTTAAGTCTTTGGGAACCCGGCCACATCATTCATGTGTTGTTTGCTGCTTTCATTCTGCAGTGGCCAAGGTGGATAGACTGTGTAGCCTCTGAAGTCTGGAATCTTGATTCTGGCACTTGCATAAAAAGTCTGAAGACCTCTGCCTGGAGGAGCCTTCACTCTGGGTCTAGGTTAGCCCTGTGCCCAGTGGCTTTGCTGTGTCTGCTGGTGTCCTCCCAGCTCTCTTCTTTCCGTATGTTGGAACCTGGTTTTCCTGGCCTTTTCTAGCCTCCTCTTCCCCAGTAGTTGTTCTTTGCTTGGTTTCCTGGAGTCTCACCAGGAGCGCACATAGCCTGTCATTCAGCCAGGAACTCCAAGTGACTCTGTGTGGGAATCTGGAGTCCAGTCCCTTCTCGGTGAGCATTCTTTTCTTGGGTACTTTGCCCCACCAATTCCAGGGTCTTGATAAGTTGCTGAGGCTGACCTTGAACGTGGAATTCCCCCTCAGCCTCCCAAGGCACTGGGATTACACATGTGTGCCACAGTGTAGTTGATTTCTTGATAGTTGATTTTTTGTAATTAATAAATTGTTCATTATTGGGTTCATTTTTTGTTGGACCTAATTTTCTCACAGTGGAGTATTCTTCTAACTTAAATATGCCATTAAAGTTTAAGATGACTTGGTGTATCCAAAAAATAGTGCAGATGAATGTCTGGAGGAGCGCCCCTGCCCCATCCAGGTGAGAAGCCTGCCAGTGCTCTGAGAGCCCCTCCCTGCTGGAAGGGAGAGAGGTATTTGCATCTCATTTGAGCTTTGGAAAGCTAGGAAGGTCAGAGGAGAAACTGAAATAGTTGTTAAACATGCAGCAGGATTTAAGCTCTGAGAATCAAATCCTCTCCTGGTTGGTGTTACAGATCTAAACTGGGCACTTTGTCACGCAGTCTCAGGGCTCTGGATTTGACTTGCTACCTTGAAGGCTTAGTTAATTATACAAAATCCTCTTTGGTGCTAACAGCCATTGGAGCCCTGCAAGGAATAGTCCAACAGCTCTTTTCATTTACCTGGTTTATTTAAGAAGATCCATCCTATTCCTACTTGATTTTCTTTCCTTTTTAAGATAATGAAACATCTATTTACAGTTCAATCAATATTTTAAAAAATCATTTGTGAACTTCTGGTCAGGAAAGGGAACATTTCAGCACCCTGAAAGCCCTTGATGTGCCCTTTTATCTTCACTACTTTCTCACTCTAAGCGGCAAATCATGCTCTTACTTTTTTTTTTTTTTTTTGGATATCTTTTTAGTTGTAGTTGAACACAACACCTTTATTTTATTTTTATGTGGTGTTGAGAATCGAACCCAGTGCCTCGCACCCCTGAGCCACAACCCCAGCCCCTGCTCTTACTTTTTTAATGGTTCTTAATGGTTTCCTATCCACGCATGCATTTCTAGAAACTGCACTTCAGTTTTACCTACATTGAGATTTATCTAAGTGATAGGCTGCATTTATTTATTTTTTTTTGTGTTGCTCATTTCCTCAGTGGATTCTCCCAGGTGTTGAGTATGTGGTGTGTGTGCTTAACTCACCTTTGCCCTCTGTGAGGCTGCGATACGTGAGCACAACCCAGCTGGCTTACCCTTCCTGCTACCAAATCACAATGGAGTGAATTTTCTTGCTTGTCCTTGTGCCTGCAAGCACGTGTAGGGCACAAGGAAACTGCATGGTTTCTTTAAAAAAAAATGCCTATTTGGGTATTTTGTCTATTTTCTGTTGAGTTATCTTTTTATTATCGATTCTAGGAGCTTTTATATATTTTGTACTATGAATACATTTCCACTGTGAAGCTTGTTTGTTCATGATCTTTGTAGGGTCTTTTGACACTCTCAGATTTAATGTCAGATTTTGCAGTCTTTCCCTTTAGAGTTAGTGCTTCTTTATATTTTGTTTATAAGTTTTTCTTTCCTGAGTGTGAAGGTAATTTCTGTGTTCTCTGCAGCAGCTCTGTGTCTTGCCTTCCCTCTTGGGGGCAATTCAGGGCTCCAGTCTCTCTTTTCCCGGGTGGATCCAGAGTTCTTAGTTACTTAACACTGCTGAGGAGCATGTCCTTTCCCTTCTTGCACTGCTCTGTCATGTACAAAGCTGCAGTGTACTTGAGGTCTGCCTGAGGCTGTGTGCTTGTTCTGCTGGTCTCTCTTAATTGCTGGGGCTTTATAGAAAATCGTGTGAAGGCAGATCTCACACTAGTTTTCTTTGAGAATGTCTTAGCCATCTTGTTCTTTTGTGCTTCATATAAGTTTAAGTAGCAGCTTGCAAAGCTCAACTATACATTATCTGTTGGATGTTTGATTGAGACTGCATTGAGCCTGAACATCAATTTGGGGAGAATTGACATCTTTACAACATTGAGGCTTCCAGCCATGAGCATGGCATATCTCTTATATTTAGATATGTAGGTCCCCTGAATGAAATCATACTTTTCCCTATAGAGAGCTTGCCTGTCTTCTGTGGAAATTCTTTTAGGCATTCAATATTATCTTGATGCTTAAAAAAAAAAAAAGGAACAAAAAGCATTTTTAGCTGTTTGTTTTTGTTGGCAGGTGAGAATACGATTTATTTTTGCATCTTGTTTTAGATGCAGCATTCATAGTGTCCCCATCTCATGGAGACCCCCAGCAGCAGTGCATGCAGCTTCTCGCCCTCTCCCCGCTGCACCGACCTGCAGTACCCCCAGGGATGCCAGGCAGTGTATAAGTGTGTGCAGTGGGCACTGAAGAATTCTGCCTTCCTGTCTTCCATTCTAGAACCACAGAGCCGGGTGGATCAAGGGCTCCTGGCACCAGCTTCTCCAGCTGTCTTAGGGGCATTTCCAGGAAGTCAGGGCCATGAGAAGTCAGCCCTAGGTCATCTTCTCCTTGGCTGGGGAGGGTTCCACTTCATGATAGCTCTTGAGCTCAATGGGTTGGTGCTCAGGATTGGAATGATCAGGTCTGTGAATGCTCAGGAGAACTGCCAATGAAACCATTGAATCCTAAAGTGGTCTGTGCAAAAAAAAATTTAAAGTTCAGATTTAGGTTTTTATTAGCTTTCTGCATTTGTTTTTCTTTTTAAGTTAGTTTTGGTAAGTTACATTTTTAGAGGACTTTGTCTATTTCATCTAGGTTTTAAGTTTATGGGAATAAAGTTGTTCATGATATTCTGTCTCCATGATTATAATAATGTTCCTTTTTCAGTTGTGACATTCTGTATTTGCACATCCGCCCTTTTAATCTCCATTATTGCCAGAGGATTGTCTATTTTATTAACCTTTCAAGTAATTAGCATTCTTGACTCTCTGTGTTTGTTATATTTTATTACTTTACTTTTTAATATATTATTTCTTTCCTCTACCCTCCATGGCTTCATTTTATCCCCCTCAATTTTTTTTCTTTTTTAAAAAAATATTTATTTTTTAGTTTTCGGTGGACACAACATCTTTATTTTATTTTTATGTGGTGCTGAGGATCAACCCAGCGCCCCGTACATGCCAGGCAAGCTCGTTACCACTTGAGCCACATCCCCAGCCCTCCTCCTCAATTTTTTGAGGGGGACATCTATGATACTTATCAGTCTTGAGCCATCTGCCTGTCCTAAGATATATGTATTTAGTTCTGGGAATTAAATGCTATGCTGCATTCAACAAGTTTTGAAGTATTTGTGTTAATATTCACTTTGAATTATTTTGTTTTTCATTTGACTTCATTAATTTGCTGCTTAAAAGTGTTTTGGAATTTTGAAACATAGTTTTCCAGGATGTACTTTTGGCTTTGTTGCATCTGATGAGAGTGTCTCTGATTTCAGCAGGGTAGCCTGTGTGCATGCCTGGCTAGGGGGAGCCATTGACATTATTGTCACATGCGGATGGCGCCCCCTAGTGTTGTGGGTCATACAACTTGCACAATTCTTATGCGTTTACATTTTGAAATTTGTTGAGATTTACTCTGTGGACCTGCATATGGCCAATTTTTGTAGTGTCCACTATGTACTGGAAATAATGGGTATCCACAGTTGGTGCCACCTTCTTTATGTGTCCATTAAGTCAGATACTGTGGATCTGTCTTTACTGATTTTGACTACTTCTGTCAATAACTGGGGGAGCTGTGTTAAAACTTCACCCTAGGGATGGGGAGGTAGTTCAGTGGTAGAGTGTTTGTCTAGAATGCACAAGGCCCTGGGTTCCATCCCAGGACCTTCAAAAAGAAAAAAGAAACAACAACAACAGCCCCACCCTGTGATAGTACGCATTGCTGCTAACTTTGCCCTGTGATTGCCCTGTGATCTTGCATGTCTGCTCTGGGCAGTGCAGTGATGGTCTGCATTTGCTGCTCTGTGCAGTCCTGGGCCCTGGTGTTGTGCTTCGCATTTGAGGCTCTGTTCCTCATTTGAAGTTATGCTCTTGCATTGCGTCAGCTCAGAATGCCTAGGTATTCTTGGAGTCTGAGCCTGCTGTTGGAGGGGCCCTCTCCCGAATGGTGCTTTTGCTCTGTGTCTCTTTGGTATCAGGAATGTGCTTACACCAGTTTTCTCCTGGTGGCTGTTTAAACCTGTTTACACTGTTTACTTTTCCCTCTCTTTAGGTTGGCTCCTGTGTTTCTTATGTCTCTTGTAAACAGCTTACAGTTGGATTAAAAATATGCAGACTGGTGTTTTTTCTATTTTAATTGGACCACTTAGTCTATTTACTCTTATTTGGACCAAAACCTGCCATCTTATTTTGTGTTTTTTGTCCTGCCTGTACTTTTTGTTTGTTTGGAGTATTGGGAATTGAACCAGGGGTGCTCTACCAGTTACAACCCTAGTCCTTTTTATTTTGAGGCAGGGTCTTGATAAGTTGCCCAGGATGACCTGGAACTCCCGTCTACCTGCCTCAGTCTCCCAAGTAGCTGAGATTACAGGTGTTTGTCACCACACCCGGCTTTCCTTTTTTTTTATGGATTGAAAATATTTATCTAGTTTCTTCCCCTTTACTATGATTTTTGGAAATCATGCACTGTTTCTCTTTCTCATAACAGTTCCCTAGAAATTGTGGTAGGAATGCTAAAAAAAAAAATCAAGTAGATCAAGACCTTTGGTCCTTTTCCTGGACAATTCAAAATTTTGGAAATCACTAACTGCTTTGATTCTCATATGATAGTATTGTTGGTATTTCTATTTTTAGCACCACAAGGCTGGGTCTCTCTTACTTTATCTAGTCAGTGTCTTTTCAGGTCAACATAAAATTTATGCCTCTCTTTGCTCTTCACCTTTTTTGGACCTCAGGAAATCACTTATTTTGATATTTTAGAATTTCCTCTCCTGAGGGCCTGCTGATGCCCAGTTCTCTTTGTTAGTCTGAAAATGTCTTCCTTCAGTTCTCATTCTCCTGGGTGTGGGCTGTTGTCTGGTATTTCCTTGCAGCCCTGGAAGCTGCCAGCCACCTGCCCAGTGCTTCAGCTGTCTTGGTGTGCCTGCTCTCCACATTGGCTCCTCTCCTCAGCTTTGATTTTTGCTCATTTTCTTTTTAAATTTGTTGGGTTTCTTGAGTCTGAATTAGAGCCTTTCATCAGGTAAAATTCACAGCTGTTGTCACTTTGGATGTTGCCTATTTCATTCTACACTGTTTTTGAAACTAATTAGATGTATGTTCTCTCTCTTTTATGTTTTTCTTCATATTTTTGGCCTTTTTGGCTTTCTGTGCTTCATTGTGGACATTCTCTTCTGTTTTTCATTATTGAGTTCACAGATTCTCTCTTGATCAGGTTTAAGCTGCTGTTAGAAGGCTCTGGGTCCCCCCATCCCATTCTATATTCTGTTTAGTTCTCTCAATCTACTGAGTTTAATAATATATATATATATATATATATATATATATATATATATATATATATATATATATATAGTTGTATTCTAATAGGTTACTTAAAAGAATTTTTCAAATGGAGTTACTTTTTGCATTGCATTTTTTTTTTTACTCTAGGCTTTCCACTTATTCTGACATATTCACGTCCCTATGTGAAAAAAGGTTACTGTAGTGTGCCTGCTTCCCAGCTGCAGCAAATTTTCAATTTGCCATTTTTACTTCACTTGAATAAATAGATATAGCATTGTATTATTTGGTAATTCCAATTTTGAATTTTTGGATCTTCTGTTTGTTGCTTAGTTATTCATTACCCCCTGCAGTGTGTTTGTTTATATGCTGTTATTTCTTACTATTCACTGTTTTCATCCTTGGAAAATTATTTGTTGGAATTAGGTGAATAATCATAAGGGATGAAGGTATCTCTGACCAGAGCGGATTCTTGTTGGCTTTTGTCAGGTGTTTGGTTCCAGTCTTTTGTTGGCTTTTGTCAGTTGTTTGGTTCCAGTCTGGGATCACTTTAAACAAGTTCGTGGCTCAGAGTTGCTTGGGCTATCTGGACATGGGAACCCAACTTGCAAAAGTGCATGAAGCTGACAGGAAATCACCTAGTGTGATTCCCCGTGATGTGTCAGGATGACTCTTGGGGTGTGTGTGGAGTGAAGAATGGTTTCAGAAAAAGCTTGACAGCTTCTTTTTGGATGATGAAAATGTTCTAATATTAGATCGTGTGGTTAGATTTAGCAAAACTCTAAATATTCTAAAATCAGTGTACAGTTGTATACTTATTACAGGTGACTTTTATGATATATAAAGTATAACTCTGTGGGGCTCCACAGTGCATGACTGCACTCTTCCCGTCCTGATGCCTCAGATTCTGACCAACCACTGCATTTGCTCTGGTTAGGGCAGAGTCTAGCTCCGATAGTAAGATGGTCTTCTTGTGGGATGTGTCCCCAGGGTTGAGTTACAGTCACCTGTCCGTGGTAACCCTGCTCCTTCTGACCTTTTTTGGATGGTAAAAGCCCACTTCCGAATGTGCTCGCTCTCGTCAGCCTCTCGGGACTTTCTCTTGCTCTCCCTCTTGGGGGGCCTGAGGCCGAGAATAGAGAAGCCGCCCTGAAGCTTGTGTAAAGATAAAGTGTGTCTCTTTTATTTGGTGTCCCTGCAAATTCACAGAGGGACCTTAAGTTCAGCTGCCCACACAGGTTGGGGGCGGCATAACTCAATAAACTGTTAAAAATGCATGAGGCTGCTTGTGATTCTGTGTCCTCAGGGCCATGATTTTGTGTCTTTTCTCTAATGCTCTTGTCACTGCCAGGTTCCCTGGGGTGTGGGTATGGAGGTGGCGCTTGGTCTGTGAGGATGGCCTTGTGCCTGGATTCTGGGACTCTCATCCTGGTTCCTGCTTTCGGCTGCTTTCTCCCTGAATCTTCCCCTCATCAGAAGATTCTCTAGGTCTGCGGAGGCCCACTCTTCTCCTTGGATTTTGACCTTCTAGTTTCATAGTCTCTGGACAGCTCCTCTGTGTTTTTATTGAGATTATAAATCAAAGAAAGGAAAACATTTGGTATTTGGTCTAGTTTACTCCTCCTCTGCACTGTCCCCACCTCCCCATGTGGAAAGGCAGGCCCCAGCAGCTGGCCCTCATCCCTGGATCTTGAGGTCTTTTCCTTTGCTCCCTCATTTCCTACAGTCTCTCGTGACTCATCACACACTTTCTGTGGAGTGGGGCTACTTTCTCTATTATATGTTAATGTCATCTCTAATCATACAGGTGACATTAAACAAGCGGTCTGGTGAATGGGGTGAGGCTGGGACTGGGTAGAAACAGCCTGTCTGATCCTATACTTCAAGGAAGTCTGCATCTTGGTTTTACCAGAATAGTTTTAGAAATGGAGCTAATTTTAGCTAGGTGTGGTGGCCCACGCCTATAATCCTAGCCTCTTGGGAGGCTGAGGCAAGAGGATTGAGAGTTTGAAGCCAGCCTCAGCAATAGAGAGGCACTAAAAAAAAAGTAAAAAGAAACTGGTTTGATTTTTATGTGTAAGGTGTAAGTGGTGTTTGAAATAAAATAGTTGCATTGGTATGTTAGAATTTTTAATAAGGAAAATATTTTTTTGCAGTAATTATTACTATAGAAACATAGTTTTTATTCTTTTTGTTTCCTAGTGTTTCTGCTTAAGTATATTAAGCATTGGTTTTTGTGAATCACCCTTAGCTGTTTGCCTTTCTTAGTAAGGACAGAAAAGGAAAGGATGTGGCTTAGGAAAGACACCAGATGTACACAAAGAGAGGAGGGGTGAGATCTCAGTATAGGCACCAGCAATAAAATGCATGAAACAGCACTTTTGCTACATTAAAAATAAAAAAGCCACATTTACTGAGCTAACAGCAAATGAAAATGAGGTTAATAATATATTTCTAAGTTCAAAATTTATAGTGTATTTACTTGCATAGAAAGAGCCACACGTTTTTCAAATGGAGTTACTTTTTGCATTGCATTTTTTTTTTACTCTAGGCTTTCCACTTATTCTGACATATTCACGTCCCTATGTGAAAAAAGGTTACTGTAGTGTGCCTGCTTCCCAGCCGCAGCAAACTGTGACACCTGTGTGGTTTATTTCAGATCCAGCCTCTTCCTGCTTCCTGTCCTAACCTCCTGTTTTAAGCCCCATAGCATTTTGTACTGCTTTGTACCCTGGAACACAAGTTACCTTTGTTTTATAGTTTTCCACTTGCAAGAAAGCAATATCATAGATTTGAAAAACCAAAGCATATAGTATTAAAATAGTGATAATGAAATAATGCTAGGAACCACTTAAATGAGCTTTGGCATTGCTTTTCCTGCCATTTCCCCAGTGCATTACCTTGCTCTCAGGGAGCCACAAACTCTATGTCGCACTCTTTTTTGTTTGCTTATGCAATTCTTCCATGTTACTCAATGTTATTTTTGCCAATTTTTAAACATCTTCTTGTTATTCTACACTTCCACACTTGCTTCTTGTTGGATATTCAGGTTTCTTCCTGTATAGCCCCTGTCCCTCCTGTGCTTGGACTGTCTCATTATCTTAGAGTCCGGGGAGTCAGCTGATAGGGTGAGAGGATGATGGAACCCCTGTGGGAGGTGGGAGTGAAGCTGGAGGACCAGCCTGGAGCCTCTACCTGCCTGGAGCGCTTGTTGCCTTTCTCTCTTTCTTCACTTCCCACAGCTGTTCCCCCTGGTATACTTTAAAATGTTTTTGCAGTGCTGGGATGGAACCTCAGTGGACTCCCACGGCCCTCCAACTTCCTACCTCCAGAGTGGACGGTGGTAGGGGGTCACTTCCATCATCTGAGTTCTGGGTGCAGACTGCTGGCTAAAAGTGGCCTGAGTCTGTTCCCTTGCCTGGGGGCTTGTCCTGCTGCTGTGCTTTCTTAGAAATTCCTTGAGCCTCCTTTTATACATGCTCAGCCACTGCTTCCCATTCTCTGCTTTGTGGTTGGTTTCTGCTGGTGCAGAACCTGAGATTTTGTCTTAGGTTTCATTTGGCCTTTGCCAGATCTTTCTGGATTCCTGATTACTTCCTGGAGCTTATTTGCAATCTTCTCTGCTTAAGTCATTCAAGAATCAGGTAAGTGTACTTGCTGTGCCCTCCATTTTCAGGTAATTCATAAAGGTGCAACAGGGTGGTCAGGGTGCAGTGATTGGAGACTAGCATTCATCTGTAGAATACGTTCTCCTGTGTCCTGCTTCAGCAACATGCCTGTCTCCATCACTATTTTCTCAGAAGGGCTTTGAATCTACAGCCTTCCTGGAGGGAGAGGGTGAATAGCTAAGAAGCAGAAAGGGTTTCCTTCGTTATTTGAGGATTTACATATAATGAAGACATGGTAGGCTCAGACACCTTCATGTCAGTGAAAACACATTTAGGTGTTTCAGTTGATTGAAGGCAAAATGTGGCCCAGCACTGTGAAATGCTGCCAGAATAGATGGATCAGATCCTGGTTATCAACTTCTGGCTGTGCTAACAGGTTCCAGCATCCAGATAAGGAGGAGAGAGCTTTCCAGCTTATGAACTGTTTTTTTTAAAACATCATTATTTTTAAAAAGAGTGTATATGAAATTAGAATTCTTCAGGGTGCATGGCTCAGGAAGTGAGGGGTTCAAAACCCTGTCTTCCAAGGAGATTCGGCCAAGCAGTTGGATTGGTTCAACTTAGAACACAGAGTATTCTTGGGCAAGTGAGACGGGTGAATGGCTTCCTAGATGTCAACAGTCACGAGGAGTTGGCTCTGCTCTTACACATACTTAACAAGAGAAAATTGAAGGTTTTAGAGGTGAAGTAATTTGAACTCGGAACTGGCTGTCTGCAAGGTGGCAGGGTGGGCTGGGGAACGAGGGGAGACATTCTCTGGTGGGAGTTTCTGATCAGCACAATCTGACTGGTGTCCCAGCATTGTCAAGCAACAGGGCAGACATTATTGCTCTAAGTGCTCTGAACAGCTTTAGATCATGTGTGTATTTTTTTCTCTTTTTTTTTGACAGCATGGGAGATTGAACTCAGGGGCACTCTATCACTGAGCTACATTTCCAGACTTTTAAATTTTTTTTGGTCTTAAGACAGAATCTTGCCAAGTCACCTAGCTGGCCTCAAACTTGCAGATCCTCCTTTCTTCAACCTCCTGAGTCTGGGTTACAGATGTGCACCAACATGCTCAATTGTGTCTTTTCCCTTTGAGTTGAAGCATAAGGAAATATCCCAGTCAGGATCTGGTAAAGGAGATAGGAAACCTTCTGGGTACTTCAGTAGAGGGCATTAGTTAGGGAATTGATTTCATGGGAGTTGGAGGCTAGAAAGACAGACAAGAAAGCTTAAGATGGCAGAATGTAGCTAGAGGAGGCAGCTCGCACCTCTAGGACCAGGAGACAAAGTGAAGCAATAGAGAAGACCTGGGGAACTAGAGCTGGGACTGCAGAGGTTGGGAAACAGCCAGGTGGTGCTGTGTATGTGCCTGGGTGTGAGGTGGGTCCTGGGGGCACCAAGGAGCTGGGAGTGCAGGGGGCACGGTTCTTTTGTCGGCAGTCTTCCTCTGGTGTTCCTGATGGCAGAATCCAATAGAAGATTCTCTGGAATAGAGGTAGGAGTTGCACTCTCCTTGTGTCTGCATCTCCAGCAGAGGTTAGGAGGGCATCTGGAGAGTGGGCTCCTTGATCCCCATTGCAGGCTGCTCCTTGGGACAAGTAGCATCAGTTTGTCCGTTCTGTGTATTCTTTTTTTTTTTTTTTTTTTTATTCTTTTGGTTGTAGTTGGACACAATGCCTTTATTTTATTTATTTTTATGTGGTGCTGAGGATCGAACACAGCACCTCGCACATGCTAGGCGAATGCTGTACGGCTCAGCTACAACACCCCCCCACCTGTTCTGTGTATTCTTGAACCTTTCATGCAGCAGTGGTGGTTCTACTTGCTGTGCCTCTGTAACCATCTGATACACAGAGCCTCCACCGAGGGAGGGTGAATAGCTGAGACACACAGTGAGTTTCTGCTGGCTTGTCCACCTAATGAGCCTCTTTGCTTGCCCACAAGGGCCTCATGGACTCTGTGGACTCCTTTATGGCCAGAGGTTTTTGAAATGAAGCATGTCTTGGTTCATGCCTAGGGAAGCACATACATGGTCATCATGGACCACATGTGGATCTCACATTTCTCCCTCCAAGAGGCAGGGGTCAGAGCCCCACTTAATTCTCTTCAGTGATGACTACACATCTGGGCCTGCTGGCAGTGCACTAGAATTTTTTTAAAAATCAAGAATGAATTTCATTCAGAATTCAGAAACATTCAAGAATGTTTCAGAGATGTCCATGATCCATGTGGTTGAGAAATGTGCAACCTTCTTAGGAACCATACTCTTCACAAAAATCTGGATGTGGAGTAGTGAAGTTCCATTTGTAGAATCAAGAAGGTTCCAGTTCAGTTTCTTCTTAGCTTCTTTGATGAGCGTTTGTTCTCTTCGTAATAGATTATGACTGTGAGATTATTCTTGATGTAGTGCTGTGCAGGAAGAGAAGCCACAGCATCGAATCTGTGATGCTTTGCTTCTGTATTCAGAAGGAGAACCAGAATATTAGAATAGTTGCTTATTGCTCTTCAAAACAGCCAGGGCTGCCCTCCATATGCAAGCCTGCTTCTCTATGGTCGGGCTGCTTCCCGACTGTAGTTTCTCTGGAATTACATATTTACTGTTGGGATATACCTGTAATTTATATAACAATTTTTCTACTGTTAGATATTTAGTCTGCTTCTGATGTTTCAGTATTATAAATAATGATATATATATATTAAACCTTTGGTCCAGATTTCTGGCTATTTTCTTACTGTAGTTTTTAGAAGTGATGTAAAAAACTGGAGATGAAGCTTGTAAGGGGTGTTGCTGTGATTTTCAAAATTGCTTTTCAGGAAGGTTGGGCTACTTTCCATGCCCACTAATGGGATCAGAGAGTTTCCTTCTTTGTACCATGGGCAGTGTCATTTAAAAAAGTCTTTGCAGTTATGTAGATTTGATCATTTAATTGTTTTAATTATTAGTGTTACCATAAGTGCACTGAACTCTTTTGCATATGTTTATGAGTCACTATGATTGCTTCTTTTATTATTCTTTCATCTCTTTTGCTTATTTCCAAACACAGAAGTTGAAGGTGAGCTGCACCATATTAATACTCTGGGATTCTGCAGCCGCCTGGTTCTGAGAATTATTTTGTAACTCTTAGGACCTAGAGGGAGGCCCCTTGGGAAGTGCGGACTGGGGCTCAGGTCCCAACCCTTTCTGATCAGTGTGTGTCAGTGCCTTGGGTAAAGATTTGGTGTGCTTACCAAGTTTTCTAAGCCCAGGTAGTACCGTGGATGAGAAAATCACCATGATCATGCTGTTGAAGGACAGACTGCTGGAGGTGCTCAGATACTAAAGGGAGGTGTAGGAAGTCTTACCTGTAGTGTTCTCCCCGCTTCCTCCCCTTCTGCACTCTCCCTCTCTTCCTTCTTTACCACCATTCCCTCTTTCCTTCCTCCCCTTATTTCCTGCCAATTGCCTAAGTGCTGATGGACATTCAGAGTCCCTGTGACCACCCTGGGGAGTACAGAGCTGAGTGTGCAGCCCCTGATGGGTCTCCACCTGGGCTCAGACTCCTCTGTGCTCTGTGCAGTTGAGGCTGCAGGTGAAATATCTTATTTTGTTCTGGATCTTCTTTTTTGAGCGGTATTCGCAGAACTGACCTGATAGGGGGTGGTCCTGAGAGGTCTCTAAGTGACCCTGTGCCCCTCTGTGAGTTGCAGAGAGTGGGGGATATTGAGTAAGGGAGATAGGCTCTGGAAGAATGGATGACCCTCACCCAGGCTGAAAAGGGTGACCATTGGTCACTTGGGGACTGACTTGTACTTGCTGATAGTCATTGCACATAAACTCCTCCACAGGACAGACCTCACAGTTACTGGAGACCTGTCAGGAGGAATTGGAGGCCACTCCTAGGTGATTGAGGATTACTGTGTTGCTAGAAGGGTGCTTGCTGTCATGGAAGGAAGGATACCAGGTAGACCTGATTCAGGGAATAAGGGAATAGTTCAGCTCATTCCTAGACTTGTGGCCTTAGTGATTTTTTTGGGGGTGCTGGGGATTGAACCCAGGGTGCTCTACCACTGAGCCACATTTCTAGCCCTTTTTCTTTTTTTATTTTGAAACATGGCCTTGTTAAGTTGCTGAGTCTGGACTCAAACATGTGATCCTTGTGCCTCAGCCTCGTGAGTCACTGAGATTGCAGGTGTGTGCCATGGTACCTGGCTCCTGACTTAGTGGTTCTGAAATCACTTAGAACATTAATTTCCTGCAAAACAGGTATTGATGTGTGCTTCCCACAATTGATGTGTGTATCTAAAGAGGTGATGTTGCTGGAGCCACCTGTTTCCCTTTCCTTAAAGGTTGCCTGTGTAGACCTGGTCTTGCAGCTGACTCTGGGACTCTCTTCATGCCTTTGGGTGAAGGTGACAGAAGGCTGATGGGTTGGTTTTTAAAGCATATCAGAATTTTTAGCCTCAGATAAACATTCAGTACTTGTAGAGCAACTGCCCACCAAGTTGCAAATTAGCAGATGGTGCCTGTCATCCATGTTCAGGGCATCTTTCTGCCCTGCATGCCATGCTGTAAGCCCAGAGGCTCGGGGTAGCATCTGAGGCCATTGCTCATGCTGTTTCTGCTCCTCTGTCCCTCGTTCTTACTACATAAGATGGGAATGATGGTATTGGTCTCCTGATCCTGGTGGTGAGATGGAGGGGTAACTAGGCACTCTGAAACAGTTACATGTTCTCTCATGATTGGCTCACCATGTGGCACAGGTGACTTGGACCTTCCAGCCTGTCATTGGCCGTGGGCAAACAGGGGATTTCGATTTTTCTTTTTTGGACTCTGTTGAGCAGAGAGTAAGACCCTTGCTTAGGAATCTGTGTTACTGAAAGGAAAGACTGGGGGGTGGGGTCTCCCTAATTCACTCTATCTCCTCTTCCAGTCCAGGGCCTGCTCTGCAGCTGGGGTTGATGGGAGAATGAGCCAGGCAGTGTCAGGCTAGGCCAGGCCCAAGGGGATCCTATCTTTAGTTTTTTGTTGTTGTTGCTGCTGCTGCTGTTCTGAATGCTTGGTTCCTTGAGTTCTTTCTCTGTCGGGAAGGGAACCAATTAGCATCCTGAATTGCACTTTGATGAAGTTTACTTTTGTTCATTGAGATTCTACTGAGAACTACAGAAAAACTATTCATCTGGGGGTTTCAGAGGAGGGTTGTGTCATGCAAAGTTTTTCTTTGAACTTATAAGGTTAGAACTCAGGGGAGCTAAAAAAAAATTTAAACTTTATAGTGTGGCTCATAAATAACTTACTGCCTTTCAAGATGAGTGAATTCATTTGGGGGAAAGCCCTGTGGAGGTTTTCCTGCCCACATAGAAGAAAGAGGCCACTAGGATGAAGACTTCTGCAGTCCGGTCTGTGGGTGGATCGGATCCTGTGGGAGCCTGCCGTCCGGGGAGTGCGACTCTACTCTGATGACAGAGGAGGTCTTTTTCCAGGTGTGCTCTTTCTTCCTGACCCTTTCTATTTCACCACCATTTGCCCTTTACCGACGGTGGTGCACTGTGTAACCAGTCATATCCCTTCTCTGTCATTTGGAAAATGGATGCCATCAGTGTGTTACTGCTTTGATCTATTATTTATTTAGAAAAATTTTGTATCATGAGAAAATGGGAATTGTGTTTTGAACTTTGAATTCAATCAAGGCTTTGGTAGCTGGTGAGTCATGAAACTTTATTAAAACAAATGATCTCAGACATGTTAGATGTTTACTGACACTGTGTTACCAGAGTTGAGACATTTAAAGTGAGCCACACATTATTTATATGAACTCATAAAATACAGAGAGAGCATGAGCTGGTTGGGGCTGGATTCTGCATCCTTCTCCAATTCTGCCTCACTTCAAAAGACTGAGTATGTGCTTTTATGTGAACAGGTGTAGAAAGCTGGAGAAGGGTGTCAGCTGGAAATGGAATTAAGCCTGAGTTATGGAAGAATGTTCTTAGTTTTACAGCCTCCTATTACTGTTCTGTTGCTCCAGTTTATTTTTTCCCTTAGCATTCTGAAGCACATGGGGCTGCTCTGTCCGCCAGGGGCAGTTGGGGCACTGTGTGCATAGTCTGCAGCAGGGTGGTCCTGAGTGTGCACACTGCCCTGGGCACTCAGGTGGGCGTGCCTTAAAACATTGCATAGTTTAGGGGCAATTGTCTTTGTGAAGGTGAATTGTACTTGCAATCATTTGCATATGGCTCAGAAGTAAGACACTTATTTTATAATGTATAATATAATTTTTGGTTTAGGTTTTAAAGAATTGGAATGCTTGTGAAACAAATAAATTCCATAGTGATGAAAAGTTCAAAATTTGCAGTATTTCTGAAAAATATTCATCCTGAATCTACTTCCCTTTATAGTCCAGGTATATGTGCAGTTTGCTCAAAATTCCTCACATAGGGCCTTCAGCATTGCTTTGAGGCTGCTGAGCTGGTCCGTGGTGGTGGCGGCTGTGAGCTACCTTTCCAGCATAGATCATAATGCTTTTTGCAGTTTGTCAGAAGGCACTCTGTGCTCAGGCAGATGGAGGGGCTGAGGCAGGATGTTGAGAATCTGTGAGGACATCAATCCTCCGTTTCTGGCACAGATTTAATTGTTTGGTTCGCCTGGGAAGCCATACGTTAACTTCTGCTTCAACCCTGCCCGATCTTGCCACAGATGCTAGCTTTACACAGGTCTATTTTTCTCTGAAATTGAACCTGAGAGACAAAAATCCACACTGGAGTTGTCATAGATTTTGCTAGATTGAGACTCATTGAGCTGATTGGATGCTTTCTATCTGCCCAGGTGATCCCTTATGTAGCAGTCAAATCGTCATCCCGGGGAACATGTCAGGAGAGCTGCCTTCTAAGATGGGAGTTTCTGTTTTTCATTTCCCCTAATATATGACCAAAATCCAGCACTTAACTCCCTGCCTCTCTTAGGTACTGGGGATTGAACCCAGAGGTGCTCTGTCATTGACTCCTTTTTTATTTTGAGACAGGGCCTTACTAAGTTGCTGAGGCTGGCTTTGAACTTGAAACCCTCCTGCCTCAGCCTCTGGAGTTGCTGGGATTAAAGGTGTGCACCACAGTGCCAGGCCTAAATTTTCTTCCTGAGAAAGTAATGATGAATTCACTTTGCTCTGGTCTAATGGAATCTGTGTTGGGTCAGCTCTCTCCTTTGGCCTCAGGGCCTGTGGTTTCCATCCCCAGAGGGGAGCCAGAGAGCAGCCTTCAGGTGACTCTTTACTTGTCCCACCTGGTCCCTTCTACTGCAAGGTCATTCCTGAGTAGGAGTATTCAGATGCTTCCAGCTCCTTGGGGTCTGGCCCAGGAGCTGAAGATTCTGCTGGGTTGGGTTTATGTCTCTGTGGTCTTCCTCACTTGCTCTGTGTGCCCTGGTTGTCCTTGTTCTGCAGACCAGATTTCAACAATCTCAAGGGTGAGAATGTCCTCGGAAATCATCTGTGGAATGAAAACATGAGCCTATTGTGGACCACTTCTTCTGTTTTTGTAACCTTTGTCAGTATTTCTAAATGTGCCATAAGGGCACAAAGATACATAACACAAATACATGTTGAAATGAGTCCCTGGAAGGCAGTGTTGGCGGCTGCAGGCAGGCCCTAGGCCACAGCTTCCCTCCCAATGCTGTACTTACCAGCCTTGCCCCCTGGCTTTCCTTTCTCAGTCTTACCTGAATATCTGTAAACTGCACGTGTTCCCGTGTGCCTCCCGCACCTGCAGAAGATCTGTCTGGTGCAGCTGGGGTCTTTTACAGTCACTGTTGTGCACCACCTGCCAGTATATGCATTTGTTGAATATTTGGGTTGCCCTTGCATATTGTAAATAATGCTGCTTTAGGCATTTTTATATAGGATTTCTGCTTCACAAGTGGAATTTTGGGGTGGTTGCTTAAGGATAGAATTGCAGGGTGACAGGGCTCAGTTTTAGAAGATAACTGCCAGTGACTTTTCAGAAGGTTGTGAGCTCCCACCAGCAGCACACAGGCCTGCCGTTGTGCTCTCTGCCAGCACACTGGTCTTTATTTCAGTCGTTTCATGGGTATGGTATTTTGGTTTTAATTTTCCTTAAATTTAAATTTTTTTCTTTTTCGAAATTGTTATTTACTAGTGGGGTGAATGTGATAATGTTTTGGTATATATACACATTGTGCAATGATTAAATCTAGCAAATTAGCATATCCATCACAGGGTGAGAACATTTAAAATGTACTTTTTGGGGAACTGGGGTTACACTCAGTGAGTAGAAGAGCACTTGTCTTGCATGTGTGAAGCCCTGGGTTCCATCCCCAGCACTACTAAACAAAACCAAAAACAACAAAAAGAACCCACAACTGTTTTTTTTAATATTTTAGTTGGACATAATATCTTTACTTATTTTATTTTATTTTGTGGTGCTGGGGATTGAACCCAGGGTCTTGTGTATGAAAGGCAAGCACTCTACCAACTGAGATATATCCCCAGCCCTATTTGTTTATTTTTATGTGGTGCTGAGGATTGAACCCAGCGCCTTGCACGTGCTAGGTGAGTGCTCTACT
Organism: Urocitellus parryii; assembly: GCF_045843805.1. Taxonomy (NCBI): domain Eukaryota; kingdom Metazoa; phylum Chordata; class Mammalia; order Rodentia; family Sciuridae; genus Urocitellus; species Urocitellus parryii. The sequence continues at coordinate 2,997,036 of NW_027553833.1, forward strand.
GCTGAGCCACAACCCCAGTCCCCCTCCCCCAACTATGTTTTTAGCAAACATCTTTTTAGGCTTTCTTTTGGTAAATAGGAACAGGTGAGATTTGCTACTGCAGTGCATGTGTGTGCATATCTTCCCTGAGGCTTGTGCTTGTGTTGAAATCTTCTCACCTTAAGGTCAAGATTTGTCCCAGAATGTGTCCTAAAGCTTTACAGTTTGGTGCGATTTGCTTAGGTCTGGTAACTAGGGTGCAATAACTCCTGGTATGGCCTGGAAGTTCTGTGTCATGCCTGCTCTCTTGGCATAATTATTCGTATCATCCTTTTTCATTCAACAGTGCCCCACGTGGATGGCAAGTTGCACCGACTACTACTTACTGGTATTGGGCTTTGCATATGGAGTGAAGGAGGAGTCCAGTTTCACTTTGTTCCATATAACTATTCATTTGTCCGATACCTTTTATTTCCATGGACTGAGGTTATTCCTCTACAGTGGTCTCTGGCATTGGCTTGGGCGTGCCACTGGCCCTGCCTCTGGCACTCTGTGCTGCCCTGGGTGTGTCTTTCTGTGTCAGCACCACACTCTTAATCTCTGTGGCTTCATATGATCTGAAAAGCAAGCTGTGGCATCTGGTGTTCAGGAGGACCTCTCTGCTTCTTCCCTTTGCCTTGCATACACATCTTGGGATCAGCAGCTCTGATTTCCCTGCTGAAGCTCTGACGGAGTCCGCATAGATGATTCAGCCAGAGACTTGATCTCAATAATAAGTTTTCTAATTTTCTGTGTGGAGGTCTTTCACATCTTTTATTAGAATTATTCCTAGTTATTTAAAGTTTTAAATGCTATTTTGATGATGTCTTAGAAATGTTTTCTCATTTGCTCTGGTGCACACAGGAACATAGTTGGTTTTTATGAACTGATTTGCATGCAGCAGCCTTGCCGAATGTTATAATTTGGATATTTATCCTCATATTTGTTTGGATCTAAAAACACAGCCATCGTCTTTTGCAAATGGTGCCAGTTTCTCTCTTCCATCTTTACATTTTCTCTTTTTAAAACTATGTCACACCATCTAGGATTAGTGTTGAATAGAAGGGGATATCCTTGACTTTCTTCTTACCTCATAGGGAAAGGTTTTAGCCTTTTACTACTAAATGACAATTTTTGCAGAGTTTTTATAGATAGGCTTGATCAGAATAAGGGAGTTCCCTTTCCTTGCTGTGAGAGTTGTTTTGATAAGGAGTGTGTGGTTGGTTAAGAGCCTTTCCTGCCTGGGTGGGTTGGTCAGCAGCCTTCCCTGCTTGGATTTGTTGCAGTGGAGGAGCATGCTCTCAGGTGCAGAGCTGCTCTGCAGGTTGAGCCTGGCTGTATCCACTTTGGGACACAGGTCTTGAGCTCTTTCTGTATAATGAAGTTATTTAAGATTTTTGCCCATTGTTATTGATGAGAATGACTCACTGATTTTGTTTAGTTTTGTCTTTTTGGTACAGTTTTTATACCAACATTATTCTAGTCCAGAATTATGATTTTGGGAGTGATTTCTTATTTTTCCTATTCTCTGCCTTTTAGCAGGATTTGTAGAACTTGTTGTCCAGATCTTGATTTTTTTTTTTTTTTTGGTTACTGGGATTGAACTGAAGGGTGCTTTATCATAGCTACATCTCCAGCCCTTTATATTTTGAGACAGGGTCTTGAGATCATGGCTGGCCTCAAACTTGGGATCCTCTTGCCTTAGCCTCCCAAGTAGCTGGGATTATACAAGGTACACAAGCAGACGCATAGCCTGTTCTGTTGTGAACACCTCACAGGTGAGATGCTGGGGGTGGTCCTGAGTTGAGGTTGAGGGAAGAGTGGATCTGGGGTTCTGTTGTGGTAGAGGTGATGAACATTAGTATAAGTTGAGTACAGTTGTTGGACAGCCTGTCCACTGACTGTTGTCTTTTGTTGTTTAGCAGTTCACAGTAAACCGGAGCTTTATAATTTTTCACTTACTTCCATGATCATTCAGTGTCTTACAGAACAGGAGGTTTAGTTAGGCAAACAGGTCCTAGGAACATTAACTTTGAGTATTCCTGAGATGCTTATCAGAAACATAGAAAGCCCGGTTCAAGGGGTTTCAGGTCATACAAACTCAGTGTAGTCCAGTGCTCAAGGTCTGCTGGCCGTCCTCAGGGGTTCTTTAGGACGCTTTCAGGGTTTGTGAGGGGGGTTTGCATTTCCCCTGTCGGTGTTTCTGCTGGGTGCAAAAGCATGATGGGCAAAGATGTTGGTGTCTCAGTGGCTCCAATGGCACCATCCATGCATTCTTGCTAGCCTGTTACCAGCACCCCAGGCCAGAGGTACTGCTGGGGTCCCCACCGACTGGATTCAGTTGCCTGACTGCATCAGAAATGAGAGAAAGGGCTGGGGATGTGGCTCAAGCGGTGGCACACTCGCCTGGCATGTGTGTGGCCCAGGTTTGATCCTCAGCACCACATACCAACAAAGATGTTGTGTCCACCGAAAAATAAAAAATAAATATTGAAAAAAATTCTCTCTCTCTCTCAAAAAAAAAAAAGAAAAAAGAAAACAGCACAAACATAAGAAATTAATCACAGTTTGGACCAAACTGGGGTGACAGCTAATCTGCCTCTGTCCATCCTGCAGGAACATTGCAATTCATAGGTACAAAAGCCAGGAGTTATGTGGATTTAGCAAGCTGTGGTCCAGTTTTTCAGCCTTGCTGTCAACTCCCAGTCTTTGGAGTCAGTTCCTCTGTTCCCATTCTCAGCGTGGGAAAGTTTAGTTGCAGAAAAACAATGGATCAGGAAATTTGGGAGGTGGGGGCTCTGTTACAGCCTTGCACTTGCGATAACAAGTTTTATTTTGTTAAATCTTGCGCTTTTGTTACATGTGTTTTTAATATGTTCAAGCACTTCTGCCACACGTGGAGGAATCTGGGTGTCTGAAGGGCTTCCCTTGGGTGCTTGGTACTGCAGTGGGCTTGCGTTTTCTTCCCCACGGAGCACTGCTTTTCCTGAAAGAATGACTGACATAATGTTTTCAAAAAATGGGTGAAGTGAGGGCTGTGGCTGTGGCTCAGTGGTGGAGCGCTTTCCTAGCATGTGTGAGGCACTGGGTTCGATTCTCAGAGCCACAAGAAAATAAATAAGTAAATAAAATAAGATATTGTGCCCCATCTATAACTTAAAAAACAAAAAACAAACAAAAAGAAATCCACCCAAAACCTAAAAAACCATGTCTTCTGGTTTGAGTATAAGGTGTCCTCCTGAAAAGCTCATGTGGCCATGCAGGAATGTTTAATGATGAGATTATGAAAGATGTGACCTCATTAGTGGATTAATCCATTTGATGGATTCATAATTTGATTGAATTACTGGGTGGCAACTAGGTTAAGCTGGAGGAAGCAGGTCACTGGGTGGGCCCTTAGGGATTATGTTTTGTCCCAGGTCCCTTGCCTGCTTCCTCTCTGTATCCTGGCTGCCATGAGCAGAGCTGATCTCCTCCAGCAGCACTTCTGCCATGATGTTCTGCCTCATCGTAGGCCCAGAGCAGTGGAGCTTGCTGACTGTGGACTGAACCTTTGAAACTGAACCAAAATAAACTTGTCCTTCTTAGAGTTGTTCTTGTCAGATATTTTAGTCACAGTGATGAAAAGCGACCAACACACCATGCCATGTGTGGGTCAAAGAATCACTTAAAGTATGAGGTAGAATAATAGATTTTAATGTAACAGTGTGAAAAAGTTATTGAAATGGTTTCAGATTCTGTACTGTAGATGACCTTTAAGAAGCTACCCCTAGGGGCTGGGGATGTGGCTCAAGTGGTTGCACGCTTGCCTGGTATGCATGAGGCACTGGGTTCGATTCTCAGCACCACATAAAAATGAAATAAAGATATTGTGTCCACCTAAAACTGAAAAATATATATTAAAAAAAAAAGAAGCTACCCCTACTTGAGGTTTGGCGCAGTAGCAGAGTATTGGGGTTAGGGATTTAGCTCACTGGTGGAGTGCTTGTCTATATGTGCAAGGGACCCTGAGTTTGGTCCTCAGTCCTGAAAAGAAAAGTATTGACATTTATTTGAAAAGACTGCATTTAGTATGTAAGGCTGGATTTTCTTTGTCTTCAGCTGAAGCAACACATTGTGCAGATTGCATTTTTTCTTATTTTTTGGTTCTGGGGATTGAACCCATGGGTGCTCTGCACTAAGTTACGTCCTTAGCCGCCTTATTCTTTATTTTCAGACAGGGTCTTGTGAAGTTCCCAGACTGGCCTTGAATTTATGCACTTTCTGCCTCAGCTAGAATTACAGGTGTGCATCACTGTGTCCAGCTCACTAAAATGTTTTGTTTGGGAAAATAATCTTTTTTTTTCTCCCCCTGTGGTGCTGGGGATCAAACCCAGGGCCTAGTGCATGCAAGGCAAGCACTCTACCAACTGAGCTATATTCCCAGCCTGAAAATAGTCATTTTTTAAAAAAATATTAAAATGCCAAGTTGGGTGTGGTGGGCACACCTACAATCCCAGTGATACTGGAGGCCAAGGCAGGTGGATGGCAAGTTTGAGGCCAGCCTGGGCAATCTAGCAAGATCCCATCTCAAAATTTTATAAAATTAAAAATAAAAATATCATTTATGTTAACATGTAACTTTTTTTGGGGGGGGTACTGGGGATTGAACCAAGGGGTGCTTAACTACAAAGCACATCCTCAGCCCTTTTTATTTTTTATTTTGAGATAGGGTATTGCTAAGTTGCTTAGGGTCTCACTAAGTTGTTGAGGATGTCCTTGAACTTATGATCTCCTATCTTAGCTTTCCCAGATACTGGGATTATAGGCATGCCTGGCTGTGATTAATTTTTTATTGTTAATTTAAAATAAATCAATAAAAATGAAAAAACCCTCATTTTAATTTTCAAAATGATAAAAGCTGATAATTATAGCTGGCAAAAGCTTTTACAGATCTTCCATAATTGTTAGGAGTATAAAAGTGTCTGGAAAATGAAAGTTTGAGAATGGCTGGTTTGTAGAAAAGAAAATACTTAGTGATCTTGTAGTTCTTGGGATGCGGGAGGTGAGGCCGGGCGTTTCAGGTTGATACTAGCCCCTCCTGCCAGCAGAGGTGGATGTCTCTGTCAGTGCTCCGCAGCAGGCTGTGAGGGAATGTGAACACGACCACCCCCTTGGCCTCCGGGTCTCTCTGAGCAGTGAGTGCAGTGCAGTATATTTCTTCTCTTCATCAACCTCGAACGCCCCTCTGTGGGAGGAGAGCTTGTTGGAGGACTGTGGGGCCTGCAGAAGAGCAAAGCCCTAAGCACCACACAGGGAAGCAGCCGGTGCTGAAAAGTGAGTGTTTTAATTAAAAATATCCATCACCCAGTGGCTCTTCTTTTTCCTTTATTTCTCAAGTGTGGCAAACGCTAATAAACAGTGGTTGCACTCTGGTTCTGTCGTAATTGTTGGTTGGCAAGTAGGGCTTTTTCCTCTTAGTGCTTTCAGATAAAACCCTGCAACGTCTGTCCTCATGACAACTCTCCCTTTTTATTTTTATTTTTTTGTTACCTAATAGCAGTTTTTAAAAGCATCATTATCATTATTATTTGTTCTTTCTATATACATGGCAGTAGAGTATATTTGACATATCATGCAGACATGGAGTATGACTTCCCATTCTTGTGGTTGAACACGATGTGGCGTGTGAACATAGGAAATTTATGTCCGATTCATTCTACTTTCTTTCCTATTCCCGTCCCTCCCTTTTAAATTTTGGCTTATGTGTATTTCAGAAGTTAGAGATAAAAGGTTATAAGAACCTTCAGGAAATGCCTGCACTGTTGTGTGTGACTGAGAGCCAGAGATGGGGAGAGTTGGGGTGGGGAGAAAACAGCGCCTGCATCATGGGCACCCTTCCCCACTCAACCGTGCTTTGCTCCTGGGCTGATTGTTGGGTGGATTGACCACTGAATTGATCTGGAGGGAGAGGAATCCCAGAGTTGCCTGGAGACAGGGTTCCATTGTGTAATCTCGGGAAATCTCCATCAAGAGCATGTCAACTTTCTCTGCCAACACTGTTTTACTGAAATAGGCAAAAGTATTCCAGGTAATGAATGATCCCTTGTTCTTCCTTGTGTATATGCCCTTTTTGCCTTTGAAGTGGTGGTAGTGAAAAAGTTATTCAGATCAGGGGAAGGGTGTTGGAATTTATGAACATTTTTGTGTTTATTGAGTGGGTTGATTTTGGGGGGGTGCCTACTGCAATGTAGTAGAGGGGATGTATATTGGTTTTTTGATCTTGTGGAAATTGACCTTTATATCAGTCCCCAAGTTTTATTTTAAAACATCTTGTTTTATTAGGTAGAAGAAAAGTCAAAGCACAAGAAATAGAAGTCCAATCTTTTAGTATAACCCCAGGGCTCCCCACTGAGAGCACAGACTGCTGCTTCTGAGGTGGTGGGTGGTGCGTTGGGCAGCAGCAGCTGGGCAGGGGTATTCCGAAGTGTGAGTACACCCTTTGTTGCTAAGAGGTGTTGGGTTTGGTTTGGTTTTACCCTTCTCACCAGTGTTGCCAAGCTCTTTTGATTTGTCATACATGAGTTCTGGCCATTGTAGGGCAAAGAAGGATCCCCTCTATTCCCCTTGGTTTTTATGTGGGCTCTTTGGCTGAATATAGGAACCAGATTAATACAAGAGGTGATTAACAAGAGAAAAGCATAGAAATTTTATTTATTTTATATGTACCTGGGGATCTTCACAGGATTGAGGTTGGAAGAAATGACCAAAGCATGATGCTTATATACTTTTACACCCAGAACAGTAAATGTGTGAAGGATTGACTGGTAGGCAGATGGCTACCTAGACTGGGGTGGTAAACTCTGGGAATGTCACTGTATGAGGGAGGTAGAAGCTTGTGGAAATGAGCATTGCTTCAGAGTTTAATTTAGATTTGCTACAGCCCAGTGGCTAGTCTCTGGTGATCTCTTTTCCAGTGTTGGTATGGGAGGGACATTGCTTCTGAAAGGGTCTTCATGGCTTGCTGCATGGAGGGAAAGGCATACCCAGGGTCCTTCCTGCAGTTACATGTCCTGATGAGCTGGTTTAGCTTAACATAATCAATACTGCATGGGTCTGCTTTGCCTTCATGCCTTCACCATCAGACAGCTGCCCTGTGTTCAGGGTACAGGGTTTTGGGGAGATCTTGCTGGGGACTTTGTAAAATGTGATGGAATTTATCCCTACCTTTTGGACCCATGCAAGTTGAGTCTTGTTAGCTTTTCCATTGCTATAGTTTTCATCTTACCAGGTGGAACTAGGGTGGTTAGTTTCCTGCAAGTACTACTTAGGTGGAAATGTTGGGCAGACATGCACACTGGAGTGTGCTGGGAGCAGGTCATCTGGGGCAGGTATGGTGTTCGCATTTTTTCTCATTAGTATTTCCATTTTATTTTAAGGAAACCAGTTTATTCCTGCTGTGTTCTCATGCTCAAAATTTCCTATTGAAATTGGAATCAATAAGTAGGGGATTGACCTATCAGCATCTTTGAATGTTAAAAACTTAAGAAAAGTCTGCTTGTTTTCTTAGTTAAATCTATTATAGTATTCTGTTCTTGAGTTTTCCTTCTCTGCTCTTCAGAGGTGCCTCAGAAGTTGGCAGGTGCCCTGAGGCTCCATTTCCCCTGGTTCTTCAGGCAGGCATCATAGAGCTCCAACTTCTTGTTGTTTCAGATGTCTTAGTAGCTATTTATCCAGGATTGTGGGCGTGGGTGAGCACGTTATGTATGCATGAGGTCATGGCTGATGCTAGGGCCATTTGAGCAATTCTCTGTTGTGATGAGAAGGATGTCCATCTGACATTTTAAAATTTCTAAAGTTGTGTAACTGTTTCCTTTTATTATTTTATCCTTTAGGATGGTGTTATGGTGTCTGTATTTGGGATCTCTGGCTGAGTGAGGAAGCATTTTGGAGGAAAGCCCCATGCTATTTTAATCCTAATGGTGCTGATTCTGTTATGTAATTTACATGAACTCAGAGGTTGGCCTGAGAGTTATGGAGTACAACAGAGATCTGGCCCATGTCACAGGTTTACCAAAGCAAAGGGAAGTTTACTTTTTTTTTTTTTAACTTGAAAATGTTGTGGTTGTTTCTTGGGTTGTCCATCCAGCGACTATGCCAGGCTTATGCTTTGCACCTGCTCCTTTCCCCACTTGTATGGGTTTCCCTGATGTGCAGTGAAAAGTAGGAACCACTGTGGAGGTTGGATTTGTGGTCTGCCTCCCTCATCACGCTGTTTTTGTGATGAAAATACTTCATTCAACAAGAATAATTTCACTTTTATTTACACAATATGACCTATGAACTTTCTTGAGTAAAATTGAAAATAATTTAAAATCTAATTTTTCTTAGAATCTATAAGGGATGGCAAAAGAGCTAGAGCTCAGGACGAGGAGCATTCGGCATAGATAGTTGTTAGCCTGAGAGCATCAGCTCTAGTGGAAGGCTCAGCCTGTAATCAAGTACTAACAGGCACTGAGTGTTGGGACTGGTGGAAAGGTATGTTTTTGACCCAGTGCTGTCTGTCAGGCAGCCTGTAATTGGTGGTGGCTGGTGCATCCCCTGGGTTAAAAAGGGAGAAAGTTGGTTACCATCTGGCTGTGCAGATGTGGAGCTGTGTTGAATCCCTCAGGCTCCCCCTGCTTTGATGATTCAGCAGAGGCTGTGCTAGACTCACCATGGGTACTCATGGCTGAGGTGTACTGCAGTGAAAGAACACGGAAGCAAACAAGTCAAGGGAACAGGGGTGTGGGCTGAGGTCTGTAGGATGCCAGGCACAAAGTTCCAAGTGCCCTCTCCTAGGGAGTTCCACCAGACAGGCTTAATTCCTCTGGAACAAGTTAGGGCAGCATATATGACGTGTTGCCAACCAAGTGGTTCTTTAGAGAATTAGTCCCCAGTGTTTCTGTTGGGTGTTGGTCTTGGGAGCACTCTCTATCTGGCAGATACCAAAACACTAGGCTCCCAGAAGGCATGATCATATTATTTGTACAGATGGTTGAGGCCCAGTGAGCCACTCTTATCACCAGGTGGTCGGAGCTCCCAGAAGTCCAGGCTGCCAGCACCCAGCCCCCAGCCGAGGGTCCACTCTGCATGCAGTCTTTTCCTGGGGACAGTTTAGGTGTGCTGTGTTAGGTCCTCTCTGGGCAGGCACCCAGTTACCTTTTTCTTTTGGATTGACATCTCTTTCTAAAATACAGAGAATGGGAAAACTAAAGGGTAAAAGACAAAAGAGCAAATACTGACACATATATCACTGCTTGAAGTTTCCAACTGACCTGTGACACGTGATGTAGGTGTAGTCACCAAGGGTGAGTGGAAGGTAAGTGGGGAGATGAAAAGACTTACTTCTTTAGAATTGTATGGTAAATATGGGTAGAAACTGAACTTTCCTGAGCTTTGCTGTATACATACTAAATGCTGGTAGAGTTGCTTTTGTGAGAACATCCTTGAAGTACCTATAAAATGTATTTGTATTGCAAAAGTGGTTAAAGTAGTTTTCTTAGTCTTCATAAATTTGGATAATATTATTAAGCAAAATAATAGGCTAGTCTTTAGATGGAAGAGACAAAGAAGGAGAAATTTGTCTCTGGAGCAGAGTAGCTAATGACACTGTTCCCTGTTATTCTGGAAGGTAAACTCCTGTGGTGTTGGCTGCATTCCTCATGGCCATCTGTGTAGCGCATGGTCCATTGCAAACAGGAACATCTGCACGACTAGGTGAATGCAGGTGGTGGGTGACGTCATCGAGAGCTCCTTAGGTGTCAATTATCCCTAGGTCCAGCTGGGCTTCAGTCAGCTTCTGAAGGCAGATGGGCCCATTCCTAGGGTGGGGCAAAGAGAAACATGAATTTAGTGGACTTTTAAAAAAATGAACTTGAGTACAACATTGTAAGTAATAGTTAATCCATGTGTTGTGGTCCGTATTTCATCCAGGCTCTCAGATACCTGGAGCTAAGGATTTAAGGGTAGGTTTTCAGTTAGGCAAGACTGAGTACTCTTCTGTTTTAAATGAACTGTTTAAGATGATTGCAGATTTTACAGTATGCAAAATGATGGAGACCCCATATACCTTTACCCCGTTTCCTCTAGTGCTGATATCTTGAAAAACTCTGCTGTAGCATCACAGCTCAGATTTTGGCATCCATGCAGAATGTTCTACCAACACAGATCCCTCCTTGCCCTCTGATAGATGCCGCTCCCAGCCCCCCAAATCACTAGAAGTCCTCTGTTGCTATAGCTTTGTCATATCAAGAGTGTCTTATAAATGGAATCATATCATACATATGGGACTGGCTCTGTTCCCACTCAGCATGATTCTCTGGATAGCCGTCTAAATTGTGAGTGGAAGTTACTTGTCCCATTTTGTTGCTGGGTGCCCAGAAGTAGATCTGCACAGACATGTTCAGTTGACTCTCAAGGAATGTGTGAAAACAGTGCCGTTCAATGAAGTTTTCAGCAAGCAGTGCTATGTCCCAAGAAAGGGCTTCGCTCAACACTTCACCCCTGCACACCAGCTACACAAAGTGAACACCCCAACTGCAAGACTCCTGACCTTAGAACCTCTAGAAGGAACAAGAGAACCTTCCTGACTTTGCATTAAGATACAGGAGGCATAAGCCACACGATCTAGTGGCACATTGAACTCCATCAAAATCAAACACTAGCTTTGAAACATACCATTGAGAAAAGGAAAGACAGGCAATGACTGAAAACTGCCAAGCATACGTCTGACACAGACTTGCATGTGGTATGCATAAGAACTCTCAGAATCCCACAACTGGGAAAATGCAGCCCAGTTAAAGAATGGTGGCGAAAGACTTGCATGGTCCTTGCCCAGGTGAGACACACAAGTGGCAGATGATCACACGGAGGACCACCGCAGAACCGACCTGCACTCAAGGTAAGATTGGACTAGCCAGGGATGGGAAGCCACTGGCGTGCCCCTTCTTGGCTAACACGGGTGTGTAGGCACTTGGGGGACATTTGGCTGCTTCTCATAAAGTTAGGAGCACACCCCAGCAACCCACAGAGGAACCTAAGAAGTTCATGCAGAAACCTATACATCCCACCACCAGCCTCTGCCCCCTGGCCTTCCTGGGAGACGCAGTGGGCGGCAGCTCACTGCCTGGCTATGATGGCCCAGGGCTGCATGCCCCCTTCCTTTGCAAGTTAGGCTTCTCTGGAAGGGTGCCCATCAGGTAGCGGTGGCCGTGGATCTCACACTGGAGATTTTCTTGGTTTTTATTTTGGCCTGAAACATCATCATCCTACTCTTACTGTAGAGCAGTAGTTCTCCAAGCTAGTCACCCTAGGCTGGTGCCATTTCTTTTTTTTTTTTTAATATTTATTTTATAGGTATAGTTGGACACATGCCTTTATTTTATTTATTATTGTTATGTGCTGCTGGGGATCAACCCAGGGCCTCACACGTGCTAGGCAAACACTCCACTGCTGAGCCACAACCCCAGTCCCCTGGCTGTCATTTCATTTGGCACTTTAAATTTGACTCCATGGGGGCTAGCGTTAGAGCTCAGTGGTAGAATGCTTACCTAGCACGTCTGAGGCACTGGGTTTGATCCCCAGCACCACAAAAATACATAAATAAGTAAAATGAAAGTATTGTGTCCATCTACAACTAAAAAAAAAAAAGAAAAGAAAAATTTGACTCCGTGATGCCTTCTTGCTAACGAGAAGCCAAGGTCAAGCTGTGTGGGTAGGAAGGTGTCAGTAGCGGAGGGAGGAGACAGGCATCTAGGCTCACCCGCCCTGGGCTGCTCCGCCCTGTCTTGTCCTGGTCCCGGACCTGAGCATCTGAGCTCCCGAGGCTGCTGCTTGTCAGTGACATCTCTTTTGAAGTGTTTATGGGTTCCCTGTGACTGACCTGACCATGAGGAAATGTCCCTTAGCAGCTGCTCCTCCAAGAAGAGCCATCTCAGCCTGGTAGAAGGAAGCCCATGTCCAAAGCCAGTCCTTCCCTGTAGGCGTCGGCACCGTGGGCAGGGCCCAGCAAGGCCCAGCCGAGGGGCTGCACAATTCAGACATGAGCATCTCTTATCACCAAAGGCAAGAAGGCTGGAGGGCTCCTTAAGAGTGGACCCCTGTGGGGAGTCACAGAGCAGGGCACTCACTGCAAGGTGGCCTTGAGAGCCAGGCACACAGGTGGAGGAGGCCAACCTTCAGTACTGAGGCCAAAGAGTGGGTCCTGGGGAGGGAGGCTCACCACACACAGCTGACCCCCTGCCTGTCTGCTGGAGGATGCTGAGGGCACCTGCAAGGCAGAGGGCCTTCTGTGTCTGTGTGAGAGCCCCTTGGGACACCCTCCCTTCCAACTTCAGGCTGGTGTGTGCGCAGAGCACCGAGGCAGGTGGGGACAAGGTGCAGGCCTAAAGGTTTTGGAGAGAATGGGTCTGAACAAGATGAGCAACTGAAGTACTCAAGGGGAAGAACAGAGAAGGTGAGGCCCGACCCATCTCCCAGCTTCCACCAAGTCCTCCTTCCCACCCCGGGGACAAGCTGGAGGCCACAGAGCTCCCCTGCAGGGATCCCAAGCCGGCTCCAGAGAAGCTCTGTGGCTTCCAGATGCCCAAAGACCACAGGTCCCATTGCCCTGCTGCCAGCTTCCCCAGTTGCCCGACAGGAAGTGAGCACGGAGTCCCACACTGCGAGAGCATGGGGACAGGTGTCCAGAGCGCCTGGCTGCCCTGTGCAGGGCCCACTGTTGGGCATGGTGGAGCATGATGTCCAGGACAGGGATCTGACCCCCATGTGGGGTGCAGGCGAGGCCAGCACAGGGCAGAGGATCATGTCCCCCTCTCTCCTTCTCAGATGATGGCGCCATCAGGGTGTGGAAGAACTTTGCTGACTTGGAGAAGAACCCAGAGATGGTGACTGCATGGCAGGGGCTCTCAGACATGCTGCCCACCACACGAGGTGGGTCTGGGCTCTTTGGGGAGGAAGTCCAGAGCTGCAGGGGTCACTGTTCCAAGGCCTCTGGACCAGCTCCCTACCAGCCACCCATTCACATCAGAGTCCCCAGTTCATTAGTAGGTGGCCTCTCCTGATAGCCATGAGGCTTACAGGCCCAGGGTTATGAGTGCCTTTGAGTCTTGGGTATGGCCCTGAGCTCTGGTCACACCTGTCCTGGTGTGAAGCTGAATGTGGCTTGGAAACACACTGTGGTTAACTGGCCCTGAGCAGCAAATGTCACATGTTCTTGAGGACCAGTGTGGTGGGCTGCCCAGGCTGGTGAGATCGGCAGCCACCAAAGCAGCTCTGGGCGTGGCTTTGCACCATCCAGCAGTTTGGGAGGACCACCAGGTCAGCCTTTCCAGGCCTGAGTTTCCAGAGCCCTCTGTGCATCTTGGAATGGCCACCTGTGAGCACAGCCCTCTGACCCTGGTGACACCAGGTGAGGTTACTGTGGCCCACCACTGGCTGCTCCTCCTCCTGCCTGTGATTTCCACAGCCCCATCTGAGTCCTCTTCCCAGCCCCTGTCTGTGTGGGGCCTCTCCTGGTTCTCTCAGTTCTGTCCCTGCCCTTCTCTCCTGCAGAGAACATCAAAATGAGCCCCTTCTCTCTGGACCTTGCTATTGAGACAAATTATAAGCAAGTAGAACCTCACTCCTCCCATAGCCAGTGTGTTTCTGGGTCGTCAGCTGCAGAATCTAGGTTCACAGGGAGACCTGCCTTCCAGAGCTCTCTGTCCTTGCCCATCTTTAATGTGGAGTCACAGCTGCCTGTCCTCGGGCCACAGGGCCTACAGGGTGTTGGAGGGATGTGCCAGGGAACCTTCTGGACTCACATCTTAGTGTTTTGTAAGAATTCTTACATTAAAAGTTCAAGATAAAGGGAAGATGAGTGAGAAAACTCAAGATGGTTGAGAAAACTCAACCTTGACCTCTGTAAAAGTTTTATATGGAGACTCAGTGTCCGATCTCCCCAGAGAAAACTAAACTAGACCACAGGGCTGGGGCAGGTGTCAGGGAAAGAGCAACACAACTACCGTCTCTGAAACCCTAAAGAAAGACCAGAGGCCCTCCTCTGTGTGGGGCCGGGGGTGTCCTCGCTACATTGTCCCAGTGGTTGGTTACACCCTCCCACGTACGTGAGAAGCTGTGCCACAGGACAGCAGTGGTCTCTGAGAAGACACAGGCAGAACCAGACCATCCTCCACACCCTGTCAGTCAGGGAGGGCCCCGGTCCGTTCCCAGGGTGGAGCGTGAGGCTGCCAGGGCGAGACTGTCCCACCACCTTGGCCCCGAGAGCAGTGTGATGGTCCAGCCTCGGCCTGTGAACGTTGACCTGAGCCTTTGGTCAGTGGTTACTATTCATTAACTGGAGCAACCAAGGAGGTATACAGAGCAGCATCCCCAAGGCTGGGGCAGGTGGCCAGGCAGAGGCACAAGCCAGAGGCAGAGCTCCCCAAGTCGCAGAGGTCAGTTCTGGGCTGGCCACAAAGCTGGGCGCCTAGCCACTGGCTGGCAGGCACCAAATCTACAGCTGTGCTCCAGGGCAACGCAGGGCGAGGCTTGGCTCTCCACTACCAGGCCTGGGATGCGGGTGGCTGGTCTGACTTCCACGCTCTGCTCTGTCCTGCCTTGTCTCCCTGTTTTAAGGAAAGAATTAGCTCTTTGGTCAGGCTGTGTATCAGGACACACATCCAAGGCCTGTGTCCAGGATTCGTCAAGCAGGGATCGGACCTCTGCCTTCTGGGGAGTGCAGTGTCTCCCAGTCCAGTACTCAGGGTGAGCAGGGCACAAGCACACTTTGAACTGGCGCATGGTGCCCCCATGGCTCCTGCTCAGCGAGCTACACACACCTGGGCACAGCAGCCTCCCCTCCAGAATCCCTTCCTCTGCTCCACCAAGACCTCCACGCTGCAGGCTTGGCTGCCCAGGACCTAGGGCTTGCTTCCCTCTGTAGGGCAGATGGACAGACATCAGCACTGTCCTAGAGGACTTCCACATCTCTACTCAGCTGGGTCTCTCAAGTTGCAAACTGGCTGTCCAGGTGTACCTAGACGTGGGGCTCTGGCCTTGCACAAGGTGCCATCAAGCCCACCTTCCCCCACCCCATGCTATGTGGTTGGTACCTTGTCACATGACTTCCACGTGGGGACAGGTATGCCCTCCCTCCAGGGACATCCAGGTCCCAGCAATGTTGTGGCTCTCCTACCTGTGTTCTCCTTTTCCACAGAGGCTATTTGAAGAAAAGAGGACAGTGGCCAGAGGGTGGGGCCCAGGCTGCACGAGGCTATGGTGCCTTGGTTGGAAGCAGGCGGTAGGAGCAGCTGGAAGGCCCAGGGCACAGGAGGATGAGGTGGTGGCACCACAGGACAGCCGGGACCCAGGCTGAGCTGCGTCCTGGGAGAAGTCTCTGGTCCAAAGAGGGTGACTCATGTGCTCTGGGTTCCTTGCTTCTCTCAGCATTCACCAGGTGCCAGTCCCCACAGACCCTCATCCTGGACCTTAGCCTGCCTGGTGCCCAGGCAGCCGACCACACCGGCCAGATTGCATGGACACTTCCTCTTCAGTTTCCCTCCCTTTTGTTATAAGGCAACCACAGCTGGAGAAAGTATGTGGTGCAGAGCACGTGGCCCCACAGCTCCCCTCCGGGGCTGCTTACTGCGCGAGAGGACACACTTAGATGTGGCCTGAGATGTGGTTTCCACCAGGGAATAGCTAATATGACTGTCGGTGGAGTGCCTCACAGACGTCTGAATGGCAGCTGCCTCTCTGGACCGGGTTGGAAGACCCTCAGAGGGAAGAGCAAGTGGGGGAGGTCAGACTCCCGTGCAGCGCTGTGCTGCTCCGTGTGGAGGAGGCAGGTTTTGCAGCCCAGGGGCACGCGCACATGTGGCCGCAGTGCAACTCCTGGGGCAGGCGCGCAGCTGGGCAGTCAGGTGCAGGGAGAAGTGGGGGGGCTCTTGCAAAGGCCTGCCCCTCACACAGAGTCCACATGTGCAGATTTCCCGCAGCGTCCCCACTGGGGTTGGAAAGCACGCGTCCCTCCCTGCCCCCACAGGCCCATCTGCTGCCTGCAGCTCCCCCTGCTGGCGTTCACCAGTCCTCCTGCTGTGTGCAGCCACCAGGGGAAGCAGGGTCCACGCTTCCGCTCTTCCCTCGACTGATCAGGAGTCCTCAGGGGTAGCTAATAGGAGTTCTCCTTGCCAAAGTGTACTCTGTCTCTCTTCAGGAAAGAGGGAGATGGTGTTGGGAAGTTTAATTGGCCAATAGCCAGGTGGCCCTGGGTGCCTCCAGGATGCTGCCGGAGCTCAGCCTGCCCTGGCCAGTGCGCAGGTGCAGGGCAGGTGTTCAGGCAGATCTGGCTGCACCGAGTCCCATGTGCCCCTGCCCTTCCCTCCCATCTGAGCTCCTCAGCCTGCGATGGCCTCTGGCAGGTGGAGGCAAAGGCCGCAGTCCCCAGGGAGGGAGGTGAGGCCCATGTGGGCTTGGGGTAGCGGTGCCCCATCTCAGCCCTCTCTGTCTGGGCCAGGACATCCCCACGGGCGCCGACAGCTGCGTGACAAGTCTGTCCTGCGACTCCCACCGCTCGCTCATTGTGGCTGGCCTTGGTGACGGTTCCATCCGTGTCTACGACAGGAGGATGGCGCTCAGCGAATGGTAACTCACCCCACCCCCGTTTTTGCGGCCCCTGCCCCTCCACACAGCAGCAGTCACCTCACTGCCCACCGAGGAGTCCCAGCTGCTCAGTGGGACATGATGCTTTCCCCAGGAGCCCACAGCAGGTTTCCAGCCAGGCATGTTCCACGCAGGCCAGTCCCCGTGGCCGTGGAAGTGGGTGGACGGCCTTGGGCATGCTGGAGGTTGTTCCTGGAGAGAACGGCAGTGGGGGGGGGTCCTGGAAAGGCCCCACCATCTCAGCCTCCATCTCACATGGGTTGTGGGCCGGGTGTCCCCGTGGTCCTGTTCCTGGTGTCTCTTGTACACCCACTGCTTTCTGAGAAGTAGGCTTGGTGCCAACAGGACAGTCCAGGAGTCACAGCAGTGGCCACCAGAGATGAAATATCCTCATGGCCAGGACAGTGGGACAGGATTGAGATGGGTGTTGACTCAGGCACCCAGGAGACACCAGCTCCTGGGGACAGGGGGAAGCCAGGGCACCACAGGCTCTCATGTTCCCTGGTGGGAGGTCCCTGCCAGAACGGGCAACCTGTCCCCAGAGGCACCACTGTAGGCAGCTGGTAGACTGCTCCCAGGGGTGCAGGTCAACAGCAGGAGTCCACTGGAGCCAGCTGAATCTTGCACTTCAGAGTGGATCTCATGGGACATCCATTGTCTCCAGACAATTAAGCCATCTTTGTCCCCTCAAAAACACCCATCTGGGCAGGCAGGCATTGAACTTGGGAGTTGGCTCCACAGAGGGCCAGAGGATCCCAGGAAGCCCCCAGCCCCAGGCAGGGTCCCCCTCAGTACTCACCCAGCAAAAGGCAGCCTTGCTCCCATCAGGCCTGGTGATTGGGAGAGAAGTCAGCACCTGTCTTCACCTCCCCCAATTCCCCGGGCATTGGCTGTGTCAGGCAGCTTCTGTGCCGACCTCGCCCTCAGAATACACCTAAGCTGGGTTCGTGGTGGTCCCTCCTCGCCCCAAGCCCAGCACCCTCTGCCCCTCAGCTGGGAGTGGGGACACAGGCTCTGGCCCTCCAGGTGTTGGCCCTACCAGTTCTGCCCTACCCAGTCCCCCAGCACCCTCCCTCCTCTCTCCCTTCCCTGCACCTGCCTCACAGCAGTGTCCCTTCCTGGCCTTACCCTGCAGCCCCTCCCGCCAGGCCCCTCGGCCCTCCCCAGGTATTTGAGAATGTTGCTATTTACATCTTGCATGGGGTCAGTCTCCCCCCAAGATGGGCAGTGGCTCCCAGGTGTAAGGATGGCTCAGAGAGCTCTCTAGACTGTGGCAGGAGGCAGCAGGAGAGCAGAGGCGTGCTACCACTTCCCAAGCTGCAGGGCAGCAGTGGGCAGCCCACAGGCCCTAGCCGCTGGTCCCCAAGCTCCAGCAGGCAGGGACACAGGGGTCTTGGAAAGCTGGGCTGAGTGGAGAACCCCAAGCAGGCCTGACCCTGCTGCTTCTGAGGCCTAGGGGTGGATTCTGAGAGTGAGTTGACATGCTTTCCCAATGGCACAAAGTCTCCAATGAATCAACAGACACTTGGGAAATATTAATAAACATTTTTTATGAACTATTACAACAAAGAACTTCAGCAAGAAGGAAAATGAAGTTTATGATCTTTGAGTAAACATTTTTAGCGTAACAGTCTCTGCGACCAGATATTGAAAGAGAAAAAAATCAAGCTTATAAAACACCATTTCTCTGTTATCAACTGGAATACACTAAAAATAGGATAATGGAAATACATGTTCTTAAAGCATTTCCACAGGAAATGTCCATAATTATGACATTCTAAATCATTTAGCAATTGTATATGCTACATTAACTAAAACAAAGGTATTCCTTATTGCACATTTTAAAATTGGAAGGATACTCTAGCTTAAGTGGGGGATATTTAGGGGGAAAATATTTTGGCTCAAAATGTATACTGCACCAAGGCAGCTTCATTCTAAAAACATAAACCATTTAAAATAAACTTTTATATTTTGAAGCCAATAATCCTTTAACTTGATGAATAGTTTATAGTCCATTTTCTGACTAAGTGTCAGAGGTTAACTTTATGGGCCCTGTTTTAAGGCCTGTGAACAGCCCTCACTAATCTGAGAATTAGGTGTATATGGAGGTTCATCTTTAAAGCCTGAAGGCATTAAGTCTTTTGCAGCAGGTGGTGGCCCATAGTCTTGGGGACCATGAGTTGGAAGTGGTAATGGGGCACCAGGAATGAAGTACTCTCTTGGGCCAAATGAGCCTAAAGGTCTAAATGGTGCTGGTGCGGGTCCTGGAAAAAAATCACGAGGGTCAAAAGGCAAATCCCATTTTCCAGGTGGAACACATGGTGCATATTCTCTGAAGCCTATTGGTGGACGCATACCAGGACCTGGAAAATAAAAAGGAAGTCTGGTGAACATCCTGACTTGCCAGATGAGGCAAACTGAGATGGAACAAGTTTAGTTATAGCCTTTGACCAACCAGCCATGAAGCAACATATTAAGGATTTAAACATGGCTCTACCTAGCTCCAGGCTTGTCTTTTTTCTTTCCCTACTATATTATTGCAGAATTATTTCTATCTCACAAGAGCTCCATTTATATTTGGAAGTACTATATTACCATGACAAGATGATAGATTATGAAATAAGAACTTTACTACATCAAAGAAATTTTGATAAAAGGAAATTCCACTATTTATTACTGTATCCATTAAAAATTCATGAAGTGTTTCAGCATGGACTTTACACATGCCATCAGAATCAAGGTGCATGCCCTCCTGGAAAAGGCCTTCCACAGCCACCTAATTAAATCAGCAATATTTATTAGGTCACTGTTAAATCCTCCTCTTTAACACTTCCCTCTGACTTTTCTCAAGATAAGGAGGGTTTGACTTTTCTATATTCTATAACCTACTGCTTATGCTTCCATTATGGGCGATTACAAACTTTATGTTATAGGATTTTCATATCTGTGACAAAATTTTAAGTTATGGCATGTGTCTCATCCACCTTTCCATCTATTGCAGTGCATATCAACAGAGTTTCAACAAACATCTGCAGAAGTAATATTTCTGGCTTTTCTGTATATAGCCCCTTATCCTTGTCTATGAGAGATAGCTATTGCCTATCTCAGTATAAGATTATGTACTGTCCCATATGTTCCAGAAAACTGGAGGAAAAGTTAAAATGTACTCAGCTTTATCCTTTCATTGTAAAGACCTGAGATAGCAACCAACTGTTTTAGCAAGCAATAGAAATGAAAGATGAATGTGATTTATAAGTCAATCACTACTGTTCAGATCATCATACCAAATGGTGGAGGAATTGGCCGAGGCCCAAAAGGCCCACCGAGCTGAAGTGGTGGTCCATACCAAATGGGAGGTGGTGGAGGCCGTCCCATCGGGGGTCCCATGAAGGGTACCCCTGAGAAAGGAGGGGGCCCTTTCATAGCCATATGAACCTGCAATTTAAGATTTGAAAGCAGTTAAAAGTTTTAAAATTCCTATGTATTAAGACAAAGTATCAACACTGATAAAAGCTAAAACCCAAAACAGGCACCTGTCCAGAGAACACCATCAGTGCAACAAAACTACCCACCCCTCCTGTGTATTCCCACCGACAGCTTACAGAAGTTGGAAGGATGCCACAAGAGGGAGCAGTTTGTTACTGATTATATCTGCACAGGAAAGGGAAAGGCAAGAGGACTGGCAGAGGTTATTAACAGAGGTGATTTCTGACAAGTATGTCATGCTGTATTCACTACAATCTATTTCAAAGGGAGTCCCCCCTCCCCATCACTTCCCTTTCATCACAATAGCTCATTACTTCCATATTAAGAATGAACAGAATAAAATGAAAAATCCATTCTCTACCCATGTAATAATAGCTACTATTCAGAGTATCTTCAGTCAGTCTTTCATATATTATTCAACCTCTGAGATCTTTAAGTAGACTGTCTTATTTTAAATAAGAGGGAACAAAAGCAAATGGAATATCATAATTTGTTGAAGGCCACACTGCATATTAAAGGAACTCAATCCCAGGTTTGCCTCCAAGCCATGCTTTTCCCACCTCTACTCCTCTCTAACAATGGGTCTTTGCTCTCTTTTAAATCTTCTACTACAAAGGGGTTTGGGGTCTTATCTAAGGTGCCCTTAGATTTCTCTAGAGATGTATATTCCTGGAATATATATACACTGGAACTTGAGAAGTATTTTCCATCACAGTGCTATATACTGTACACCATTTGAGATATTGATTTATCATTTCCTATGAGTAGTGGGTTTGAAACTAAACAATTAAAAATTTATTTTATTATAGAGCTGCAGAAGACCTACCGGATATAATAGCAACACAGTTACAAGAGAATACACTTATGTGAACAAATGAGACCATTTCTTGGGACTGGCTCAAGAGGTCATTTCAGATGATCATTGTTTCACTGAAACAGTATTTCACTTTCAGAAAATCTGATACCAATCTAATTCAAATCACTCAAAATAGGGTTTGCACAAATGAAGGAATTCTTAAATAACATTCTTCCAAACAAAAATAAAAATGATGAATTATATAATTTATAATGAATTTACTTTGCCTTTACTTTTACTTTATATGGTGTTTTGTGTTGAACATTCAACACAAAACACCATATAAAGTTAGAGTGATAACTTTTCACATTCTATAGTTCATTATAGTTGTACACACTTAAGCAACATTCCCAAGTTAATGAGAAAAGTAAGCTCAATATTGCATGCAGTTTAAAGCAAACAAGATCAGTGTCATGCTCTGAATATCCTTCCCAGAAATGCACAGAATAAAACCCAATTCAGTTCTCAACCTCTAAGTACTTACTCCAACTGGATGCTCAGTCAAAGAAGTAATTGTGGAGACTGAGGGGGTCTCAGGTTCTTGGGGAACAGTTTGCTTTTTAAGAAACAAAAGGGATAGTACAAATAGAACACAAAGAAGGATAAAGCAAAGAGCAAGTACTGTAGGAAAGCTACATGTTCCTGCATGACCACATGATTCACAGTAACTACAGAACTTACCTCACCCTCATTCGTCACCTTAGCTGGAGAAGAACTTCTGGAACTGCTATTCATGTGAGCTGGACCACATCCTGGGTCTGTTAGAGATCAAAGAATGGATTCAGACTTAATTCTAACATGAAAAGAATAAAAATCATCCATCCACAATTACAGATTCTTTGAAGTTACTTGGTCCCTTTACCAGAGGCAACGGGTTTCCCAGATGCCTCAGAAGACCAGTACGAGGTAAAGGTCCATCCATTGACCCTTGGGAAAGAAAGACCAGAGCCCTTGTATGTATTTTTCAGAAGAAATAAATCACTGGTGGACAGGTCAGGTCAGGATTCAACAATAACTAGAAAGCAACATGAAAAATGGGTTTCCCAGGGGTTGGGGTCATAGCTCAGTTGTAGAGTGTTTGCCTAGCATGTGTGAGGCACTGGGTTTGATTCTCAGCACACATTTAAAAAATAAATAAAGATATCATGTCCATCTACAATTAAAAATATTTTTTTAAAAAAAATGGGTTGCCCAATATATAAATCACAATTTATGAAGAGACTTAAGTAAAATAAAGAACTGCCTTGGGTTGATAGAACAGCAGATTAATAAGTACTGGTCCTAAACTTTAAGCTATAGACTTGAAGTATGTGTAGGCTGGCTTTTCTTTAGTCTGTATAACCTGACTTCCAATCTTACCAAGACTACAGTCCTATTTAGAATTGGAAATAAGACTCAGTATTTCATGTTGGAAATATGTATGCTACATAAAGTTTAAGGCTACTTTTATAATATTTGGGAAAGGAACACCATAGAGATTTAATTTAAAGATAAAGGTTTACACTTCACAGTGTAAAATTTAAAAGAAAAAAAACAATACAGGGACCTCCAGGAAAAAAAAAATGTTTTCTATTCTAGAACAGATTTTACAGAAAACATTCACTAAGATAAAGTAAGAAATTATCTTCTATATATTGTACAGGCCCAAATTCTATGTTTTCATTAGAATATTCAAAAGGGAAAAAAAAAAACCAAAACCTTGAAGTAGTTTACTATAAAGCAACATGTGAATGCTCACCAAATCCGTTTCTAGGCATAGCTTTTTGATTAAGAGTAGCAGAAGGAGGTCTCTCAGCTGGCTCTGCTGTCAGTGGAGGGGAACATTCTCCACCACTCACGGGGGATGGACCAAAAGAGCCATTATGGCTCAGTGGACCTAAAGACAACAATGCCATGTTATTACTTTAAGGCAGCCTTCTCGCTGACACCAACCCTCACCTCCCGCTTTAGCAAATCATTCAGATTATTTCATAACCATTACACACAGAAGTAAAAAGTAATTTACATACATTCTGCACCAAGAAATAAAATAGCTCCTTTTACAAAGTGCCCCCTACCTCTCCGAGGAGGATTTTGTAAATTTGGTCTTCCCGGCATAGGTTTTACAATCACGGGTTCATCTTGCCACACTGCCATCTTTTGGGTCATTTCCAATAGACTTGAATATTGAGAAAGAATGGGCTGAATTATGAAACTGCAATCTATTCCTTCATAGATAATATCTAGCATAACCTTAAAACACTATAAAACATATAGTAAGATATCAAAATCACATACTTCTGTCTCAAATTAGCAGCTTCCCTTTTCTCTTCAGCTACAGCTCTTTCTGCAGAACGAGCTTTGAGCTATTAAAGAGAAAATATTCAAATTCAGTTGCGGTAGGCTATGCACAAAATAAAGAAAAGGGGGAAAAAATCTTACCCAATTATCATGAGCTTTCTTCTCATGCATAGCAATCTGAAAAAGACAACATATTAAAAAATATGTTTTTAGGGACTCATTATAATAGCCTATAATTGTCTGTATTAGATATCAAAGAATTCTGCAACTACAGGACTGTATTAATTACTACCTGGTTTTTAAATGAGCGCTCCGCTTTCTGTAATTCTTCTTCCATCTCTTCAATTCTCCGCCTAAGAATTACAACAATTGAATAACATTTGAAACATTCTGACCATTTTCCCTTTATTCCATCAGCTATACTTTTAAAGACTTTATCATACATAAGAAAAACATTTCTATAGTTATATGAATCCAGTGTGATCAAAACTAATACTACAGGCAAGGTGCAATGCCACATGCCAGTAATCCCAATGATTGGGAAGCTGAGGCAGGAGGATCATAAGTTCGAGGTCAGTCTCAGCAATTAAGTGGGAACCTATGCAACTGAGACCCTGTCTCAAAGTTAAAAAAAAGGTCTAAGGATGTAGCTTAGTAGTAAAGCATCAAAAATAAATAAATAAATAAATAGATAGATAAAATAAGAACCTAATACTAATAACTTCTTTATCATTTAATTGCTAGAGATTCTGAATGATAACTTACAATTTCCTTAACTGTTCATCAGTGTGTTCTCAAGTAATTCTGTTAGAAATATCTTCCTCCTTAAAACTTTTTTTCTTTTTTTCAAATTATATCCATAGAAGATTTCCAAGGTCTATCAAATGCCACACTTTTGTGGGTCTTGATAAATCACACAGCAAACTGATTTCTTAAAGAATTACTACAACATACAAACCCCCCAGAACTGTTTGCATTGACCAAGTTCCCTATGGTCTTGCCCATTAGGTATAAGTAAATTTTTGTTAACATTTTTCATTTGTTAAGTTGAAATTTATTTTTTTCTCCTGTGTGAATTGAATTTATTCATATCCTCTCGTTATTTATACTTACATGCTATTTTCTTCTATCTACATAATGTAAAAAAAGATTAAAAAGAAAGCTAACACTAGTTCATTAGACATTGACACCCTCCTTTAGAAACTGAACTCACTTGTAATTTTTAACTTCCTGTACAGAGGAAACCACCTTTTCATCTGCAGCTGACAGCCGCTGCTCTTTTTCTAGTCTCTCATATTCTTCTTGGCTTAGTTTCCTAAAATAAAGCCAGTTATCAAATCAAAAGTTTCTCTTTGTGAATATCACTTCCCACAATTCTATAAAATGCTTAGGCACATAAAATAGAAATTCAAACCTGCAATTTCGTAAATCAAACTCTGGCAAATCACTTACATTTTCTAACTTCTCCTCTTAATTCTCTACTTACCAGTAAATAAAATAAATGTGAAAACAACATGTGCCCCAAGGGCAAGTCTCCTGTGTGTAAGATAATAAAAACTCACTTTACTTCAATTTGGAAGATCAGGACTGATCAACCTAACATAAAATCTTCTAGAATATGTCTTTTAGCTATGCAATTAACCACAGAACATTTTTAACACTTTAGATATCTATTTCAAAAGAATTGTAATTAAGCAAAAAGACCAATCTGAGTTTTGATAATGTCTGTCAACCAGAAAAAGAAGCCAAACTGACCCACAATCAGAGTATTATCTACTGACAAGTTTTAACTCTGATCATGAAACTCAAGATGTTCATCTACTGAGACAAAGGTAGACCCATTTAATGATTTAAAAAATACTATTTTCTGCTATCCTTGTACTACCCTCTTTAGCCATAGTTCCAATTCAAAAGATAATTAACTTGAAACTTAATTTTCCATAAATCAGAAGAACTATAGTAAAAAAGGATTATTGATACCAAATAGAAAAAGGGGATTATATATTCTTATATAGCTTCTCATTTAATTCTTCAGCAAGTATTTTATGAGTGGCTATAATATACTAGTTACCTTGTAAGATGCTAAAGAATAAAAGAGTTCACTGTTTCAGGTATAAATGATGCCTAAAGGAATATAATAATTTTCCCCACTGGCTTAAGAAGGAATATGGAGAAAACTAAATCTTGAAGGACAGAGAGAATTTTGTTTCCAATTATCAAAGAGTTAGTCTGAGGAGCACTAAGAACAATCAAAACATCTTTATAAGAATATAAAATTGTGTTTGAAGGGATCCAAGCTAAAAAGGCAGTGGAGATATATGGATGTGGCCAAGATCCATTAGAAAAAGGAATCTCAGAATTACAAGTAAGGCTGGCACTTTAAGGTACTTCTCTCCTAGGTTTACCCACATATTGAAGATAACACAAAGATATAATGAGTCTGAACTAAGCCTTCATCCAATTCTTGGGCTTAGAGGAAAAAACAAGTGTTTGGGGCTACAAATAAAGGGACCCTTAATAAAAGGCCTAGCCTTTGAGTTTAGATTAGAAAATACTGCACACTTAAGTGATGAACAGGCAAAAAATCCAAAAGGAATAATACTGAAACATTGAAAAGACAAGTCATTTTTGAATTATCTTAATTGCTGACTAAGTTTAAAGTGACAATCTTACTCAAGTAACCTCAACACTTTTCTATAAGAAGATAACTTCATCTTAGTCCTCAAATTTCATCTATAATTATCACAACAATGTTAGCCAATCAAAACTGACCAGGCACTCCATAAGACAAAATTCTGTGAGAAAAAATACCACAGAAAAGGAAACCACCTAATGGGGTTATCTGCACATGTTTTAAAATCACTGTGCTTTATACAGTCAAAAAAGTAAAGTCAAGATTATGAATTTCAGGGCTGGGAATATAGCTTAGTAGGTAGAGTGCTGCCTTGCATGCACAAGGCTCTGAGTTCAAACCCCACCACCACAAAAGAGGAAAAAAAAGATTATGAATTTTGTCAAAGGATTAGAAACTATAAAACCAAGAAAAGGTTGGGTGTGGTGACCTACCTACAGTAGAAGATACTCAAGAGGCAGAGGCAGAATGATGAGATTAAAGATAGCTTGGAAAGCAGTAAGACACTAGTCCCTTATGAGAAAGAGCAAGGAGTCTGTGGAGGTAGCTCAATAGTAGAGCACATGGCTCAATGTCCTGGGTTTGAGCTGTAGTACTGAAATAGGACTGGGGTTGTGGCTCAGTGGTGAAGCATGTGCCCCACATGTGTGGGGCACTGGGATCAGTCCTCAACACCACATAAAATACATAAAATATTGTGTTGGGCTGGGGATGTGGCTCAAGCGGTAGCGCGCTCGCCTGGCATGCGTGGGGACCCGGGTTCAATCCTCAGTACCACATACAAACAAAGATGTTGTGCCCGCCAAAAACTAAAAAATAAATATTAAAATTCTCTCTTTCTCTCTTAAAAAAATCCTATAAAAATAAAATAAAATATTATGTCCCTCTACAACTAAAATAATATTTTAAACCCTGAACTTTTTAAAATCCTAAACTCAATGAATGATTTTAGCAGCAGATTTGGGAAGTAAAATAAATCCTAGCGCTTTTAAGATAGGTCAGAAGAAAATATCCAGAAGAAGTAAATCCAGAATGTAGGAGGCAGGGGAAATCAAATTCTAATATGCATTATTATAATCAGAAGAGAGAATGAGGTAAAATCAACATTTAGAAAAAGACTCGAAAATTCAAGAAATGTTTAATGGTCCCAAGCAACATAACTGCAAGAGGAAAAGTGGGTGGGGTGGGGAAAACTACACCTAGGCACTTCCCAATACAACTGTTAAAAAAAACAGAGAAATGACTACAGGAACTAGGGGAGGGATAAGACCAAACAACAATGATAATGGATTCCTTAAAGAAAAAATTTAAAACAGATGGTAATTAATTGGATATTTTTAAATTGCTAAAACTAAGTAACAGTCAAAATTCAGTAGCCAAAAGAAAGATCCTTTAAAAATGGAAACTGGTTTTAACTCTAATCATGAAGTTCATGTCAACCTAATACAGATTATAAAGGTAGCAATATTTAGTGGATAAAATACTATTCTCTATTTATCCTTGTACTACTTTGATACAATAATCAAATGTATCATTAAAGGACAATGTTCAAATAGAATGAAAATAATTTCAAATAAGAAACCAACAGTGTAGAATGCAGAACTACAGAAACTTTAAATGTGTATAAATTGAATGAATGTCTTGTGGAGTTCACAGTATATGAAGTACTAACATACAATGCCACAACAGTTATCAGATTCAGGAGCTACTTAAAGCCCATAAAAAAAAATAATAAACCTATTAATCTATGTCAGGTTTTTATTAAATCCAGAATATATACCATGGCCTTTAAATTATGAGAAGATGAATAAAATTATAATTATAATTATATAATTATAATTCCATTATAATTTAGGATTACATCAAGCTTATACAGGGGATGAGGAAAATAATTAAAAATATTTAAACTATTAAAAAGATACAAGGAAGAAAAAAAAGAACAGGTCATCAAATAGAAAGCAAATTCTTCATAAACCACAGGCACATATTGACATGGACAGACTTATATTTTAGAAAGTCCACTCAAGTGGCTATAGAGAAAATTAATAAGAATATATTATATAAAAGAATATATATATATATATATATAATACATTATATATATATATTATATATTATATATATTATATAAAAGAATATATATATAAATGCTAAAGAGTAAAATCAGGTGCAAATAAATAAAATCTGACACAAAAAACCTATTTTTAGAGAATTCAAGTATTTTTGTGGATTAAAAACTTCAAATGAACTTTCAAAAAATAACTAGCTCCACACTGAGAAGATTAATATATAAATATATACTACAAACAAGTACTTCTGTAATCATAACTCCTAAGGTCCTTGCCACAGTTCAATTTTTAGTGTGAACATCTGAGATATTCAAGTCCAAAACTTGTACCATCAATAAGTAAATATTATTCCTTTTTGAAGTTTTTATTCTACTAAAACATGTCATTCCAAATCACTCAGTATTTTTAAAGGTCCAGAGTTAGAGATACAAGTTCAAAACATTAGAATTACATAACTGATCACAATGAAAGGTAATTAAAATAAATAGTGGGATCATAGAAAGGGTCTAGATCTTTGAGAGGTATTTCCACATCAGTGACTGTTAATACCAGTTTACCACTTCCTGCCTTCATATGAATTTGACAATTGATTACGATGTCCTCACAGCCTTAGTTTATGGTTCCAACTACCTCAGGACTCTTAAGACTGACGATGGAAAGAAAAATGCAACTTATAGGAAACAAAACACAAAGGAAAAAAGACAAATCTCTACTTATTACAACTAGAAGAAATTGTAAATAATCTTAAGAAAAGATAAAATTATCTGTTAGTTCACACAGTGATAACAATAACAAACAATGAAAATCTTACTTTTGTAATGCCACCTCATTTTGCTGGTAGAGTTCATTTAAAATCTCCACTTTCTGCCTAAGAGTTTTGCATTCCTCTTCCAGTCCAACTTTAGAAGACCGTAGTGAATTGCAGTCACTTTCTAATTTCTTTATTTGGTCTGTAAAGGATAAAACAGCTTATCTCTATATGTGTACAAGGACTTAAGAACTTGTTTGAGGGAGTAGTGCCAAGAAAAGTAAGAAGCATGAAAGCAAGAAGCCATTCTTTATCTTTCTAATAAAATTTTAAGTCTTTCCAACATGGTAATTTCTTCTCAAGAAGAACCCACCTTCTAGATTACATTTTGTGGACTTCGAGGCTCTTAGCTCAAGTTGTAAAAGTTTTAGATCCTCTTCAACTACTGATATTGTAGTTTGTGTCTAAAAATTGCAGAAAAGAGAGGTATTCTTAAAAGTGAGGCACAGGAAGAATTCACAGGCACTATGGGACTCTTACAAAGAACTATACCCGAGAGACATCCATCATCTGCTTAATTTGATCTTTGATCTTCTCGTTCCGATCACCTAAAAAACAAAAGACTTTAGCTTTTTCTTTCCTTACTTTTAACTCTATATTCTCCTAACTTCCCCAAACTAAAGAATGATCGTGTTCAAACACCGGAAGAAAAAAAAATCAATTAAATAATTAAACTGATTAGACTAATGACTTTTAAGAGAATTGCAAGCTTAGATTTTAAAAAAAAGAGAGGTGAATTTCAGGTTGGGGTTGTGGCTCAGTGGTAGAGTGCTCACCTAGCATGTGTGAGGCACTGAGTTTGATCTTCAGCATAAAAATAAATAGAAGTACTATGTCTGTCTTAAAAACAAAAAAAAGGTGAATTTCTAGTTTGCACAACTAAAATGTTATCTCTGCTATTCTTGTAAGATAAAAGCTTTTCTTCTCTCTCAGATCTATCTTCACCTGGGCAAGTAAGTAAGTGTCTTGTTTAGAAAGATTCAATCCTACATTTTCTCCCTGAATCTACTACCAGGTGTGGTTTGAAATACTTGCTATGTAAGCAATATCCAACTTGGGAGAAAACATTTGGAAATATTTTCCTCATCAGTAAACACTGTTACACTCCCTCTCTAGCTTTCTGATAGTCTCTAGCCTCTGTTCTCACAGCCTTAGTTTATGGTTCCAACTG
Organism: Urocitellus parryii; assembly: GCF_045843805.1. Taxonomy (NCBI): domain Eukaryota; kingdom Metazoa; phylum Chordata; class Mammalia; order Rodentia; family Sciuridae; genus Urocitellus; species Urocitellus parryii. Next base: position 3,027,018 of record NW_027553833.1, read on the forward strand.
CCTCCGGACTCTTAAGACTGACTGTGGACCTTAAAACCACAGAGCCATAGAGATGATGAGTATCAAAATCAAGTATCATCTGCATAAGTTAAGAAATAAATTTCTCTTACTGTACAATGTTCAATACTTAGAGGTATAGGATGTGACTATTGTAGCTGCACTGTACTTACTAGTTTTCAATGGGATAGAAAAAGTCAGTGTTCTTCACATGCCTATTGGTACATTATACCCCAGCAACCCACCTCTGCCAATGCAACAGACATATCTATAGATCCAGTGATGTGTCTACAACCCTGAAGCTTAAGAAGAAATTCAGCCAGCTGAAAAGTGGCATCTGTATACTTAATTAAAGACAGGAAAGCAAAAAAGGATTCAACTTCCCAGAGACTGATCTCACCTGCTACCTCTCCATTGGTTAATTCATCTGACTCATCTGTACTTTGATCCTCAGATTCAGATTCACATTGTAACCGATTCAACTGTGTGATGTAATTAGTCAAAGCCTAGAAAAGAAGCAAAAGGTTGGAAGACTCTCGATTTTAATTCAGAAGATTTCAGGAGAATTCATGAGATGAAACATGTATTTGGAGTATAAACTTACTTTATTAGTATCATCTTTGTAACTAAGAGCTACTTGTAAATCTTTCTGGGACTTCTCAAATGATTTGATTTGTTCACTGAGCTCAGCATGTGATGTACTCCAGTCTTTGACTTCCTGCTGCAACTGAAAAGTCAAAACACATGAATTCATATGGGTTAGGTAGGGGTTTCTGCACTGGATACATTAGGACTACAAGACTTAGACAAAGAAATAGAGAGCCATACTCCTCGGTGGACTCCGTCAATCGAGGGGTTTGAGACCTTGGTTAAGGAAGAGGGCAGAGTGGCCCCAACTCTCACAGCTGCAGTAAGAACATCAGAGCTATCAGGAAGTTGACCCTGTTTTATTGCATTCCCCAGAAAATTGCTGTCAATTCAAATAATTTACCTCCAGCAGGAATGGCTGGGCACATATGACTGTCTCCTAAATTTAGATTCCTTATCATGTAATCTTCCCTTGGCTGGTGAATCAGTAACTACTCAAAACAGGATCATAAAATACTTAATTTTCTGGTTTAAAAAGTTTCTTTGAGGCTATGCAAGTTAATAACTGATTGATATTTGATAAGAAAAGCAATAATCCAAAAATCCAAAACAGATGGAGAACATATATATGCACTCAATTTGGGGAGCATTGTTTAAACTTTGCATATCTAGAAAAGGTCCTACATGAATATTCCTTACCTCAGAAACAGATCCAAGAAAGATACAAGATAATGATATTCACTTCTCTAGTTTACATTATGTATGACATCAAATTTTCTTTACCTGCTCTTTCTCCTTCTTAAGCATGGTATTTTCTTTCTGAAGCTTCCTGCATTCCAACTTCACCTTCGCTTCATGAAGCTTAGTTTCAGTAAGGATAATTTGAAGCTAATGCAAAACACTACAGTTAGTGAATTAATTCCAAAGAAAAAACAAAGTTATACTTTCCCAAACCAGACATCATATAGTTCTCATTTTTTGCACATTTTAGCACACCTCAAATTTTTGGTCCGCAACAAATTAAGATGTAGTATTAATATCCGATAGCAAGAGTTGGCAGCTTTACCTCTGAAAGTTCAGAATTATTCACTGAAATGACATCTTTAAGCTTCTCTATAGATTTCTTATTTTCCATTATCTGCCAGGGGAAAACAGAACACAAAATATGCATTAGGATTTCAGTAGAAATACTGATATATATATATATATATATATGTGTGTGTGTGTGTACACACATATATATACTAAAAAAGATAAACACAACAAAATTTTTGTCAAGCCATCCCATTACATTTCAGGTAAATGCAGGGGGATCCAGATTTGGACTAAGCAAAAAATCAAGAACTGAAAGAGATGAGGGAAAATGAAGTCATAAATATTTCATGGCATCCACAACCTTACTGTTTGTGAGATAACCAGAAAAAAAAGGTCAAAGTATAGAAAATCATAATGCAATAAGTAAATAAAATGTTTTAAAGCATAGAAAATTAACTATAATTAATTACTGTTTCAAGTAAACCAGTTCAAATTAGTAATTTTTTTTCTAGTGATAGAGAAAAAAATTTCCCAAGATCATTTTTAAAATTTTCTTATCTGAAGTAAAAAATGATAAAATTTAAGGAAGAATAGACTAATCTCACATACAGAAGAATTCCAAAAAATTTATAAAGATACTTGCTCCTTAAGGAAGTGGACATAACTCTGCAATCTTTGTTTGCAATGCCTGGGATTGAATCCTGGGCCTCATGCATGCTAGGCAAGTGCTCTACCATGAGCTGCATCCTGGGCTTGTAACTCTTCATACTTTAACTGTGGGCTGTGCATGGTAACTTCCAAAGAATACAACATGACAAGGATTGGAAAGAATTTTTACAGTGGAGAAATCTGATAAATACTACCTCAGCTGGGTGATCAAGCTTACTTGGGGGTAGGATATTTCAGAACACACTCTCTACTATCTTTTGCAACTTTTATGTAATTACAGAAACTTATAGAAATTGAAAATGAAGTATGTAAGTAAACTTTTTTTAAGTACAGAAAATTGATTAATTCATTACTCTTTCAAGTAAAAAGTAAACAAATACTGTTCAACTGGACAATAGTTTTTTACTTGTTCTGCATGTTTCCAAGGGCAGAGCAAAGCAATATGAAAATTATCCAAGGTTGAGAATAAAAATATTTCCTAGGCCCATAAAAATAATTTGTTGTATCAGTACTTAAAAGTTCCACAAAATGGGCAGAAGTGGGTTCGACTTCCTTGACTCCTAATCTTACTTTAGTTAACAGCTGGACTAAGTTCAACTTAACCAATTTAACAAAATATTTCAAAAGCCAAATTGCAGTAACACTTAGCAGCGAAACTCTTACCAAGTCCTGATTCTTAGCATTCTGTTCTCTCTCAGATGCTAACGTAACAAGAAGACTTTTAGCTTTCTCATCCAGAAGTTCTTTATCTTTTTCAAGAAGCTTCACTTTATCCTGGAAAAAAAGGTATCAATATTACTCACTCATTACATTTACTTTTGAGTTTAGAATGTAATTCCCCCCAAAGAAGGGATTTTTACCTTATATTTAGTTGCTTCATCAGAAAGAATCATATTTTTTTTCATGGTCTCTTGGACCTGTTTCTTTGATTCCTTCATCTATGTAAATAAAACATTCAGAATTAAGATACACAAATTATAGTGCTACTATACAAGTTACTTCCAGACAAGTGACCCTTTCCAGAAGAAAGCAGTACTTAATACATATGACTGTTTAGAATTTGGATGATTTGTAGGAAATAATGAAACAAAAATTTTAAAATACGATTTTAAAATTAAAACAGGTAGAAATGATTCATGCTAGAACCAAGGGAGAAAGAAACAAAAAAAATATTATACCTTCTGTTCATAATTTGACAATTTCTGCATTAGTTCTTCATTTTCTTTCATGAAATTGTTCATCTTTTTGGAAATTTGCTGTTCAATGACTAAAAGGGGGAAATACACAAGATTATTACAATCACTAAATGAAATTCAATTACTCAATCTACTAAAAGCAAAGACATGTTATATGGTACTATGAGGAAATACTTCTTAGCATAACTATTATGCTTTTAAAAAGCAATCTATGCTTATTAGCAATAAGAGTATAAAAATTATTAAAATTTAAGAAAAATATAAGAACAATGATATTTTGCTGGGTGCAGTGGTGCACACCTGTAATCCCAGTGGCTCAGGAGGCTGAGCTAGAAGGATCCCAAGTTCAAAGCCAGCCTCAACAAGAGCGAGACACTAAGCAACTAAGTGAGACTTGGTCTCTAAATATAGGGGGTTGGGGATGTGGCTCAGTAGAGTGCCCCAGAGTTCAATCACAGGTACCCCTCCCATCCAAAATGATATTTCAATTTAAGCTTATTTCACAGATGGGAAATACAGTAAAGTGTTGTAGCTTGATATTCCTCCCTTCTCAAAACACTTTCTTTTCAGAAAATGGAATCATTTCATTCTTTGCAAAGAAAAACAGAAATGAAAACATACTGATTCACATTACCATTCTTTAAATTATCTACTCAATTACTTAATGCATGATTAAATAATTAGCATAGAAATACTCTTCAAATGTAATACATCTGCATTACATCAATATTCAAAGTTAATCTGCCCCAAATTAAAACTTATCATCATCTCCCTATCCACAATTTGTTCCTCCTCTTTATCTCCTATCTCAGAGTTGGAACCATCATCATCTACTCTATTATCCATGCTAGCAACCTAGGAATAGTAAAATTTTCAGGAGGTAAAAAAGATAATAGACATTAAAAGTCACTGTATCTATTTCTAACATACATAAAACACACAACAAACACCAATACAAAGGGTTATTACAAGTTTAAGAAACCTAAAAATTTACCTTGATATTCTCTATCTTTTACCTAGAAGAGAGAAAAAAGATTAAATTTGATGTCAAACATATGCTCAATAGAAACAGCATTCCTAAAACAACAGTCAGAATCATAACCAAGTGAGAATTTAATAACATTCTGGTTCAGGATAATAATTTATAGGATTAAAAATAAGTAAAGTTAACAAGTTAACAAGCCTTTTAAATTTAATTGGTAGTGAGATTTCATAAATAGCCTCTGACATAAAAACACTAAGATATGTACCTTATTTCACAGTAAAGATGTGTGTGTGTATATGTGTGTGTGTGTGTGTGTGTCTTCAAAATCATTTACTTGACAATTCTAAATAACCAGGATAAAGTCTAGAAACAATGACTATTCAAAAGGAATCTGAGGAAACAATATTAAAGGCATAATCTTTGTACTAAGATATGCCACTTTCACTCACCAGAAAACATCTTAGAACTCCAATTTAAATTTGGCTATTGGCTGAATTTAGAAACTAAGAGGCTACATCATCTTATTTCTGCAAACCACTAAATATATAGCAAGAAATCTGAAAGGGAAGACTGCTAGAAGAAAATGCACAAGCAACAAGAGAAATGACAATTAACATATTCTGGAAAGGACAAAAACAATCATTTCCAAAAGACAGCAATAAACTGCCTGATAATAAAACCTAAGCAGAATTTTTTTTAAAACATCACTAAATTTCTTTGTAACTTAGCATATTACTTGTCCTTTCAAACTTATGTTATTAATGGTGATGGGATACTCAGATGTGTCCATGGATCATCCATGGGATCTTCGTAATAGGAAATTGCATTCAGAAAACTCCAACACAGAAATAAATGAACATTTCTTTAATGTCATAGCCTTGCTAACCTTTTACTCAAAATGACAACAGAGGAAAATGGGAAGTAGCATAAAAGCAGTCATCTAAGGTAGGGACTAAAGTTCCAAAGTCAAATGCTGAAACTGAGGAGCAACAAGTTAGGAACCAGATCCCACATAACCTAGTGAAAAGAGAAACAGGTACCGCAGTTCTTGAAATGAAAGAAACAAGAGAGAGAAATATAAAATGGTTTCATGTTTTTCCCTTCTCTTTATCCTTCTATTTCCTTTTTCCTTTTAGCTGAGACAAAGTTCAATGAGATTAGAAAATTCCTCACAGGAATCCAGGCAAACGATTCTTCTATTTAAGAAGGGAATACTTTTTAAGAGATTTTACTCTCAACTGTACAAGGAGAGGAAACTTATCTTAACAATGATATGTCTGAAATAATTAAGAAATCAGAAAAAAGAACACTCAGTTTTGAAAAGATTTGTATCCAATGCTTTTGGCCTCTTTAAATGTTAGGATTTTCATATGCAAAGTCCATTTACCTAAAATAATTTTCTTCCAATTATGTTAAATAACTATGAAACAGAATAACCTACAGTACAAACATAAGTATGTATAAGCCTATACACACACACACACACACTTATACATATATGTACACACATACACAGACATAGACTAATTCTGCTCAGGAAAAAAAAACTTAATGAACAAAACATTTAATGGATTTTTGGACAACACATAATCTATACTTCCAAATAAAAAGGTATTTTCTGAACATATGATCAAATCATAAAATCTGGGAAAATTTATATAAAAGACTGGAAAAATTATCTCATCTCCTTTTTCTCATTTTACTGTATTTCTTTGCAGCATTTCCCCCTGTTTATATGTGTTTATATTAACATACAGTTCATCAACATTTAAATCTTAGTTTCTGCTTTTTTCCCCACTTCACATTTAATTGTGAGCATTTTCTGTACCTCAAAGCTTTGAAATAAATAAATCTGCCTACTATTCCATTAATCAAACATACAATAACCCCTAAATAAATTATGTTGTGCTAAGTCTTCAATCTAATACACTGTTCCATTGAAAAACATTACCAAAATCTTCAAAGCATAGTTATTTCTTTAAGATAGACTACTAGACATATATGCTACATAAAAGGATATTTATCTAACCTATCCCATCTTTTATCCCACTTTTAAGACTTCTGATACATATGAAACTACTGGTTAGGATGGCTGTAAGAATTACCAGTTCTACCAACTGCACCCACACTAAATTATTTTATAAGGTTAGTTTGACTTAAACCACTAATTTGTGTTTTAGCAACTGAAAAAGAAAAAAAAAAGGGGGGGGGCAGTGACTATATAAAATAATCCTTGTGCTTATGTGCTAAGGTATAAGTAAGTCAATTTACTCACAACAACAACAGTTCTCCAAAAGAAAATGAGAAAGGATACAATCCCAAAGAAAACAGTGAAAACTACAGGCTTCCATGGTAGTCCATAAAAATCAGGCCCAGGTTGAGTATCATCAGGCAATGTAGTAAACAGCTGAAACAGACAAATTAGAAAAAATGGGAAACCTTAAATTTATAACAAAACAGTCACAAAGAATCATGGCAATTCTAAACCAACCTCCTCATCAGAAAACCACCTCCTCAATATTTTCCAATAGCTTCTTCAAGAGAGAGGATACTGGCAGTCTCATATTTTTTGTTCTCTTGCAGTGTTTTCAAGTATAATGAATCTAAATACTTTAAAAAAAATATTTATTTATGTATCTTTAGTTTTAGGGTGGACACATTGTTTTGTTTTTATATGGTGCTGAGGATCGAACCCAGTGCCTCATGTATGCTAGGCAAGCGCTCTACCACTGAACCACAACCCCAGCCCGAATCTAAATACTTTAAATTGAGCATACATTTCCAGTTTGTAACAGGCCCTATATCATCACATTGTCTAACACCTGGCTAGAATCCCTCTGGATCATTCTTTTCTCTGATAACCTGGTTTTTAGAATTTAAAAAATTCATTTAAGACAAAAACTTAACTATATGAAAGAACTAATTAATTTTATGGCAACAAATAAAAACAATGATGATATATGTATAAGATTTTAAATCTTACTTCCATTCCACTCTTATATAAACACCTTCTGACTGCCTACATGAGAATTAGGGGGTGTGTGGGGGTAAAACCCTTCAAAGTGCCAGACACCTCACCAGACATTTTACCTTGTCAAATCATTTAATTCTTATGATTGGAGTAAGCATTATCTACATTTTTCAGATGAGAACTTTTTTCAAAAGTTTAGTTATTTGCTCAAACTTCTAAATGATAACCTTGGGATTTGAAATCAGATCTACCTGGCTTCAAAATCTATACATTTTACAAGGAAAACAACAACATCATATTTATTACACAAGCCTTGAAATAACACAACCTACAGGAAACAACTTCAGTTGAGGAGGATTACTGTCACAATGGCCCTCCAACCTCTAAAAGCTTTCTCATTCCTATAATTCCTATAATTAAATTCTCCAACCTCTAAAAGCTTTCTCATTCCTATAATTCCTATAATTAAATTCTCCAACCTCTAAAAGCTTTCTCATTCCTATAATTAAATTCTAAAAGTCCAATATCAACAAATACCAATGGGGGGGAGGTAAGTCCTAAAATGCTTAGATAAGCTTCTAGACAGATTAAATGTCTTGTTTGGATCATGATTTTCTTTAGAAAGATCAGCCTTAAGTGACTCTTTCTAAGAAACAGATCTAACCTAATTCCTTTCATTCTTAAAACTTTCTAAGGATCCCCACTATTAATGGTCTAATGCTACTTTGGCTCATGACTTCCTTTAAGATTTGCTGGCCTCTCCAACAGGCCCATCCCCCTCCAACTTCACACTTTACAACACCAACTATTCACATTCTCCTGCCCTCCGAGAATATCCTTTTCTTCATGTTTCCATTTCTCTGAACACATTTCTTCTGACTGCCAGCTTCCCCCACCGTCCTCCACCCCAGCCTGTCTAATCAACAACAAACCACATGTCAGACTCCTGTTTGCCCTTTGCCTGTGCTTCAAACACATCTCAACTACTTTCTGACCTTATTGATCACCCTTCCAACCATAATAAATGCATTTATGGACAATAATGTTCTACCATCAAATAAATACCTCTCTTTCTGCCATTATCTTACTGTGTTTCAAGTGAATGCTGTTATCTCCCTGCCAGAATGAAAGGTTCTGAGGGGAAGAACCAAGTTTTTACAGGTGTGCAAATGTCCAGCCTTGGTAGACAGCAAATCTTCCTCATGTGCTAAACCAAGTAGCCATTAAAGCCACACCCCTATGGCTTTTGTTCCAGGAGCTATCTACTCAAAGGGTCAGGAGTCATTTTCATAAAGACATTTTAAGTTCTTCACTTCATGACCAGAAGCCACTTAAAAACTAATAAATAATCAACATTCTAATTGAAGAAACTATGTCAAACTTACCATCTTAGACAAATAAAGCAAGAATGAATGTAACAAGAAAAGTATGCTGTCCAAAAGGGTGGCATCTTCTGGCTCTTCCACATTTATCTCTAGTTGGTTTTCTGTATCAGCAGCATCAACAGGAGTACCTTCTGTTATAAGTAGCTCTAAAATTGAAAGGGGAAATGGCTATTTTATTTTATGCTATAGAATAAGAATTGTCTCTCTTCAGTTTCAATATTCATTGAGTATTTCACTAAATATATGAGTCACAGTGCCTGGAATATGTGGCTCTCCTAAAGACAATTAACACAGAGAAGAAAACTTCAAAATCCTAATTAGAGCTGTCAGACCCTTCAATTATAAAATGAACAATCTCCAGTCTACTCTCCACTACTTCCATGGCCATACAACTGCTACCAGAACAATATTTACTCGAGGAAAATTTTTAAACCAGAGATATATAGACAGGGTCACATTCAAAAAACATGGATTTAGTGCTGGTGAAACTTGTGTTTAAAATTTTAGGAAAGCTGAAAGAGAGGGAATCTTGGTTTGCAGATTTGCAGGTGGAATGAGCCAAGGCTTAACACAGTATCTGGCACCTGGCAGAGATACTCAACAATTATTTATTGAATGGACAGATGACAGCTATTTAAAAAGAACACAGTAATACCAAGAGAGACTAAAGGGAATTGGGTACAGACCTGCATTGAGGCTCTGTGAATGAGGTAGAATTCCAGTTAGACCTGAGAGCTTGTAGGGGTGGAATTTCAGTATGAGTTACATGAGCCTGGGGTATGTTTGATAAAACAGCAGGAGTCCAACATGCAGTTATTAAGAAGTTGGACCAGTTGCCTCTAAGGTCTTTCTCAACCCTGAGATTCTATTCACTACTATATTTTTAAGCTTTTGCCTAATTTTTATTTAGTTTTTGATGGACCTTTATTTTATTTATTTGTATGCAGTGCTGAGAATCAAACCCAGTGCCTCATATGTTAGACAAGCGCTCTACCACTGAGCTACAACCCCAGACCCTCCATTCACTATTGGTCTATGAATTTGACTGCTGGTGAAGTCTGCCCCATTGGCTCAGCATCTCAGCACCTGAGACACATTAAATGACATTTGGGAAGATTTTACCTATTAAAGGTCATTGACATCATTTTGTGGTGGAACCTAAAAGGCCAGGGAAATAATTCATTCTTAATTTTGTAAGCCAAGTTATCCCTAATCTTGAAAGTTTTGGAGCATGAAAATAACAAATCTTAATGGTGCGTGATTCATTTTCAGAACCTTATGGAGTTAAAGACAGTTCAGAAGTCAGTAGTGTTCATATATGGATGCAATGTCTTCTGGAAAATGGGAGAACTGATATGTTATTCCTTCTCACATTAACTGAATCCCCCCCCTACTATGAGTTCTCCTACACTCTGTGTGTGCAAATGGTGGGGGGGGTTCAGATCAGTGCTGCCAAGCCCTGCACTGGTGCAGGATAATGCTTATAGCTATGCTTACAGACCAGAACCTTTAAAAACACAAAATACAGTAATTACGGCTTCATAGCACCATACTGGATGGATAAAATAAAACAATTAGTCATCATCTAATTTACTGATAAAATGAGAGTGAGCAACACAAAAGTAGAATTCTGTTGATGCCATTATTGGGGATTTTTTTTGAAAAATTGTTTCTCATCTCCCACTGGATACTGTGCACTATGATGAAGTATTCATAAGTGTAAATCTAAAATGGATTGCAGTTCTGTACTGTTTCCTGTAAGTATATAGTATAAAGATCTGGACCATTGACTGCATTTGAAAAAGTTTAATTACCATGTCCAGGAAGCAAGTCAAAACAGGACTTTAGCTATATTATATTCCATTTAGAAGAAAAGAGAAAAAACACAGAATTTATGAGACTATGAACAGTGATTATTCAAGCTAACTTGTACCAGGCCAGACTTTCCTGGAAGGCCTGCTAAACACAGATTGTGGGTCCCACCCCCAGAGTTTCTGGTGCTGTTGGTCTGGTTGAAAACTACAGTTTTAGAGCATAAGGCCTTTGAAGAATAATATTTTAGTTGTAAATGGTTTACACAAGCTAGTCATAGCTAAACATTTGCTTTTAGGTGAGTTACAGTCTCTGGCCTATTTTTGATTTCTGTTCATCTTTATTCTTGCTTTTCTCTCACTTAAGAGATTTTTTTTTTGAACTCACATGTACCTATATCACGCTCTGCTCTATTTCGTACCTTTGGCAACAAATGTCCTTGAAAGCCTTCATTATGATAATGCCTCTGCTTTGTAGATAAAAATTGGCAAGCTTTACCTGGGTCTACTTTCTCAGTATTTGGGATCTTAGACACTTCTGAAACACCCATGTCCTCAGTCACAGGTTGACTCAAGTGGCTGGGCTCTTCAGGATGGTTCATATTAAAATGATGACTCAGGAGGGGAGGCTCTTCATGAAGATTTCTATTAAGACGATTTGTGTTCTCTTTAGGAAAATCATCTTCATGGGGTGTCTGCATCTCTACAAGGGAGAAGAATGCATTGAGCCAGATGGATGACACTATCTACCCCCACTTAAGCCCAATGATCAGCACTCCCCCTCAGCACACAGCTCCAGATACCTCAACACTGCCCTCCATGTCCTGGCATGCGCCCACGAGAACAACTGGGCAAGGATACGGGAGGGTTAATTGTTTTCATCCCATTTAAAGGATGACTGAACTATACAGTCAAATTTATAAAGAAGCCTTTAATCCAAAGTATTTCATAAACAAATACATTTATGATAGAGGCTTCAATAACTTACCTTCCCTTGGCAAACCAACATACACCCACATGAATAAATGTGGAGAAGAGAATTCTGGTCCAGAACAAAAGTGTGAAATGTCTATTCTGCTCAGAAATAACAGGAACTCTTTCATCTACAAGTGTGCTGGTCTCAACGAACCAGTATAGAGAAGGGAATTCCATAAGTCTAGCTTGCTTAATGTGCCTTTCAAATATGTTCAAAGTGACCTAGGAGCCAAATGGTGAACCTATCTCCTTCCTGAGCTCAGGACATAGACCAATAGGATCCAGAGCAAAGATTATCTCTTTACAGCTTCATATTCTACCCTGAACATTCACTTGCACTTTGCATTCTTTATCCAAAATATATCTGCTTTGATTAAATGTACAACTGTTTTCTTCCCCCAATTATCAGGTAAAATTAGCACTCTTGGGAAGTAAATTTTCCAATGGCTTTATGTCCTTCTGGAATTCTTATCATATACTCTCAGTTGAAATATTTCATTTTGAAAAACAATGGATAGAGATGATCAAATATGAAACCAGGAAACAAAGCTTTTATCAGGATATTGGCTCATTGTCAGTTTGACAAATATTTAATTGAAAGGCTTCTATGTGTCAAGCACTACATTACAAGGCTTGTCATCCTGGTTCCATCCTTGATTAATATGAATGTAAGGACCTTAGAATCCAGTGGAGTAAAACCAGAATAAGTGACCTCTCCCCCAAGAGACTGGAAAGAGCATGGTATCCACGAAAGATAAATGCTGGGGAGGGGAATTCAGGCAAGCTATCCATTAAAAGTTATTCTAGGGCTAGGGTTGAGTGGTAGAGCACTTGCCTAGTACAGGTAAGGCACTGGGTTCGATCCTCAGCACCACATAAAAAGAGATTAAATACTAAAAAAAAAAAAAGGTTATGCTAGTCACTCCACACGCACATGATCTAGTACAGGTATTTTATGATTAAGAAATTATGTTTAATAAAGCCCTTTTATAATTTTAACATAAAATGTTTACTGTTAACAGGTCTACTTTTGTGCATTAGTTTCTCATTTAATCTTTCTGAGAAATGTTGCTGGTTTTGTTTTTTTCACTTTCTGGCACTTTCAATTTATCTGGTAGTATTTCTTAAAAAAGCTCAAATGAGGTTTGTTCACCCTGAGCATTATCTGTTTGACTATCTGCATGAGGATGGTTCTTCGGAGCCAAAAATTGTTCCTCCAGATCCAAAGTGTTTTCTGAGAATGCACTTTCAATTTGTTGTGAGTTCGCTTCTACTGGTTTAGGTTCAGGTTCAACATCCTGGGAGACTTCAGGAAATTGTTCCACTTTTTCTATAGCTTTCTCAGAATCTTCATTTGCAGAATCATACAATTCCAAAAATCCTAGAAGTTCTTTTACATTATAATTATCAAAATCATCTATTCCAACATCAAAACACACAAAATCTGTCTCCTGTAAGGAAAAGAAAACCATTAGTGTGTCAATAACAAAGTGTCACAAAAGCAAACTCATCCACGCTCCCAAATTCAGGATTGGTTCTAAAGAATCTTTGGGGTCAACCAGATTACCTTTCTCCAACCCCCATTGGCTAACTCCATCTATGGCTGAGTAAATCTGTCTTTTTCTAGACTACAGTGTTAGAAAGTCTAGTCTTTCTTTCTTTCTTTCTTTTTTTAACATGGGTCATATTCTTTAAAAAGCATAATGAGTAAAAATGGTGACAACTTGGTCTCCAACTGCCTGACTCTTGGGTCTCTCTCAATTTGCTCTGAACGTAAGTAGGGAAAGGCAAGGTATCACTTATAGGATCCTCCAGCTCTTAATATCTACACCTATGTTTCAGAAATTTAACTCTTAATCATTTGCTCAGGAGAAACTGGAAGATCCTGCAGCATTGAGAAAGATGAATCAGTTTTAAAGTATCTTACTGAGATACAAGTACATTTGATGGAATGAAGAATGATATTAAGGAGGCTCCTCACATTATTATTACCACAAGAACAAACTGAAAACAAGATTCAACAAGGTATACACCTTTCTCTTCATCAGGGTTTCACAGTCACTAAGATCTCTCTCAGGACTATCTATATATTTATCTAGTCTTCCTTCTTGCCACTAGTAAGCAAATTGATATAAAAGGAGCCATAGTATGAATGGATTTTTTTTTTTAAATTTCCATCTCCTAATTAAATCTTCATAATATTCTGCAGGGGTTCCGGGGGTGGGGGAGGCAGTTCAATGTAGTAGGGATGAGTGATTTCCTCTCCTCATCACATGCATTTCTAAGCCATGAGGGATGCATGTAATGGGAAATATAATGAGAAGGCAGAGTTCAAAACAAATGAGTTCTCTGTAATCAGTGAACTGCTGTCACAGCTTAAATCCCAAGAACTCTCTTTACCAACAATGAAGTCCAACAAGCAACAGAAGTGATTTTATGACCCCTGAGATTATGAAGAAATTTTAGGAACAGAAACAACAAACAGGATGACTTTATCCATTCAGCCCATCTAATCTAAGAACTGTCCTAGCCTAGCAGCTTGCATATTCTACAAAGAGCTGTCCAAAGATGTTTCAGTGTTGGTGGGCATCAATTACTATACAATTTAAAACTCTAGAAAATAATCAGCTGAAGTGAGAATTCTAGAACAGGAAATCCTTTCAGTCACAAAATCAATTTAAGTCAGAGCACCATACAGGAATGTTGTATAAAGGAAGCAGTTGGGGCCTTAAAAGATCTGAGACTGAACATCACCTGAAACGCTCAGGTCCCCTTTTCCACATCTATAACATGACTATGAACCCATATATGACTAAGAATAAGAAAACCTTTGTAAGTACATATTTCTAGCCTAGTATAAAAGTTAGAGTTTATTAATTTAACCTAAATATACTTAAAATGTCTAATAACTGTCCAATGAGTTTTGCCTGTAAAATGAAATTATTTACCCCTTAAATTTAATAGCCAAGGGCAAATATATTAAATCATTTATTTTTCACATATAAAACAGAAGAGAAAAGCCCTATAGTTGAGTAAACAGCCTTCTACAAGAATATCTGTTTCAATATATTAGACAACTCTCAGATTATAATATAATCACCCTTGAATGCCTTTCAAACTTTTTTTTTTACAGGTAGTCTGATTTCAAATGAAAATCTGATACACAAATGTTAGATTGCCCCCCAAACACATTATAAAACTTTCAGAAGCAGTTAACTGAATATAACTGATGGATTTATAAGCCAGTTTACAATTGAGAACAAAAAAGAAATCCATAACTTACATCTGTTGGAATTTGTAGCTCTTCTTTAGTATATTCACGAACTACCTTGATGAAATCTTTTGGAAAGAATCCAAAAATACGGCCAACCTATAGTGCAAAAGAGACAAATATCAAATAAATTCTGTACAAGGAATATAAATAAGAGATTTATCAGAAGTGGCAGGAAATATACACATAAGAGATAGGTATATGGCATAACCAAGAAAGAAAGTTGCTATAAAAATTACACTGAGATTATTATTCCAAATAAAAATGAAGTACAGAACAGTTAAAACATTTCCAACCACTGAAGTTTTCTTATTTACATTTAGCTTAATTCTCAACACAGAGCATATAAAGTTAAGACTTCTGAAGTAAATAAAAGATCTGCATAGGAGATTATTGTATATTATAAATGTAAATCAAAGCTGGTTATAAATGCAATTCCAAATACCCTCTAGCAAGAATTTACCTGTACATTTTGTAGCATTGCTCATAAACCAATATTTATGTCTTTCTTAACCAATACACAACAGTCATAAAAATTAATAAGTAAAAACAATACAAAATCTCTAAAATGTATTACCACTATAGCAAATGTATTGATAGTATATGCTTTCCTAGCTTTTTCCAAATCTACTTTTACAAGTACTTGGGGAGAAAATAAAATTACAATATAATGCATATGAAACCACATATCAAGCTTCAGTTTCACCCAAAATAAATCCTCTGCAGAAAAGAACCCCATTTATTTTCAGCACCAACAGCTAAATTATATGAAGTTACATAAAGTGTACAAAAGGTATATAAAGTTCCCCTTGAGAAAGACACTCTTATTACTAACTACTGACTAAAAGGAACAGAAAATTCTTGCCAATAATTAAAGGAAACTGATAGGCAAATCAAATGCCCAAAAAAGAAAATTAAAAAAGACATCTTATCACTACCTCTAAAATATCCCCATTCATGAATGTTCTTGTTACATCTAGAAACCATCTGAGAGCCAGAATTAGTGGTAGAATACTGCCATGAAGATTAGATAAGACGGAGCAATTAAAAGCTTCATCACTGCAGATAAAGTCTGAGACTCTAGAAAACCAACAACATTGCAGAATGAAAACTAAAAACTCGAAAGGAGAATCATTTTGAAAACTAAAGAGTTTTTAATTTCTTAAGTATAACACTCATGACATGAGAGGAGAGTCTGAGGGGAAATACACTTTTCCCTTGTGATGAAAATTCTATTAAGGTTAAATTTGGAAAAGGGAAAGAAACCAGAGATGTATGGAGAAAGGAAACACATTTATCTCTTCTTAATCTGTGTCAGTTGAGACCATAGATTATATAAAGCTCCATAATTACACACTGGGTGGTATCCCATTTCTTGTGATATGAAAAAAAAAATGATGCAGAATCATGGAGGCTCATGACTGGAAATAATTTTTGTATCTAATTTTGCTTCCATACATCATCCCTGCCAAGGTGCTGTTGATTTGATTTGTGGGTGGGGAGCAAAGAACTGCCACAAGAGAACAAATTCTGCATAAGCTACTATCAGAACAAATGCACTTAAGTGCCACTGCCCTGAAAGGAAATATTCAAAAGGAAGATGGATTAGACAGGGGTCCTTTCCTAACTGAGTTTTTCACTTTATAGGGAGCTAAGATAAAACACAACCTGACTGAAGGCAAAGAAGACAAATGAATGCCACAGGAGCAATGCAAACAAAGTGCCACCCAAACACTCATCAGTCGGCAAAGATCCTTTCTGGTCAGGTGCTGAAAGCAGGGCTCCTCAGGAAGACAGGATGAGTGCTGCCACCCAGAATCGCAAGAGTCCTAGGGATGAATATAGTTAACAGGCTACAATGTGACAGGAGAAAATGTAAATCAAGCCCATTTATCCAAAAGCTCAAAGAAGGGGAGAAAGGCGACTACTATATGAAAAATGCCACTTAGGTACATGGAAAAACAGTTCCAAGTTTAAAGGTTACCAATCCTATTTGGTATACTTGAAAGAAACAACAGATGGTTCTTTATATGGAGTACTGCAACTGGGACTCTGTCTAAATATAAAGTTTGTACCTAGAGGCACCATGTTTCAAGATCATTCCCTAAGAATCAGAAATGGCAGCAAAATGAAACTAGTTTTCCCATAGGGATACTCTTATTATCTGCTGTGTGGTGTTTTATTTAGGGTGAGAACTTTCAAGGATGCAACCCGGAATGTCTCTAAACTGGAACATTCCTACAGTCATCAAAGACCCTTGCTACTATTTTAAGTAAACAATCCATATATCACATTTTTTAAACGAAAAGGACAATACTCATAAGCCTCTCAATGAGGTCACTCCTAGTGAATCTCCCCATTTAAAATATCAAAGCATGATATAAACAATGTCATGTCTTTCATCAGAAGATCCATACAACTGGCTGGAAGTAGAACCCCTGGGGGAACCTTCAGGCATAGAATATAGGAAAAGCAGGAAATGGATGATCCAGAAGTTGCAAAAAAGAAAAAAAAAAGGGGAAAAAAAAGCACATAATGAACATAATATTCTGCTTTTTTAGAGTAAAAACAGCACAAATGATTAGGTAAAATACACAAAAAATCAACTTTAAATATGCATGCCTGAGTTACTATCTCAGACTTAATTTACAGGATTAACTCTAATGTCCATGAATCCTTCCCTTTCGAAGCAGCAAAGCTAAGAATTGTCAGGTTTTCACCATGACAACCTTTATGATGTGTAGAGCCTTCTGGAACTTGATGTGAGGGGTAGCAACCACAACCAGTTCAGTTCTGTTTCAGAAAGTCTCCTGACATTCTATGCTGTGCCAGGCCTAAGGCGTGTTAGGAGCACAGGGCCTGGCAAAGAGGTCAGGTTAACTCTACAAAGACCCCAAGAAATCAGTCATTTAAATCTACACTGCTAAAAAACCCATCAAAAGTAAGAATATAACACCTGTCAAACTTTTACTTACACTTCCGGCCCAAAGTTCTGGTGATACCTCTGCAAGTTTATAGTAGACATATACAGGGTCACCTTTTTTAAAATTCACAAAACGACAATCTGGTCCTATGAAATCTTCAAGAGCTTCACCTCGATACATTAACACTGTATATAAACATTGAAAAAAGAAAAACATTAGGATTTGATTTTTCACAGTCCATATTGACTAATCAGGAAATATGAATCCCAATATGAACAAAAATCAAGTTTTTCCAGTACTCTCTGGAATCATTTTTAATTCACCTGCTCAAAGTATCTAAAATCCTTAGAGATTTTATTGCTATAAAATACAATATTCCCTGCAATTAGACAAGGGAAAAGGAAGCTTCTCTATTTTTCTCTGTGCTGAGAAATAAAAAGCAAAGTGGATACCACCAACCATGGCTGGTTTCAGTGAAACTCCTGGTTCTTGCAGGCCTCAATTTTTTTCTGTTTCATAATCATAAAAAGCTTCATTTTGCAAATATGTAAATCCAAATGTAGACACGGACAGGCTTAAGTATGGCTTCATGCAGAGGTAATAGGGAAGAGGTTAGAATATCCAGGAACCCCCAAGGGGTTAATTAACTTGAACTAACTGCTAAAAGACATTACCTTTAAGTGGCTGCAAGTGCTACCATGCAGCCGTAAACACTGTCAGTTTCATTTGCAGCAGAGTTGCTGTCTCTGTGTTCAGGATCTGGGTAAATTACCAGGAAATGTATTTTCTCTGAGCAAATATTGTTGACTATATCCAACATTAAGATTGTTTCAAAACATCCTCATTCGTATTTTGTTTAATAAACAAAATCAAAAGTGGGTATGCTATCTGACAAGGAACAAGTTTAACCACGAGAAAAGGTCAGGCAATACCTTCATGCTTAAAATGCAGGACTAGAATCACAATTGATCTAGAAACTGGTAGAAGCAACATTTTTCTTTTGGTTGACCAAATACACAGTTTCTGATTTAAGACGAAATGGACAATAGATGTATGTAAAAAGCACAAAGAAATGGAAATAACACTTTTTCTAAAAGCCAATTAGCAATAAAATACACAAGAATGTGTGTTTTATAAAAATGTATGTCTGAGGAACAAACACAGATTTGGAGAGGGTAACTTGTTTTTTTGAAGCTAAAATAGGACTATTTTCAGAACTATCAGCATCCTAATTCATATATAATTAAGAGGCCTAGTTGAAGGTGAGAGACACTTTAAGGTGGGGAATTCTCATCACAAGTGGAAATGGCAATGTTTCTCTTGTTCCCCCTTAGGTCATAGAGGATTTACAAATCAGCAATATATTAGGTGACATCATAATGCATACTATGGAGCACCTATTTAGTTCTTTTTTTTTTGGAGCACTTATTTGGAAGGCACACAAGGACACCTGACATACACACCTCACTACTTCCTACAACACAACACAGACCCACCTGTTGTGTTTGGTCACATCTGTTTGGACACAGGCCATTTCTCAAGTTATGTTACCCCACTGAACCTTACCAACACCATGTCTTAGTACTGAGTAAGCATCAGTGATGAGATTGTCCAGGTAGCCCACGTAGGATAGCGCTCGATAGCAAAGAATAGCAAAACTGAAAGGAAATATCATGGCAGCTGCTTTGCTTCTCTGAGTGTTTATTTACTCCAGCCTTAGGGTTACCTCTAGGAACTGCTTAACATATATTGGAGACATCTTTTTTCTTTATTGGAGTGGAAGAAACAATTCAAATTATAAAATTTGTTTTTGGTAACACCAATTTAGGCATAAAGAGCTCAATGGTAAACTTCTTGGCCTTTTTAGCATGAATATTTTAAAATATGTACTGCTTACAATTTATGGACAACACGGTCATCAAGTTGCAAGGTTACTAGAAACCAAGCGGGAGGCCATAAGAAGTATTCTGGGCCAGTAAATATATAGAGGAAAGAGGTTCCAACAACACTAGCGACTGAGTCTAAAACTGAATTGGCTTATAAAATCTTGGAGTATTTATTATTGTTATTGCAACAAACCTCTTCATCTGAATCTGAATGGCTACATCTTCCCCACTGCCCACCTCCAATCCAGGACTGGGAAGCAATTCTGTCTGCTTCCTGCGCACAGAAGAGGCTGCAGTTCCCAGGTGGCTGGTGCAGATCCTTGGCTTCTTTCAAAAGCAAAAGATTATTGGCCCACCTGCTACCCTACCTCAAATATGAAGGGAGGCTTCTATGCACAGAAATGACAGGACTGAAGCAGAGTCGGGGCCGAGACCTTGGAACACATTGCATGCCTGGACTCAGTGCTCTTCCCAAGCCTAAACTCTAGTCCCTGTTAAAAGGCAAAACCAGCCCAATCCCCAGTGCAGCAAAAGGACGAAGGGGCCAGTGAGCCTTTCCCAAGGAGCCCCACCATCAACCTGCCGCTGGGATTAGGGCCACCGAGCCCTGGAGAGCATCTGCCCTTATACCACACCAGCCCAGGTCCCTGTGGAGGGGGCAGAAAAGCGCTCTGCTACAGCGTGGGGAGCCCCGGGCACGCAGCACACAACCAGATCACCCACTGAGATCCTAGGCGAATCCTGGAAGGGAAGAAACTGAGAGCTGTCCCTGGGGAATCCTGTTTTCCAACCCCCGCCTCAGTCAGTAGAGAAAAATAAAACGCTGGCAACTAGTGGGAGTGGAAGCCCCCCCCAACCTGAGTGGGCTGGCTGGGGCTCCGGCAGAGCTGGAGGGGACACACAGCAGGGTCCCGAGGCTCTATCACTCCTGCGCCCCACCCGTCATCCTGGAACCCCCTAGCCCAGCCCACGGGGCTGGGGACCAGGGGATCGGAGCCCCCGAGGAGACCCGGGTGGGCCCGACCGCCTGCGCACTCACTGCTGCATTCCTCATCTGCACAGAGTTTGTGCTTCGACAAGCGCTGGCCGGTGATCAGGTCCGGTTGGCCCGGCACTCGCCAGGCCGGCCACAGCACGAACAGCCAGAAGAGCAGCAGTGGCGCCACAACCATGTTGTGGTCACCTCGGGGAGCCGGTGACACGGTGGAGTAGTTTGCAGCTGGAGGCGGGGCTCAGGGGTCGGGAGGGTAGCAAAGCACGGAGGGGTGGTGCCCGGGAAGGCTTAAGCCTTTCCCGGGTGACACGTCAGCAGGGATATCTGGGGGTCGATCCACAGACTCTACTGGAGAACTGCACGGAGCTGGAGCTCCGTCCTTCTCTAGTGGAGACCTTCTCCTCAACTGAAGACCTTCTCCTCTAGTCGCTGCCTTGGCAACTAGGACTCTCCTTCTCGTCCAATCACCTGCCTTTGCTTCTGTGCCCTCACAAGCGACCCTCCGCATGATTCTAGTCATCACCCACCCATCCCCCCCCCCCTCCGCCAACTGGCCCTTTCTGGCTTTCCTCAATGTCTCATTTCTGGTCCATCCTGAACTAGCCCACTCCACCATCACTCCCATCCCTCATTCCTGGTCTGGTACCTCCTTTTCTGAACTACCAAATCCCACCCCTGACTTGTCACAGCTAATCTATGGTTCCAGGCTCCCTCCCCTTCAAACTCCTAGAGGTTCCTTGAAGCCCCACCCCAAGATCCCTCTGATTAAGAAAGGGGAAGGTGAATGGAACTGTGAGTGAGGGTGTAAACTGGAGACAGTGGCCTGCTTTATTTTTTAAGGCAGGGACAGATGGGGGCAGAGAGATGGACATTAGTCTTTGGGCTAAGATCTTAAGATTCTTATCTTTATCCATAAGGGAAGAAATCATTTAATTCAACAGCATATTTTTAACTTTCATTTTGTGCTACCATTCATGCCAGACGCTGGACAAAGTCCTAGCATGGTGTGGGAGTGGATGAAAATCAAAAGACAAGATATCTGGTCCTGGTCCAAAAAAGTCCACAACGTAGTGGGAACCAACTGACAAAACTGATTGTCAGAGAAGAAAGCTAGTAGCTAACATTTCTTGAACGCTTTCTTTATGTCCAGTTGTTATTCTGAAGGTTTTATACATATCAATTAATTTAATCTTCATAACAATAGTACCTTACAGTAGTAGTAGGTCCTATTCCAATCCTTATTTTAGAGTAAATTGAGGCAGTCACACATCCAGTGAGTAATGGAGCTAAGTTTCAAGCCAAAGGAGTAGACTCCTTTTCATCACAACCTATCAACTAACAAGCAATTGTTGTACTTTCTGACAAGAGGAGCAAAATCTGATTTAAATCATAATATAGCTGAATTACTGATATGTACAGTTAACAGGGGGAAGGCACAAGCTAGCCAGCCCAAGGAAGAGTGTCTGTAATGCTCCCATCCTGGGTGGAGCCATTCTCATTTGTCTGTGACCAAGGGCTTGTTACTATAGTCTCTGCTAAGGTTATTCATCAACCTCCAACAATGAACCCATCAGTTGTTTCCCCAAATTAACTGAATCTTTAAAATTTAGAGAAAAAAATCTAGTCCACCATGTTCATAATGTTAAATAAAGAAAACGACGGAAAAAAGGTGTGCATAAACATTTGTCTACAGGGGCCATGAGAGGTCCCGGTTGGTCCAGTGTACTTCTGCGCTTTCTGGAGAACCAGTGGATCATAGAGAGAAACTGTCTATCTGAGTCATTCTTCATTTCTTTTCTACCATGTATTTATTATGTTATAAAATGTATCTAGTAGGCATCTCTAACAACATGTTGAAAACTGAACTCATTTTTCTCTCAAAATCTGCTCCTTTCAGTCTTCCCTATCTCAGAAATAAGAATGACAATTTATTCCCATTATCCAGGTGCTCAAAGCCCAAAACTTACAAACCATCTTTGATCTCTTTTCTCTCACATTCCAACTCCATTCCATTAGACAATATTATGTCTTTATTTTTACAATTTTATTGAGATATAGTTGACCTACAATAAATTGCACATTTAAGGTGTACAATTTGATAAGTTTTGACATGAATATACCTATGAGACTAACACCAAAATCAAAAGAGTATTTCATCCTTCTTTGTAATCCCTCCCCTCTCCTTTTCTGGGCTGTCTCCAAACATCTCCTGTCGTTATAGATTGTTTTGCATTTTCTAGAATTTGATATAAATTATATAGCATTTTATTTATTTATTTTTCTGACTTCCTTCTTTCCAAATAAGCATTTGAAACATGCCCAGAATCTGACCACTCCTCTGCATCTGCTAAGCCAATATACAGGCCAAACCCACATCATAAGTCACCTTAATGATTCCCATAGCCTTCTTCTGTCCTTGCTTCTGCCCTCATTTTCCCCAATATCTATTGTCCTGATGGCAACTAGAGTGATATTCTTAAATATAAATTTGATCGTGTCTCTCTGCTCAAAATCTTCCTATAGCTTCCCATTTCCAAATAAAAGGCAATGACTTTTATGTGCTTTGAAAACTGTTATTCAATAAATTTTAAAACTATTATGTAATCAGCTCATAAATTATGGCAAATGGATACTGCTGGTTTGAATCGTATAGGCTAATTACACAAGGGAATTGACTATACAGACAAACATATTATGGTAGCCAGCCTTCAATATTGCCCCAAATATCACTACCTCCTAGTAAAACTCTTTTGTGGTCCCCTTCTACATGGACCAGGGCTGTTATGTCTCAAACATGGACTATGGAAGAAAAGATAGTAATCAAGACTAGGTAATCCAATAAAATATGGCTTTCATCTTGGTCATAGCCTTCACTGCATATACTCTGGGGGAATCCTGATACTGTGTTGAATGGTCTTATAAAAAGGGCAAAAGATGAGAATTGGAGGCCTTCTGACAAGAGAGCAGGCAAGGAACTGGAGCCTCTGGCCAATGGTCACATCAATATGCCGTCTTGGAAATAGAATTTCTAGCCTAGGCAATCATTCAGTTATCTCCAGGCCTTGCTGGTAGACAAACTGTAAGCTTACAAGATAGTCTAGACCAAAACCACTCAGCTAAGTCTCAGAAATTTCTGCTGACCCTCAGAAATTTTGTGAGGCAATAAATATTTGTTGTTTAAGCTGTCATGTCTTGGTATAATTTGTCATGCAGCAATAGATAACTATGACATTATCCTGAAACCCACTTGGCCCTGTTAACATCCTAGCCTTGTCTAAATGTGTCTAAAGGACACAAATAAGTATAAAAGAATCCCTTGGAATGAATATGTAACTTTTACAAAGTAGGTTGGAATTTGTCATTGAAAAATTAATATATATAATTCTAGAAAATGAAAATTCATCTTTTGTGACAGAAGGCAGATTGCTGGTTCACTGGAGATGGGAGGTGAAGGACTAAAAAGGGTAACAGAAGACTTTTGAGGATAGTGACTATCTATGTTCATTACTTTGATTTGTGTTGATAATTACTATAGGTGAAAACATGTCAAATTTTCAAATTGTACACGTTAAATGTGTATACTGTGTCTTCCCATTATACATTGTTTTAGTCAGCTTTGTGTCACTGTAACCAAAAGATCTGACAAGAACAACTCAGAGCAGGGCGTAGGGGGCTGGGGTTGTGGCTCAGTGGTAGAGCACTCACCTAGCACATGTAAGACCCTGGGATCAATCCTCAGCACCACATAAAACATAAATATTAAAAACAAAGAGAGAGAAAGAGAGAGAGAGAGAGAGAGAGAGAGAGAGAGAGAGAGAGAGAGAGAAAGAGAGAGAGAGAGAGAGAGAGAGAGAGAGAGAGAGAGAACACAACTCAGAGGAGGAAAAGTTTATTTTGGCTCATGGTTTCAGAGATTTCAGTCCATAGTCAGTCAACTCCATTGCTCTGGGCCTGAGGCAGAACATCATGGCAGAAGACTGCAGCAGAGGAAAGCTGCTTGGTTCATGACAGAGGAAACACAGTAAGCTCTGCTCATCAAAACATAAACCCCTAAAGTTATGACCCCAGTGACCTATTTCCTTCAAACACATCTACCTGCCTACAGTTACAACCCTTAATCTACATCAGTGTATTAATCCACTATTAATTAGAGTTACACCTCTTATAACGTCATTGTTTCATTTCTGAACATTCTTGCATTGAGTCATATGTGCACTTTTGAGGAACACCCCATATCTCAACCATAACAACATCGACAAGGCAATTTTTGAAAAACTGATTATTGCTTCCATGATTTACCTAATTTTCAAATCATTGGGTCTGAATGATATTAGAATTTGTTAATTTGGCATATGGGAAATTAAGAGACTAATAGAGACTTATTCTATTCTCACATCATTGAAATAATCTCAGAAGTTACCGTAATTGTTTTGAAAACTTTGAACGAAAGAGTACTGGACACTCAAAGATTTTCCTCAAAACAATAAAAGTTGACTATACGAAGAATGTTAGGAAATATGAAGAAAAGATGAATTCACATTCATATGGAGTCTTGTAATACTTCGAGAAATGAACCCTTCAAAGAGAGAAGGTAATGATTTAAGTCTATGAAAGATTCTATGACACTCTACACCCAAATCTACAAACTAGAGTCCTACTCAGCGTTTTCAGGATACTTCCCCCTTTAATATTTAAATCCTAAGGGATGAAATTTAAGTTGCATTTTCTACTCTAATCTCATAACTTTTCAATATAGATTTTTTAAATTATCAGATAAGGTAAGCAAATATGTAATTTTCTCATTTTAGAATCAAGGTTCTCATTTTCATTACATTAATTATTTACTACAAATATATTACTGCTTGCCTAATTAAATGTTACATATATACATAGATAAGCACATGGCTTTATGATAGATAGGAAGGAGGTTTATGATATTTTCATTTCTATGTTACAATTAACTTATGGTATTATCTAAAATAAACATCATTTCAAAACTGAGAAACAGGGTACTTTCATGTTACATCAAAATACAATTTCACTGATATACAGATGTTCCTCAATCTTAGATGATATGTCCTTATAAAATCATTATAAGCTGGAACTACAGTAGCTAAAAATGCATTTTATACACTTGAACTCCTAGCATCATAATTTAGCCTGGCTTACCCTAGACCTACTCAGAACACCTTTCATTAGTTTATAGTTAGGGAAAAATCAATGAACAAAGGGCCTATTTTATCATAAATTTCTGAATATCTCATGTGATTTATTGAATACCTGAACCAAACAATACTGGCAACAGGACACTCCCAAGTGTTGGTTAGCCTCATGATCCAGTGCCTGACCTGGAGCTGCAGATGGCTACCACTGCCTGGTGTCAAGAGAATGTTAGATCTCCCACATATCATTAGCCAAGGAGGTGATCAAAATTTTCCTATTTTTAAAAAACATGTCTTTTCTTATAAATTGGATGGTATTACTATTTAAATTATACTATTTATACTTGTAACTAAAATTTCATTGTAAGTAACTTGTTTACTTATAATAATAAAAATCAAGATGTTAATTTTCTGAAGCAATCCTATTTAGAATATTGCTAGCCCAGCCAGTTATCTGTCATATAAGGACCACTTTAAGATATCATCTTTCAGTCTGTGTTACCTCGGAAGAAATGATGACCCCTGTAAATGTGTCTATTGCCATTTTCTTGAGAGGTGAAGCAAACAATGAAAAAAGAAGAAATGTGAAAAGTATATTAATAGTATATTAATCAAAGAGAAGCTGGTGACAAAACAAATTCATTTTTTTACAAATTTATGAAATATTAAAAGTATTATGAAAAGGACAAAATATAAGCACCTATTCATCATCCAGAAAAATTTCCAAATTTTCAATGTTGAAAGAAATAAAGTAAAAAGTGGCTAGGGAAGAATAGACTTGTTTTAGGTTAGACAGAGGAGAATAAAGTGAGGAGAAGGGATGTGGGTTTTCTGTAGAATAGAACTGAATTCTCTGTAGAATAGAATTCTCTGTAGAATAAACATATTGTTCACAGAAAGAGTTGTGGACCTTTTAAAAAGTGAATTAAGGCACAGAAGTGCTGAAGATGGGGGACAGAAATATACAGTAAGGAATTCTCAGACTTCCAACCATATAATTAATATAGTAGGTGAGAATAATTCTATTGATTAGTTTGACAGGTACTAATACAATTTAAGTTCCTATTAATGCCCAAAATGTGGCTTGGATATGGAAAATGATAGATAATTTTTAAAATAATTTCTATTTGTTTTAATTATTTATATATGACAGTATGTCCTTTGACACATCATGTATAATGAAATATAATTTCACATTCTTCTGGTTATACATGATGTAGAATCCCACCAATTATGTAATTTTATATGTACATAGGGTAATAATGATAGATGATTTTTTAATACAGTGTTTGCCATATTTAAAATGGTTAAGCTGTAGAATACAAATCAACCAAAGGGTAGGGTTGTTTTTTTTTTAACTATTGAAATACAAAATTCTTTGACTGTATTATCTCAAATAATCCTGACATTCTATCTCACAGAACCTGCCCTCTAAACCAGCAAATTATAACCTTTCTTACTATCTAGCTTCTTAAACTGTGTTATATATATTCCTTAGGAGTTGGGACTAAGTCCTATACTTTTTACTCACTCTGTAGTATAAGTGGCCCTCCATAAATATCTATTTGTGAATTAATGAATAAAACAAATAGAAAAACAACAGGAAACGATTAATGATATTCATATCTTGCATATACAAAGAACCATAGAGTGGCAGAGAGGGAGGGAAGGAGGAGAAAAGTGCTGGGGAGTGATATTGGTCAAGTTATATTGTTTAATTGTGTGCACATACAAATATGTAATAACAAATATCTCCATCAATATGTACTACTATGATACACCAATAAAAAATGTGGAAAATATTTTTTAAATGACCAACCCACGTGTAAAGCATGAATGGTTTTCACAGATAATATATTGAATGGGAAAAGTCAAAGCCAAAATGAACTATATGATTTCATTTGTATAAAGTACAAAGACAAGTAAACCAAAAATATACTATTTGAACTCAGAAATAAGTGTAGTAAATATTTTTTCTAAATATCAATTGACATTGTTTTTTGGGGAAAAAAAACTATGGAAAAACAGACCTTCATTCTCACAATTATTTAAAATTATTGACTTGAAAACACTATCTCTAATCTGATATACATATAAATCCAGAAGAGAAAAAGGCTTCATTGTATGAAGACAAGTTGTCATTCTGGGTGTAGGCAGCATACAGAGACATGTGTGAACAGGCACATTCCACATAATCTGCAGTGTCCTCAACCACTTTGCAAAACTGACTGTCAGACAACCAGCTGGAACAAAACACAATAGTCACTATTCCTCTTTCGTCAGTACTTAAGATGTTGAAATGTTTTTTGAAGAAAAATTACTTGCTGAACTTAAGTGTTCTTTACTCAAGACCTAAGCAGACCACGTTTTGAAGAATGAATACCAAAGGGAACATCTTGTCCAGGATGTGAGCCAACAAATTCCACCAGACACCTTAAGAAACAGTCTAAATGCAACCACACCTGCCACAGCATTCCCAGTACCAAAGAAGCTGGTCTTCCGACAGTAATACCAGTCCCTGCGTATAAATGTAAGACAGACCCACTCTTCTCTATCACTCTAAAATCCTAAGAGATAACATAGCCATGATATGTGTAGTTCTTGCCCTTCCATATGATTTCACAAGTTCTTGTATTTTGAACCACATAATTTACTTGTATGCTTTTCTAAGATTCCTTCCTCACCTTTTTAAAAAAAAAAATTTTTTTTGGAGCCGATTATATATGTTTTCCAATGTACTTCAAATGCTTCACTCTATAAATTTTGGCTCATTTTGCATTCCCAGAGATTACAGGTTTATGCTCCCTTCCCTTTTAATGCATCTTGAGTCTATGACTTTTCTAAGGACATATAACTTCATAACCTCAACTGTGGATTTGAGCTTGAAACTTTTCATTTGGGCTTGAAACCTTCATTTCTAATTATACATTGAGGACTTCAGACTATGTAATGATGCTCCTTGACATATGATGGGGTTAACTCCTGATAAACCCATCATAAGTCTACAGTATTACAAGCTACAACTGCACTTAACCTATACAACCTCCTGCATATCATAGCTTAGCTACACAGTGCACCCTCATAATCATGCAGTTGACCAGGAGCCGTGGCTTAGTGTTGCAGCTCAGCATCATGAGACAGTATCATGTCACATACCATCCATAAGGAAAAAGAGCAAAATTCAAAATTTGAGTATGAATTCTACTGAATGTATATCACTTCTGCTCTATTCTAAAATAGAAGAATACTAAGTTGAACCATCTTAAGCCACGGACCATCTGCATTAGGTTTGAGATATGCCTTCAGGCATAGGAATTTCACTTCAAAATGTTTTTTTCACAGAAAAAGAAAGAGACTAACCAAAATTTTGCTGTTTCAGCAGACAGTTGGTTGCCCAACAAAGATATTAAATTTAGTTATAATTTTAGCTTTTGTGGCTAAAACTCAATAATATACACAATCCTAGACCTTCTCGGCCAGCATTGCCTGGCCCTGCACCATTGATTGAGATCTGAGTGATAGTAACTACTCAGAAACTTGAGACCTTAGGTCAAGAGAAAAGAAATAATTGCTTTTCTTCCCATTCCTATACCTGGCTTTAATCCTAAAATATATCCAACATGTTTGGACTAGAATTATAAATCCTGCTGTTCTCTCTAAACATAGAGTGTCAGCTCCTGAACCACAAGCCCAGGTGAAAGGAAGACAAATAATGAATTTCCTTCCTTTCCAGCAAACAAACTGATGACTTCAGAAAAGTTATCTGAATTGAGCAGGACTCATGTCACAACCTTTTACAAAAGGAGCAATAATAAATAAATAAATGTGCTACACACAGTTAAATCACTTGCCTGAGCTTGCTATCTGAACGATGCTAGACCATTCCCTATGCTCCTCTGTCTTATTGTAGAGATTATTCTGTGGTGTTAGGTCACTGAGTGCCACCTCTATATCCAGTTCAAAAAAAAATAGGTTTAATGGTGCTGGTGTGTGGAAGGACTAAACTCTAATCTTCAAAAGTTGTTAATAAGTACCTTGCTGTAGCCTGATTACAAAGGAGACAGAGAGATGTCCGAGGAACAATTCTAGGCTCAGCAGCATAAATCCTGTAGAGGACTTCATTGTTGTTAGTCAGGAGTTGTGAACTCTGATCTTTCACACTCAAAGACAATACCTGTAATAACAAAAGGAATAGAAAATTCAATGACACTTTCGAATCAATGTTAAGAATGAATTTCGTATTCTAAACTATATTTCATTTTCATAATAGTTATCTATTTTCTTCCAGTATTAATAGAGAGCTCACTTATCAATGCAGGATATCTGACTGGTCTTCCATCATGCACATTCTACCTCTGCTTCATTCATTCAGTGATATTCAGCTAACAGCACTCACTTTAACTATAATTTGCCAACTTTATCAAGAGTGAGGTATACAATTGGATATTAGAGAAAGCTATATTTTGTTACTTTCCATATGTGTGTGTATGTGTGTGTGTATATATATATATATATATATATATCTTATACAACTCATATATTGAGTAAAGTAATTCAATAAAACAGGAAAGAGACATTTCCAACTATTCTGAAACTAAACATTCTATAAATGGTTCATGAACATGAAAGACTACTTATATTAATTCACCACATATAGTATCTGCCAAAACTCTGATCAAAGAGATGTGTTCCTATCAGATGTCTGCTAAAGAAAACATGAGATTCTAACAACATAATTTTTAAAATGATAGATTACCTTTTTTTTCAGAGCAGGAAGATTGTTACCAGTTATAAACCATTGGTGACTGCTATACTCTGTAAACTGGACTAATTTACATGAATTTTTCCCAGCCATTATTTGTGCATCTGAGACATCCAATAACTTCTCTGGAATTCTAATATAATCCCCTTCCTTTCCTTCAAACTTGTGCCCATTGATTTGCTGAGGATACCAGTGAAGAGCCAGTATTGACAAGTATGGGCAACTGTCAAGGGATGGTTTTGCTTCTGCAAGAAAAAATAAATAAAAAAGATTCTGCTAAAATGGCGAGTATTTACAACCATATATCCACTTAAATGTATTACATTGGGATTCTGCTCTTTATACATAACAATGACATTACCAGCCCAGGAGCACTAGGTAAAATTTGCTTTCAGTTCCTTTATGGTTAACTGTTATGAACTTTTCCACAAAACTTTCCACATCCTCTTGACTAATCCTCCCTGTAACCTAAAACAAGGTTTTTTTTTGTTGTTGTTTTTGTTTTTTTAAAGCTGGTTAATGGATATCAAGATACAATCTATGGCTGTAAAATGTACTTTTTTGTGTTCGTCACATCAGTATTGGTGTAACAGGGTAAGAAAAGGGTATCCCCACTAAACTGAAGCACTGTTTGATTCAAGAACATCTTAAACCTTAGCTATATCAAGAGCCATGTTTCACCTAGAGGGTACCTCATGCCTTTCTAACCCATAAGAGCATTTGAACTAATATAACCATTTGGTAAGAAAAACGGCTCTGAAGAGTGGGCTTTATTCATTTAATAGTTCAGATTTGAAGATCTCCTAGGTATGATAAGATCCTGTGTGCAATGAAATTACTTTCAAACCTCAATATGTGTCGAAATCACTTGGAACTTGGCTTAAAATAGAGCTATCTAGTTTATACTCAGACTTACTAACTCAGAAATCTTACTCACAAGAGGGGGTTGGCAGTCCTAGGAATCTGGATTTGTAACCAGTCACCCAGAGAATCTGTTGCAACCTGTGAACCCATTATCATTGCAAACAATGAAGAAAAACAAAGATAAATCAGATCTGAAACATGCCTTAAAAATTATAGAGAACATCAGGTCATTAGTATAAGATTTATGCATTAAGTGTTTAAGTTACATGGACCACAACAGATGTAGAGTATATATAATTAGGCCATTGATCTAAATGATACCTTGCCAAGACACCCTAAGCTAGTAAATGAAGAGAATTTTAAATGAAAGATTTGAGAAACAAAAGGAAAGAGCAAAGGATAACTTTTTCCTCTAACTATATACCCTTCTCTAAAAAAACCCAAAACTTTTCCACAGCTTAAATGACCACAATTGAATCTGCACCTTCAATTATCTATACCTAACCCACCATTTATCCAGAGCTCTAGGTCCCAGTGTTCTATGAAAACACTTCAATTTCCATCGGCCACACATGCCTCCACACAACTTGTCAAAAATCCAATACAGTCTCCCCACTCAGCTTCCTAAATCATCATTGGGACTCCCCGCTTAATAGCTGCCACTACAGAACCCGTGACCAGGCCACAAAGCAACTAAGACCAATGAAGTCCACCCCCCATTGCTGCACAGACACATTTTAGGCTCCTCGACCTGTAATCTACTGAGAATCTGACCAGTCAACACTACCATAGATTCTTCAATCTTGGCAAACCGACATTATATCACAATTATATCACAATGACTCTCCCCACCCTCGATAAAAACCAACCCTTCTTGGCACCTAACCTTTTATGTTGATGCCCTTCAAATGCACTCATCTTGGTCAATCCTATAAGCTACTTCATACCTAGACTTAAGTGTGGGGGGCATATTAATATGTTGATCAATTGTCAATGTTGAATGGCCCCTATACTAATTCACTGTGACCAACCTCAGTGGTCACAGTGAATTAACAATAAACAATCCATGACATTTGTTTTATTTGGTTTTCAGGTGATTGTTCTGAATTTCATCAGTTTTGACATTATCCTTGCTCAATTCCCACATCTTCTATTCTCAGCAGATGCTCTTGATATTGCTTAAGACAATATATAGATATGCATAATTATGGTTATCTTTGTCTTTGGAGTTACTTAAGCAAAACAAAATAATAGTGATCTCTCTCATTTTTTATGTTCCATTAATTTGAACATTCATCTTCACTCAACAGTTATCCCCTATGTAGTCTTCCCCTTGCTTCAATCCTTCCCTTCCTCCTACTGGAGATTGAACCCAGGGGAACTCTACCACTGAGTTACACCTTCATTCCTTTTAATTTCTTTTTATTTTTTAAGACAGGTCTCATGAAGTTGCCCAGGCTTGACTGGAACCTACCATCCTCCTACCTCAGCCTTACAAGTCTCTGGAATTACCACCTAGTTTTCCTATTTCTTGCTTTCCCTCTTCTTTAATTTCAACAACCTCTTCAACATGATGCTTCTAAAATACCAAATCTGATTCCTCCCCCACCCACCCCTCTCACACACACACACACACACACACACACACACACACACACACAGAAACATTCTGTAGCTTAAGTGGGAACTTACTTTAAACAAATAAGCAATCCATGTCAGAGATTTCTGAAGACAGGATTAAAGACATATATCAAAGGTACTAAGAAGGAACTGGTAATCATTGGTCTCAGATAGACATCTAGGAGCAGTGGTAAAGAGAAGAAGCCTCCTGAAATGAGGCACCTGTGAAGTTATTGATACCTTGCTTATTTTTCAATAAAAACCTCAAACACTGGGACTCACCCTGCAAGGTTAAAGGAAGAGTACAGGGAAAAAGGTTGCTGGTTCTTTGTCTTAACCTTGTCACCCACTGGCACTCATGTGGAATGAAAGTCTGAACACCTAGGATCCATGAGGTTGGAAGGGAGTTGTTACAAAGCAGGACTGTGGGGTCAAGTAGCCCTGGAAGTGAGTCCATACTTCATCATAGACTGGTGACCAATGAAAAAATAAATAAATAGAAGGGAGGCCAGTACAATAGAGGATGAAAAATGGGAGGAGGGAAGCGGGGAGGTATACTGGGGATTAAAGTGGAGCAAATTATATTCCATGCATGTATGACTGTGTCAAAACGAACTGATTGTTATGGGTTACAATGAACTAACAAAAACATTTAAAAGAACTATATTAAAATATAGTGTGTGTGTGTGTGTGTGTGTGTGTGTGTGTGTATAAAACCTTTGGTGAGGATTAAGTTGAACCTTATATAAATTTCAATATTATAATATTCAATATTATAATCCACTCATATTCTTTAATGCAAAACTATGTCAAGACTAGAGCAGAGGTGTACAGTTAAGATCACTTATGTTATTATTTATATCTTGCTCTCCCTGATAAAAAGGCTACCACAAACCTTTTTATGTCTGTATTAACCATCTCTTTTAACTTTGCATGTCCTGGGACTTAAAAACTAACATTAAAAGTTTTAGGTATTCAACTGGAATTTTAGTTAACCTGCCAGAGTTCATAAAGGTATCTATAAATAAAGAGATGATTTAAATTATTATATGAGTTTTTAAATGTAGTCTTCAGAATATCTCTAAATTTCAATGTAATAAACACTGATGACAGCATTCATTGAGAATAAATAATAAAATTGTTAAAAGGTTTACATAAACTTAGTCTTAAGCAGATGTCACTCATTAAATAATGGTTATTGTTGTTTTATTCTTTTCGGTCACATACAACACCAGGATACACCCTGACATAATCACAAAAGCATGGAACAGAACCTGCTCCAATTCAGTCCCCAGCACTCCCCACCTCTGCTCCCTCTACTCCACCTATTCTTTTTCAATCCATTTAGAGTTTACTTTTTTTTAATTAGCATCCTGTGAATACACCCAGTGCCAGGAACCACCATGCCACATTCATGCATGCTCATAAGAAACCTCAGTCATACTCATTCCACTGTTCTTCCCATTTCCCATCTCTTCCTCCTTTTAAATCCTCTTCTCAATCTCAACTCTACTGATGTCTCCTATATTTTGATGAAATTCATCTTACTTTTTCCCCTTTCTCTTTCTCCTTTTTTAAAATCCCTTATTTTCTATTAGCTTCCACCTTTCAGAGAAAACATTCAACTCTTGACTTTCTGAGTCTGTCTTACTGCAGTTCCATCCATTTACCGGCAAACACCATAATGTCATTCATTTTTATGGCTGAGTATTGTGTATCTGTACACAATTATGTACATATACCACGTTTTCTTTATTTATGCATCTATTGAAAGTCATCTAAGTTGGCTCCTTAGTTTGACTACTATGAATTGTGCTCCTATAAACATGAATATGTTGCATTACTATAGTATGCTGATTTAAAATATTTTGGACATATACTGAGGGGTGGGAAAGCTGGGTCATATGGTGGTTCTATTCTTAGTTGTTCAAGGAATTGCCACACTGTTTTCTGAAGTGGTTGCACCAATTTGCAGTCCCACCAGCAATGTATGAATGTACCTTTTTCCCCACATCCTCACCAACACTTATAATTTATTCTGGATAATTGCCATTCTGACTGGAATTAGATGAAATCTCAATGTAGTTTTGATTGCATTTCCTTAATTGCTAGAGACATTGAACATTTTTTTCATTTATTTGTTGACCATTTGTATTTCTTCTTTTGAAAAGTATCTGTTTAATTCTTTTGCCCATTTATTAATTGGGTTATTTGGATTTTTGGTGTTAAGTGTTTTGAATTCTTTGCATATTCTGGATATTAACATCCTGAGGAGCAGGTAGGAAAGATCTTCCTCCATTCTGTAAGCTCCCCCTTCATGCTCTTGTTTCCCTTTGAAGCAGAAACCTTTTAATTTGATACCATCCCATTTATTGATATTTTTAGTTTATTTCTTGCACTTTAGGAGTCTTGTTAAGGAAATCATTTTCTTCTAGCAGGTGCAGGGTTTCTGGTCTAATTCCTCGTTCTTTGTTATACTTTCAGTTAATTTTTGTGCAGGGTGAGAGGTAAGAGTCTAGTTTCATTCTTCTACATATGGACTTCCAGTTTGCCCATCACTGTTTGTTAAAAGGGCTATCTTTTTTCCAACATATATTTTGGCACCTTTATCTTACTATAAGAAAACTTTATTTACATTGATTTGTCTCTATGTCTTCTACTCTATTCCATTGGTCTTAATGCCTATTTTGGTGCCAATGCCATGCTGTTTTTGTTACTATCCCTCTGAAATATAATTCTAGATCCTATTTTTTCTGTGAAAATCAAGTTGAATTTCAATTTCCAGGCATGTTCTATTATCGGCCACTTTTACGTTGTCAAACAAAATAAAACATTTTTTTAGGTCCCTAAATGCACTGTATTTTATTTTTTCGTTCTCCTCTGGCTAGCTTCTTGCCATGACACTCCAGCCCGAAGTTCAACAGAGTATGAGAGCTGTCTTTGGAAGCACAAGTAGTAGCATATCAAAACACTCCCAGGGCTGGGGCTATAGAGTTCAATGGTAGAGCACTCACTTCTCATGTGTGAGGCACTGGGTTCAATCCTTAGTACCACACGAAAATAAAATTAATAAAGATATTAATAAAAAAGACCCCTAAAGTTCAGAATCAGCTCCCCTTTTTTTGGTCCTATTCAGAGTGTATCTTCTATTCATTGAATACATAAAAGTTGGAGACATGGCTGTTTACAACTTTTAAAACACACTTTGAAATAATAAGAATATATTGCTAACAGTACTCATTCATTTTTCTTCATGGAACTGTTAGGCTTTTTTCAAACAATTTGCTTAATTTGCCAAACAGGTACAATGCTTTGGCCAAATAATTTTGAGTTATATCATGTCAATGTCAATTTGCATCACATGTTGCTTGGTAAACAGTGAAGAAATGCATGTAAGGTACTATTGATGTATTAGAAGATACTTACTTTTCACCAGTAGAGCCACAGGTAACATCAGTCAGCAGAGAAAAGGCAAAATCTTCAGTCACTTCTGTAAAGTGGCTGAATCCTCTTGTATCCTTGCACTTTGGATTAACAAGAGCACAAAGAATCTCATAGAAAAGAGTTCTGCTTTTGGTACTGAAAACTTGATTTTTTCCTTCAACAGTTATCTAGAAAAAATTCAAGTATAAAAATATATACTTCAAAAATAAACTTCTTAAATTACATGTCATCTACATACTACATAAAATCTATATTAACAGTTGTTAATGTTTACAAACATGAACCTATGAAGCATTTAAGAGAAACTGGTATTTCAAATACATACATTTGCGCTTTAAAATGCAAAAATAAACATTTAATTTTTAAAAAGACACAATAGCCAAAATATTTTCTATTTAATCTTTAATAGCCCAAATGGTCACCTGGATCACTTAACTACAATAGTTAGCCTGATGAATTAAAACAAGTCCCATTTTTACACCACCCCCCAAAACATACATTCTTTTGACTAGCATATAAAGAAATAAATGCCTAGAGAATATTTTTTTATAATGGAAGTAGGATTATTTTTGTCTGTTTTTCAATGAACAGAAGCTACCACATGTCATTAAATTCTAATAATCAAATCAAGAAATTATTTTCAACCAATAGTACTCAAAACCACCTGGCATCCTTGTCTTTTTCAGAAATATGACCCTTCCTACTTTGGAAGACTACATTATTCATTAAATGTAGTCTTAAGAAAAATAGAGGGGAAAATCACCTTCATGGTTTTTCCTTGCCAGAATGAAGGAGCCCGCATCTCAACTAATACCTAAGCAATGGTATGAAGCCACTGACTTATTTTGTTCTATTTTAATATATCTAATAAGTTCCTGTTAATTTTTTAAACTCCAAGTCATCACTTTCTCTATATTCTACATTATGCTCTTCCTGCCAACATACATTATCAACTTGCACATAAACTTATATTAGCCTTGAAATGACTAACCCGTTTCTCCTGCTAAAGGAGCTCATGAGGGAGTTCTCCATATTTTTTTGTGTGTGACTTAGTAACATTCCAAACTCAAAGAAGAACTCAAGATCTGAATATATAGTAGCCACCTCAAAGATAGGAAGGGAGAATGCAGAATAATCCACAGGGGAAATACAACGAAAGGAACAGAATAACAATTTAAGAATGAGGAAATTACAAAGGAAGATGAAAGAACAGCTGATTGGACACTGAAACAAGCAAACTGGTCATAACAAATGGACACTGAAACAAGCAAACTGGTCATAACAAATGGAAAATAAGCTCAAGAAACTCTCCTAGAACTCAAAGAAAATGTAACAGACAAGTAGGACAAATCCCTCAGACACAAGCATACGAAAGAACAGATACAAGAAAAAAAAATACCAAAGTTCTTTAATAAGCTAAAGAGACACTCCTGTCTAAAAGTTCAGAGATTACTTTCAATCAGAGGAAATTAAGAAAACAAAAAACACCAGACATATAATGTCTGAGTGATTTTTTAAAAATATTTTTAAAAAGTCATACTAGAAATCATCAAAATAAAACATAGTAACAGAGAAACAAAAATTCAATCTGACATGAGGCATTTCTGAAAATGAAATGCCAGAAGCCAACAGAGACACAGGTACATAATTTTAAGAACTAAAAGTTATGATCCAAAATTTCTAGAGTTTTTCAAACTGTTATCCATGTTCAAAGGAAACAATTCCTTTTAGTAGAGTGCACAAAATAAAACAAAAAGGGCATTTATATAAAGCTTGGTTATTGTGGGCACTTCAGAGTTCTTAGAACTTTATGTTAACTTCTTTAATCTTCACAAGAATCCTCTGAGGAAAGTCTTAGTATGATCTTTGTTTCATTTCCAGGGAAAGAAACTGATTCAGAAAGAAAATAACTTAAGTCAGCCAAAACACAGGGTTGGTGACTGGCCAAACCCAGGAGGTGTTCCTGACAGATACCTGCACTGACTGCCCAAATCCCCCACAGGCTTGTCAAAAAAAACAACATAGATTGACTCAGGTCACAGACAACTTAGTTAAAATTATTGCAATTATAAAATACAAAATCAGTCAGTAAAATACAGATTGAAATCTAAGCCAGTTAGTACTATTATAAATTATAGGTACAAAATAATCTTGGCATCAAATGCATAATATTAAAAGTGTGATAAAAAATAAATAGTCTGGCTTTTTAAGGACATTTTACATAAACAGATACAAAAGAAACATCCAAATTATAGAAATTGACTTAAAAACAAGCAGAAGACTTAAAACAACCATGGGAAAAAATTAAAAACCTGTCAGGGTTAAAAATAAAAGAAGCAACCATTGGAAATGGGAGATGGTCTACCAAACTTCCACAAAACAAATTATTCATATGCTCTTTCAAGTTTTCCAGAACACAAAATTAGGCCTCCTGACTCATGTTTTATTAACCTCCAATTGCCAAGAAATCTAAATCTGGTAAAATTAAAATTGTAATATCAAATCCAGCAGGGTTTTAAAAGACTGATAGTGTTATTAAGGCAACTGACAGCTTTTAAAATTATTTTTACTGTACCATGCGTGGGAAAATCAGAGGCGAGAATATCATGTTATTGCAAAAATATGCCCAACCCCACTGTTGGATTTTATCTAGAAGTCTTCATATGAATCATTTAAAGCTATTGCTTTTTTTAGGACAATATTTGTATCATGCAAACATGAATAAATAACACTTCTAGAGTGTGTGATCTTATCTAAGATATTGAGATTTTAGTAAAAAAAACATTATGGAAAATAAAACAAACATTATGTAGGGCGGGTTCTGTTTCAAAGAACTTGGAAACTTAGAACTTAGAAACAGTTTTACCTGCAATACAAGATTTTATGTAACCAAGTTCTATTCAGCCCTGGCAGATTTAGGCTGTAACTTCTGAAGCTGAGGTTGAAGTGTTAGTTTAACATGATATATATGAAAGGTTACTAGATGAAGTATAGGATTCCTTGAATTTCAGATGAGCACATAATAACTGGTTGCTAAAGAAGTATGGCAAGTAAGTATTTTATGATGTATATATGCTTAAAATTTAGTTGTTTATCTGAATTTCAAACTTAACTGGGCATCCTTTAATTTTATTGGTTAAGTTTTATAACCTTATCCATATGTGATTATCTATATCTTCAGTGCTTTGTTTTATTATTCTTGTAGTCTAATTATATAACTATGTCTAAAAGATGAAATATTTATTTTGTGGCATACAGTCATGCATAACTTAACAAGGGAGATATGTTCTGGGAAATGCATTGTGGATAGTTCTGTCCTTGTGAATATCACAGAGTACTTACTATCTGATAAGTACCTACATGCAGGATACATGGTTTAGCCTACTGCTCCCAGGCTACAAATCTGTACAGCATATTACTGTACTTAATACTATAGGTGACACATGGTAGTATTTGCAAATGTAAACACAGAAAATCTACAGTAAAAATACTAATAGGAATTTGTAATCTTATGGAAACACCATAATGTGGTCCATTATTGGCTAAAATGTTTTTGTGTGGTTCATTCATGGCTGTATTTCATCAATACACCAGAATTTATTGAACTAGGCCCCCCTCGATAGCAACTTTTTGTTTCAATTTTTGTCATTACCGTAAGTAATGCTAAAATAAGCATTGCTGCCATACATGGTATTTGAACAAATGTTCCCAAACCCATTTGTTCTGTTTGAACACAACACCCATTAGGTATTCATCTAGAACAAGCTTTAAAAGTTATAACCCAAGAATTTCAGAGGTACCCCAATTTTTCCCATATTAAAAGGAAATAGAAAGTTCCTTTTGGTAAAGCACACAAATAATCATAACAAAATAATCAAGATATATTATTTGATAACCACTTAAATCAGTGTTGATTCTTTTTTAAAAAATATTTATTTTTTAATTATAGGTGAACACAATCTCTTTATTTTATTTCATTTCATTTTATTTTATGTGGTGCTGATATCAAACCTAGTGCTTCATTCATGCTGGGCAAGTGCTCTACCTCTGAGCCACATCCCAACCCTCAGTGTTGATTCTTGACCAATGGTATATAACCATCTTATATAACTTACTGAGGAAAAGGGGCAGCAGAATTTTCTTATATCTTCTACAAAAAATTTGATCTGAAGTTCTCTGCTCTACCCTACATTGTTCTCATATATGCTTTCCCTTGTCTTGGCCAAAAATCAACTTGCTGATGTCCCATGCCATTTCATCATTAGAAAACTTAAGTAACATGGGCTGGGGTCATGGCTCAGTGGCAGAGCACATGCTTCACACATGTGAGGCACTGGATTCAATCCTCAGCACCACATAAAAATAATAAATAAAACAAAATAAAGATATTGTGTCCATGTATAACTAAAAACAATATTTAAAAAAATTTAAGTAACATTATTTTCTGGAGTGAGATCACTATTTTCTAGAATGTTCTCTATGTGAAATAACAACCACTTCTCTGCTTTACAAGCTACTTGGCATGGCCTCTTCTTCTTACCTATATACATAACAATTTTCTTTTTTTATACTTTGAGCTTTATATTTTAAGAAATATCATGGAAAATAGAATAGACATGATATTCTAAGTCCCTGCTGTAAACATTTTAAATATTTAAAGGTCACTATGTTAGAAATATAGTATTAATAAATTCATACATATGTGATCAAAACTTTTTATACTAATATGTAAATGTGCTACTATAAAATATCTTGGTAAGAATCCCACACACACATTCTCATGTTTTCCTCTAGTACTAACTCTTTTTATTTATCTATTTTCATGTATGTCCTTGGGCTCATATCTCCATTTAACTCCATCATTTTCAGAAGTGTAAATAAATAAATGGGTTTAAAACAAAACCTAGTTGGTCCACGTCCAGGCCAAATTGAATGCCTAAAGTTATCTGGCCATCCCATAGCTTTTCCTTTTCTGGGAAAGTTTCCAGTGCCCAAGAGAAACAGAGAACAAGCAGTGGATAATTGTTCCTGTTTCGTGGAATTTAAACTAAAAGCACTATGTGGATGAATACCTACTCCAAGTCCTCTTTTTTTAAAACTAAATTATTTAT
Source organism: Urocitellus parryii (assembly GCF_045843805.1). NCBI lineage: Eukaryota > Metazoa > Chordata > Mammalia > Rodentia > Sciuridae > Urocitellus > Urocitellus parryii. Next base: position 3,068,668 of record NW_027553833.1, read on the forward strand.
TTATTCTAATTTATTACACATGATGGCAGAATGCAATTCACAGAGCACAGTTTTTCAAGTCACTGATTATACATAAAGTATTTTTCACACCATTTGTGTCTTCATACATGTACTTAGGGTAATGATGTCTAACTCATTCCACCATCATTCCTACCCCCCTATTCCCTCCCTCCCCATCCCTTTCCTTTGCCCTTTCTAAATTTCCTCCATTCCTCTCATATTCCACTCCATCACCATTATGAGTAAGCCTCTTCATATCAAAGAAAACATTCAGTTTGGCTTTTGGGGATTGGCTTGCTTCACCTAGCATTATATTCTCCAGCTCCATCCATTTACCTGCAAATGCCATGATTTTATTCTCTTTTAATGCTGAGTAATATTCCATCATGAATATATACCAAAGCTTCCCAATCCATTTATCTACTGAAGGGCATCTGGGTTGGTTCCACAATTTAACTATTGTGAATTGTGCTGCTATAATAAACCTTGAGATGACTGTGTCCCTGTAGAATGCTGTTTTTAAGTCCTTTGAGTATAAATCGAGGAGTTGGATAGCTGGGTCAAATGGTGGTTCCAATGGGAGCAAATCTTTACCACAAGCACATCAGATAGAGCACTAATCTCTAGGATATATAAAGCACTCAAAAACCTTAACACCAAAAAACAAATAACCCAATCAATAAATGGATTAAGGAACTGAATAGATACTTCTTAGAAGAGGATATACAATTAATCAACAAACATATGAAAAAATGTTCAACATCTCTAGCAATTAGAGAAATGCAAATCAAAACTACTCTAAGATTTCATCTCACTCCAGTCAGAATGGCAGTTACCAAGAATACAAACAAATATAAGTGTTGGCAAGTGGGGAAAAGGGCATACTCATACATTGCTAGTGGGACTATACATTGGTGCAAGTCCTCTTTTTATGACTGCAAAAACAATAGAGGATCAAATGCCAAAGACAAGTGAACAGCTTCTGGAGAATCAGAAAGAGCCTGCAGTTTCCAACATCTGTTCTGCCTTTTTAGACTTTGAACTATTTTTTTCTGCTGCACAAGATTATGGAAATTGAATACTGAGGGTGTCAAACAGGCATCCCTCATATCATAACAAAAGTTCATTGTCAGGTATGATGAATTCTACTCTTATATTTAGAAGTTTAGTGTTATCACAATTCTATGTATGTGATATAATAGAATTCAACTTTTGTGTTGGTTTTCTAATTTGTCAAGTTTTATTAAACCAAGTGTTTCCATTTGCAAGTTTTTCTTACCTTTTCTATTAGATGCACCACAGCACTGAGCAGTTCGTCCGTGTTCTCTGTGGCTACATTCATGGTAATGTTGTGGAGCACTCTGTTAAGAATGTCTTCATCAAGGGGCTGATGTAGCTGATCGGCAAGGCCCCAAATCACCTGTGACTCTGCATCAGAGACAAGAGTAATGTTGGCAGTACCATATGCTTTATCAATTCTGGCACCACCTTTTGGGCCCAAAAGCACAATCTAAAAGTGTTTAGGAAATGGACTTGAAGACCCTATATCTGGCGTTAGGTTGACATCCAACATGGTGTTGCTCTGGCCAGGTTCAAAGACCAATGTGCCTTCATTTCTCATAAAATCCTTTCCAGTAACAGTATGAGAGTACGACCAATTGTTTCAGCACTCCTCAACTCCTGCAAAGGAAACAATAACATATAAGTGAAACAATGATGTCTCTGAACATGACATAAACAAAATTTTATTTTGTAAAAATAAATTTCTATTTTGTTAAATAAACTGATGGGCAATATAGGGCTTTATATGTTTTCTAATCTAATTAATAATTTGTAGAGATAAACATACATCATACAGTAATGGAGTTTGGAAAGACAGGTTCTTTTGAGTGAACATATCAAAGAAGAGAACTAGAAAAGAAATGTTGCTTTTTCCCCATAAATGTCTCCCAGGTGAACACACTAAAAGTTGTGCTTTAGCTTACACATGCTGGGGAACATACGTATGAAGGAACAAAAGAAATATTAACATTTCATTCCTACCTGGAAATTTGTTGGAGAGGTAGTTGTAAAGTAGGGAGGATAAGGAGGAGGCAGAGAGAAGGAAGGAGAAGGAAGAATAAACTGGTCTCTTGCTCACACTTAAATACAGGAATACAGGAATGTGTTATAAGGTCCTAAGTGCATATATCTCTCATGTTTTCAGTTTGGTTATTAAAAAGTATTCAGAAAGTTAAGCATGAATACTTAGTCACGGAAGAATGAAAGGAATTCACATTTATTTACAACTGAGCCAACAACTGTGAAACTCAGAGTATAGCCCAGGATTGCAAAATATAGATGCAGAATTAAAGAGCAGGTCACTCATAGGAACTATTATTCTAGTGAAGACTTACAGAAAACAGAAGAGCTATGGAATTAATTATCTATTAATACATGGTGTTTTATGACAAAAAATAGATGAAGTACGGGAAGGGAAAGGTCAGGGCACAATTTTAGATAATGCTGGTTACAAAAGCTCTTGAGCTGATATTAAAAAAGACCTCAGTGAAGTAAAGAAATAGGTTACATGATGATCTCAGCAGAAATATTCTAGATATCAGGAGAAATATTCTAGGCAGGAAGAAGAGCAATCACAAAGTCCCTGAAGTAAGAACCATCTTAGTATAAGTGAAGAAACCAGAAGGCCATCGTGACTGGAAGCTCACATGAGAGGTGGAAGGGGTCATTTGGGGTGGGCACATGATTGGAAACATGGAAAATACAAGAAAGTGGCCCACTTCATTCAATATTTTCATCAGCGTTCAGGCTGTTATCTTTATTGGTCTTTTAACAGAAAATAAGCACAGAGGCAGGAAGAAGGCACACGTTTTTGCAATAGTTCATGTGAGAAATAGTGGTAGCTTGATTTAGGGTCCCAGGAGTGGAAAGATTTGAAGTACCCAGACTGGGAATGTATTTTGAATATAGAGTTAAGAGGACTTTATGATGAATTCAATGCTGGGTTAAAGGAAAAGGAAAATTGAGGATAAAGTCTAGCAGTTGGCTTTGATGAATAAGTAACTGCATGAATGATGGAAAGCTAGGGGAAATATTGTTGAAGGAGATATCAAGAGTCAATTATCATACATATTAAGTCTGAGATGCCTCAGACACTGAAGCAAAGATTTCAAGTAAGAAAAATCAGATACATGAGTCTGGAAAGGGGGAGGCAATTGACAAAAATTTGGGAGTCCTCAGCTTTCAGGTAACACTTATAGGTCTGCATAGTATAGCCTGGAGAGTGAGTCTGGGTAGATTCCAACAGGCATCATCACCTACATTTACATCAGAGAGGAACTCCCAGTGAGGTAATATTAAGAGCAGGAAAGTACCTCAACCTAGAAACCCAAAGGGAACAGCATCCTTCGGGAAGAGGAAGTAATCAACTATTTCAAAAAATGAACAGTCCATGAAGACAGTCTTTTAAAATCATCTGCAGAACAATGATAGAACAAAAACCTTACTGAAGGAAACTACTCAAAAGCTTATTGGCTTTTGTATTTTAAATGGTTACACTACAAATATGCATTGAATATTATATAACAAAAATCAGAACAAGTTGGATGGTTATTTAACAAACATTGTTGAATGAAATAAGGATGCCTCAGACCAACATGCCTCAGAACACAATTTCAAGAATTTAATTTGCATAACTTCCTAAACAGGTAGACCCCAAAAACATATGGTGGGTGGTAAAACTACAGATAAAAGCAATGGAGTAGTTAAACATGAAATTCAGAATAGAGGTTATCTGTAAGATAACCTCTTATATCAGAGAGGGGTTCATGGCCCCTAGTTTTAAATTCCTGGTAAAGCTGGATTTCTCACAGAGGTGGTGGTGTTTGATTAGTATGAACTGCATATATACATTTTGTCCACTGTTTTCTGGTAGAATTTGTTTCATAATTCAAATATTTAAAGGAAGTAAAAAAATCAAAATGTTCTTATATTTATAAAAATGTGGCACAAACAATCAGCAGTATGCTATTGGAAAGTCAATATAGAAACATTTGAATAAACAGGCATTATAAGAATAAGAAGTAAATTCACAATGTTTCTTGAACTTGTGTACTCTGAGCTATTGCACAAATATATACATGATTAGCATCTGTTTTCAAATTTGGTTTAAAATATAGATGATTAGAATCTGTTTTCAAATTTGGTTTAGCTATAGGCCTATTTAATGGAAGCTTAACTAGAATGGGTGATCTTTTCATTATTTCAAGTAATTAGGATGGAAAATTCCTTCTTTATATCATCAAGACTTAAATATTGTAGAATATATGCTGCCTGTATTTATGTATATGGGAATGTATTTATGTATATGGGAATGCTGACCTAACAAAGTATATGGATGTTATAGTGACTATTCTAACTTCACTAATCTCTCCTAAGTAAAGTGAAAATCATTATCATCATAACAAAATGGTGACTTGGTTCATTACTGTGTTCTCATCTTGCCAGTTCTCGGAAAGCAGAATTACACAGCTTTATCTTCTAGCAATATGCCTAAAATTCAGAAAGAAAGAAAGGCAGGGCAATGAAACAACAGGAAGTTATGCAAATGAAATGAAACACCAGAGAGGTAAAATTATATTTTGATTTTTTAAAATCACACTTGTTACTTTTCAATAATTGTAGATTAGCATGCAGTTATAAGAATAATAAAAAGATTTCCTACACCCTTTATTTAGTAACCCTTATTGGTGGCATCTTGCATAACTATAATATAAATCATGACCAGGGTACTGGCATCAATATAGACAAGACTATCAAGACATTTTTTTTTCTTTTTCTCTTTGGTACCAAGGATTAAACCCATAGGCACTTAACCACTGAGCCATGTTCCCAGCCCTTTTTATTCTTTATTTTGAAATAGGGCCTTGCTAAATTGCTGAAAGCTGTCTTTGAACTTGTGATCCTCCTGCCTCAGCCTCAAAGAATCCTTCAGTTGACTTTTGTCTGCACTCTATGCCACCCCCTCTTTCATCTTTGGAAACCACTAAACTCCAATTCGATGATTTTTTAATTTTGGGAATATTATATAAATGATATCATACAGTATATAATTTGGGGATTTTTTTCACTTAGCATGATCATGTGGAGGTGACTCTGGTTGTCATATGTATCAATAGATTATTTTTAATTATTACTGAGTTGTGGTTCAGGGCATGGACACACTACAGTTTAACCATTCACCCATTAAAAAGAAAATGTTGTTGGGGCCTCAGTAGCTCAGTTGGTAGAGCATTTGCCTTGCATGTGTGAGGCACTTGGTTCAATTCAGTGCCCCTGAGTTCAATCCCTGGTACCGGGAAAAAAAACATAAAAATAAAAAAAAATATTTGTTGAAGTTATAAATTTAAACAGAACAATTAACTTGCTCTCAAGAATTCCTTGAGGATAGATGTATGTCCAATACACTTTTATGTACTTCATCTTATCCAGAAACCATTGTACCCATACAAGGTAATTAATAAATACTATTTATTGATTGTGAATAAGCATATATATTTGGAGAAGAAAATCCAAAATCATATACAATCTATCAAAAATTATTTTTAAAACCAAAAAAAAGAATAACTCTACCTGAATCTTTCCTAAGAGTCTTCCAGTTCTTTCGAGGACCAAGGATAAAATCATTGTGGATTTGGGGTTAGGAACAGAAATTTTGCTTTGATTGAGAAATCTTATAGTGCTAAATGGAGATTCACTCTTGCTGATGGTGATTTTGCTCACTAGGTGGCGCCCAAGGATCGCTCCACCAGTAACTCCAGTGAGAAGAATTTCAAAAGGCTCCTCAAATTCACTGCATAGCGAGAAGGAGCAATTCTGAGTCTAAACATATTAAAATGCTTGTAAAATCCAAATAACTAGTCATTTTCCAAATTGATCATACATATTCAAGGCACAGTATTCAGACTCCAAATGGAAGAGGAGGGTGCTTAACTGAAAGCATGAATGATCAGCATCAATATTACATAACCTGGGACAGTTATTAGACTTTCCTCCTCTCTTTTCAGTTGCTTAAGGCTTAAGGAAGTGCACTGAAGGATGTTTCCACATTCTGATTAGAGTTTTTAAGTCTCCAGAAATAGAAATTATCTCTTCTATTTGAAAGGAAATGACATACACAATGATGGTCCCGGGACTCCTTTCCCTATGCCCAACATCCCCTAAAGTCTTTCATCTGCTCTTTCTCAATGGGCACATGTATTATGGGTGCATGTTAGAGTCAGATCTCAATATCATGTTTTATGTGGGCCCACACAGTTTCCTGGATTACCAACCTTTCACTGCCATCAGTGATGGAGACATTTATAAAACTTAAGTTCTGTCCATGCTGAAAGGTGACTGAACTGCTGTGCAGCATATAACTGATGCCCCCTGGAACAGCAGAGGAGCTCTGGGAGATGGCATCAGCAGTCACAATGCCATAAGTTCCATGCAGCCTCACCACTGGGATCGCAATTGCTCGAACATCCTCCTCCACTGTAAGGGGAACTGGGAGTTAACTGGTACACCGGAAAAAGCAACCAACTTTTATATGATTCAGACAAATTAAACTAGGTAACTAAACATGATGTGACAAGGCAAGCTATCACTTTAAAAACGATTAGTGAAAATTTCATGACTCATTTTTTTTAGAAATAATGTAGTTCACTAGATGTTGAAAGTTATAGTGAACAGTAAAGGTTAGAATCCACACAACCTATTTAGTCATTAGCATAGGCATTTCTTCTCTGTGTACCATGTACAAACATAAAGACTTGGTTTATAAGACAATGTTAGCTGGACTTAAGAAACTTCAAATTTATATATGGATTACAAATTTATATATGGATTAGTTCTAAATAGATTGTTGAAAGATAATAATATAAATAAAATGTATGCTACTTATATGAATACTTTAAAAATCTACATAAAAAATTCTGTTATGGTTTCAGGTCCTTTAAAATATACTGTGAATATGAAAATGCAACCTCAATGCTTGATTTCAATTTAAAAATTAATTTTAAAATATTTATTTCTACTTGAGCTCTACTAACCTCAATATATTAAAATATCATTTCATAGAGTTCACATATCTAGGGATAAATAAGAGTGCACTTACATAAAAACTATATATAAAGAGGTATTACCCCATGATTCCCAAAAAGAGAGTGAATCAAAATTAAGAAACGGAAAAAATAGTCAAAATCCTATTTCTTTCTTCATGCAAAAATTCAACACAAATTGTAATATCTTGCATGATTTACCCATAAAAGTCATTATTAACCAATTCTTTAAATGATTTTTTGATGAACTTTAAAAATGTCGAGATAACCAAAGAATTTTGACAGAAACAATGGAGCCAATAAATTACTTGCCCAAGCAAGATAACATGTTAATTTTTCAGATTAAATAGCATTTTTATTTGTTATTTTTTGGTATACATGACAGTAGAGTGTATTTTGACATGTTATACATACACGGAGTATAACTTATTCTAATTAGGATCCCATTTTTGTGGTTGTACATGAGGTGGAGTTTCACTGGTCATGTCTTCATATATGAATAAAAGAAAATTATGTCTGATTCATTCTACTGTCTTCCTATTACCATTTCCCCTCCCTTCCCTTCATTCCCCTTATATTCTTCCTTTGAATAAAACCATTTCCTAGAAAGGGAGCTTTCTCTTTCTCCCTAGAAAGGGATATAGCCATAATTCTCTGTACTCTTCTTCTATAGAAGGGAACTTCTACAAAGGGAAACTGATACTCAAACTATTTCCAAAAATAGGATCAAGATCCAGACACTACCTCCACCTGCACCAATAACAAAGTCATTTCAAAGGTAATTATTCACTAAAAAGTGAATATTCACTAATTTCTTATGACATAGGAAATTAAATAATTTAGAGAAGTTTTCATTAAAATGTTTAAAACTGAAACATTTTAATAATCCTAAGGTTAAGTATAATTTTTTTTCTACAATCACTTATTTTTAACCATTTGGCTTTGCCATACACAGAATGGTTCAAGACTTCATATTGATAATTAAAAACATTTTCAAAATTAGTAAGTATAAAAATATAAAGGTATATATGTGTGTGCACACACACATACACACCAAACCAAGAAAATTTTACATATGCAAATTCAAACTGAATACTATGTTCAGGTACTTTCTAATTGAGAAGATGGTGGAAAACATACAATTAAGCCACTTGGACTTACCTTTGAAAGTAGTATACTTTGGGTCAAATTCAATGATTCCCTCTGCATTATCATTTTTCATTATTATGATTCGAACAACAGAGGTGTTTCCTATTTCAGGAGGTTGATCTATCTGAAGTCCATTTTCTTGGATGGTAAAATCATATCCTCTTTGGAAAGTCATAAAAAATAAAATTTTAAAACACAAAAAATAAATAACAAATACATAATTGCTTAGCATGAATTGAAAGATCCTTTGGAATATTTTAGCTCCTGTAACTTAGCTCTATTAAGTATTGTAATACTTTTAAGGATACTCAACACTAAGGTACTCCTTTTTTTTAATGATGTTTTGAAAAGATTTCTGTGCTTCTCCCAATTACTGGCACCTTCATGAAACCAAAACTAATATAAAATCACTAAACTTGGGCAATGTGAACATAGTAAATCTATTAGAAAATTTGGAAGCAACTGAAATAAGACAAACCTCTGGAGATCACTTCTGAGCACATGTATAGTAATGAGCCTTGGGCACTCAGAGAGTAAACCAGGTAGGGGTGAGGTTTACATTGCTAGGTTACAAGGGTTGCTTTAAAAAATATAAGGAGTATCTTTTTGTTAATTAAATTTCAAGTTAAACCATCAAGATTTAAGAAAATAGTTTAATGAAATTATAATTCCACTATATTGAGGGCAGTTTACTTATATAATAACATTTCTACAAAAGACATTTTTTAAGATAGATGTTATTCAGGCTTTGACTTACAGGGCTCTATGACACTTTATTTTCTAAAGATAAAAAAATGACAGTGAATGATTTTAGTCCTTACAATTCTCAAATTCTGTTTACCTGATATTTATAACCTACCTTGTACTGAAAATTGAAAAGTGGTAAATAAATATTTTGTATTAGGCAAAATTGGAAAACTGAGGATTAAAATATTAAATGATAATAGTAACTATTATCAGTACTCTGAGATGGGTTGTAAATTAGCTGATTACCATACACTAGTATCAAAGTAGTAGTAATTCTAGTGAGCAGGCAACAAGGAAAAAACACTGTGCTATACTACTTTCTTTTTCAGATCAAAGGAAGTCCAGAAATTTATCTGGAAGGACACACTTCTCTCCCAGAATTAAACTTAAGTAGAAACTACTTTTTTAAAAAGCCAAGAAGGCAAAAATCTTTAAGTCCCCTTATAATCAATCAATAACACACATATGATCTCACATTTAATTAGCTATTTCTTCCAAAATGAATGTATTTGATTCAAGGGGTGACCAGTTTGACTTTTAACATATTTAATATGTGTAGAAATTCATTCCCATTGCCAGTCACCGAATCATTTCTGGGAAATTAAAGATTTGAATTGTAATAAACACAAAACATTTTTCCCCCAGCTAGGATGATGTACCCTCTACTTAAGGCACTGAGAGAGAAATATTTTAGTTTAAAAAGTTTTTAAAGCACAAAGTTATGTAGCAAATGTAAAACTATTTTTATATACAAAAAAATATTTCTTCCAGATTCCTATAAACACAAAAGCTATTCTAGTGGAAGGACCCCCTTTGTGTCCTTTGTAAGCTGTGCAGAGAAGAGGAGCTTGCAAAGCTGCTGAACCTGTGAGCTGTTCAACCATGGGTACTCAAGTATGTGCTAAGGGTGTTTTCCATCTCATCAACTGAGCCAGTTCCATGAAAACAGAGAATGAAAGAGACTCATGATGGTTAAATTTTCATCTTCACTAAAAACATAGTGCACATTAATGGCCAACCATCTTCCACTCAAAAATTTCCCCACTTTAAAACTGATGTTGGGCACCACCCATAAGAAAACAATATAATATAGCTTTCAGACACACAATGGAAGATGCCCCTCCCTCCAGTTCTTTCTCAGGTACAGAAATAGCAGGAAGCAAATTCTGCCACCCCAGCAGACCTGTGACCTAGAGAACAGTTAGGATCTCTCCTCACCAGATTATTAGACACAGTGTCATCTCATTCCCTGCCTGCTCTGAATGAATTCACAGACCAGAGCCACATACTCTGTAAATTCAAGAGAAAAATTAAAATTCAGAAAAGTGCAAATAATAACACCTAGTCTTTTTCATAATTTCCCTTCTATGAGCTGTTAGAACATCACATAGGTTGAAAAACAGCAAGAAAAGAATAGTTGTACACCTCAGTATTGGTGTCTACACATGTAGCTTTATTCATTCTCTCTCCCTCTTTTTTACTCATTTCCTGTTCTTCTTTACCTTCCCTGGAGTTCCACCTTTAGAATTGCTACAGAAAATTCTTCAGGGCCTTCAGGATGGTCGTCATCAAGGATTTCAACAAGCAGACTCTTCACCGTCTTTCTGGCTTCAAGGAGGAGCTCTCCTGATGCAGAAACAAAATCTGAGCCAGCATCTGCTGTCCCGCTCACAGTCTTGTACCAGAGTCTCACCAGGCCAAAATATCCACCCGAACGGATGATCGTGACATTAACCTAGGCAAAAAGCATTTTCTCATTTGATTTGTATGTCTATTCTACCAGACAACATTATCACTAATTAAAGACTATTTACCAGGATTATGTTGAAATTAAACATGAATTTATAAAGTATATGCTATATGTTAAAATAATGTTAGGAGCAATTTAATGTGTTTGTGAAAAACTTTAGACTACGAACAAGAGAATACTTTTAAAGAGCATTCACAACATCAAAAACAAAAACAATATTAATATTTTTAAGTAAGTCACACCATACCCCCAGTGCTTCCTCTGATACTCGAAGCTGCTCCTGTGAAAAGGAAAATCGGCCATAGGGAAAGTCACTGGCCACCACAGTGATGTTGGCCTTGCTTCTGGAGTCACTCAGCACACCTCCCTCGCTGACTTCAGTGAGCTGAAACTCATAGAAAGACTTTTCCTCAGGAATATTATCATTCAAAGCCTAGAGAAGGATGAAAACAATCATTAACAGTAAAATCTGTAAAACTTAAACATTCCTTTTACATAAAAAGCAGCAACAGATTCTGCAATATTACCAACCTCATCATGGCCCACCCCAACACCCCCCCCACACACACACACAGAGTGAAGGGCATAATAAGCCAGCAACATTGATACCTGTATCACTACAATGGCTGCAGACTGTCCATCTCGCATTATCAGTTTTCCTGACGTCTGAGCAAACACCCCCACAGAAGGAGGGATGATTCTCCAGAACACTGTGACCTCTGCCCAGATCGCTGGGCCGTGAACAAGGCTACAACAATACACAAATGTATATTCAATACATTTTGATTGCTGGTACTTTTCCTAAATGTTTACTGAATCTTTCAACAGTAACCAATTTTCATTTATTTCAAGAACTTAATACTTTTAACTAAACTCGTCTATCAATTATAAACTGCAAGAAAGTACTTAGAAAATACTGAGCTAGAGTAGTGTCAATGTATGACAAGCATATTGGCAAAAACTGAACATTAATAGTGGGAGGGAATAAAAAGAAGTTGTTACAGATTTTTAATACATAGGGCATAAAATATGAATAGCCTAACAAACTTCTCCAAAGAATAATAAACACTTCATACGTGTGCATACTAATGGAAAAGGATAAATAATCATCTTTGGATAACTATCACAAAGATAAAATTTTCATGAGAAAATTTGAGAGAAACAGACATTCCTATGATCATACTAATTTAGTTATACGATAAGTCCTGACATTGTAACACTTAGAATCAAAATCTTTGACCTTGATGCTTTTTTAAAAGATGGTTTCCAGCTAAGGCAAACATGCTAACAAAGATGGAATATATCTCCTATATTGCACATTTACCTACAGAATAGGGCTGAAAGCATGGACTTTTGATCTCAACCCCAGGAGCTTTCCTTGGTGTAGGTTATGCAAATCATCCATTAGTCTGAAACTTTTTTGGGATCTAATTTCTATTTCAGTCTAAAAGGTGCAGCATTTCCAAATGATGCTACCTCTATGTAAAATCATGATGCATGAACACTGTGTATGCACTAAGAATGGTGTACTATGACTAATCCTTTAAACAATGTCATAACCCCGTAGAAGCAAAGAAAAATCTTGAAGCTCTTACCTGATGATAGCAGTACCCTTATATTTAGCTGAAGGCTCCCCAATGAGGACATGCCTAGATGATGGAGCTATCCCAACTTCTCCTGGCGCTCCCGTTTCTCCCAGAGTGATTATTGATGCACTACCTAAGTTGATGATGACACATAACACAAAAGGATAACTACCCAAAATACATACAGTAATGCTAGAATTTTCCTGACCACAGATTTTGCTTTTTGTCACAGACCCATGAATAGGATGGAGTTTTTATAGCAAAAAAGACATATAACAATACAAAGTTTTTATAATTAAACTCTGGGCCATTTTTTTACTGTGATTATTGTTGATAGAACACACAACAAAAATTTTCTTGAAACATTCTCTACTGATCCAAGCAACAAGTCATCACAGGAACCATATGATGCCTGTTTCTGAAGTGTCAAAATATGTAGTTTCTAGTTTCAGATGAAAACAGGTAAACACTACATATCAAACATAATGTGTTAGTTTAAAACAATGTTGAATTATAAAAATAATGTTTCCAAAATTTAGGAAATCAAAACCATTATTAATATTTCAAATAAATAATTCCAAACTTACATAAGACAAGCACATCAGAGCACATATGGAGCATGCATGAGGCCCTGGGCTTCATTCCCAGCAGAAAGGGAGGGAGGGAGGGAGGGAGGGAGGGAAGGAAGGAAGAAAAGCACATGACAAAAATGGGATTACATTGAGCATGTTGTTCTGAAACCTACTTTATTACCATAACAATTACCCATGTAATTGTTATTCATTTTCAATGTAGTTGTTTCTCTGCCACATCATTTTGAATGATTGCATAGCATTCTGCCACATTTAACCAGTCTCCTAATATCACATAATTCAGGAAGCTACCATAATTAATTTTATAATGTTGCTTCATAAAAATTTTTTATTTAAAAAGTCACAGCTGAGCAGTATGAAATCTGACCAGTCTTACCAACATCGGGTATTATAATGTTAATTTAAAAATGTACTTACCTGAGTACATCTTATGTTTTAGCAAAATTTTAGGAATTAGAAAACCTAACATTGCCTATCCCTGTAACTACTAATTATCTGCTTTAATCTACTTTTTAATTTCCAAAATTTTTCTTACCTTTTGCGGGAGATATTTCTACCTCATCAATTGGTAACAGCTGAATTGTATAATGCCTGTCCTTTTTCAGCATGGTGTCTTGCAGTGCATGCAATACAATAGTCTTCTGAGACTCCTTCTATAGCAAATGAGAAGAACAATAAATCTTCCAGATAGACCAAAGTCAAACTTTGGTGTTTTTATTAGCAGAATAAGGTTTATGCGCATAATCACTTTTTCAATCCTTTCTGTTGCCTAGAATAAGGGTTGCATCTAGGGAGAATTATTATACAAAAAAGTCAACTCTAACTATAAATTCCATTTATGCTTTTAATAGGAAAAATTTTTAAAAATTAACTCATCTCTCATCTCCTAAATTTACTGAAAAATTTCAATACTGGAGTTCAATCTTTTAGAGGACAAATGGTTACATCGTAATGTAAACTGTAAAAAGTCAAAGATTTAATATCTGTAAGGGGAGTTGGCTCCATTCAAGAAGAAAAACAAGCAATGTATGACCTGAGATTATAGTCACAGCTGCAATCGATAGGCTAGAGACACTTGCTGTAGTTAATTATCACTGACATTCTTCTCATGGCCTGTATTGTCAATGTTAAGTTATCTCTGGCACCTTCCTGGTTAACAATAGTACCACAGGCAGCAATACAGGAGCCTAATTCATAAGGAAAATCTAGTGCTTCCATCCAGGAACCTGGAATTTTATATACACATTTCAATGTTTTTTTTTAATCTTCACCTTTCAGATTTTGTTTTCCTTTGTTCTTATTTGTTCCACTTGTTTCTTGCTGAATGCATCCTGTTTTCTTATACTTTTTTTCCCCTTGCTGTTAAAACACAGGAATCCTATTTGTTTGTTTGTTTGTTTTTGAGATGAGGTTTCAAGGTCTTGCTATGTTGCTCAGTCTAGTTTTGAACTCCTGGGTTCAACAGAACTTCCCACCTCAGCTTCCCAAGTAGATGGAACTACCTATGCATACCACCATGCTTGGCACAGACTATTACTGATTTTATGTTTCATTCTTTTTTTTGTCCTGAATCTTAGGAGCACATTTTGAATTGATCCTCTTCTGGTCTTCAGCCTTCAGCACTATTTCCATTGGACAATGGATGGCCTTTTATTTCTATTTAGTCTTTGTCCTTTATCTGTCCATTTCTTTTGTTCGTTTTATTTTGCTTTTTGGTACTGGGGATTTGAACTCAGGGATACTTTACCATTAAGCTATGTAAGCAGCGCTTTTTAAATTTTTGAGAAATCGGTCTCCTAAGTTCCTGAGGCTGGCCTTGAATTTGGTGATCCTTCTTCCTCAGGCTCCCAAGTAGCTGAGATTATCGTTGTGCACCACCATGCCCTGTTTGTTGTTTCTGACCTGGGGTCTCACTATTTGCCCAGGCTGGTCTTCTGAGTTCAAGTGTTCCTTTCATCTCAGCCTTCAGAGAAGCTGGGATTACAGGTGCTCACCAAAGTACCTGGCTTCTGCCCTTTAAATACCATTTGTCAAATCCCTCCTCATCCTGTCACTCACTCTTAAATGCATTGTGTCTGCTTCTTAATTTTTCTTTCAGTATATACTATTAAAGTCATCCACATTTCTGCATGCAGATTTAATTTAACCTTTTAATTGGTGTGGACAGTCCACTGTTTGCATTTACAATATTTTCAACATTTATCTAATAAGGACTATTAATATTGTAAACAATATTACCACAAACATTCTTCTACATGCTTCTTTGTATTTACAGTAATTTCTCTGAGGTGCTATTGTTTGAAAATATAGTTAGCGCTCATAATTTTTGGAATCCCTATTTACACATTTGCCTGCTCAACCAGTTTTTTTTTTTTTGTAACCCCAGAATCAGTGTTCAGGCACTTTTATGGTCATTTGCAGAGATGTGCACACTAGCAAAATCTCTGAGTCATTTTAACATATTTTTCATTTTAAATAAGCACTGCAACTCAGACTTGAACAGCTTATCTAACACAAAACAATATTTTCTCCTTATAACATATCACAAACTCCTTGTTGAAGACTGAAGATTTCAGCTCTACACTTGGGGGCCATTTAAAACAGTGAATTCACCAACAGAAAATTAAAATGGAAATGAAATGGCAATACATTGACAATGACAAAGACATCTGTTTACATTATGAGAGTGGAAACAAGAAAAGTCACGTCTTGTTCTACCTCAGGTGGGAATGTGCTAATTGGGCGAATCTTATTTTCCACCACTATTTGTGTGTTCACAAATGACTGTGAGAGAAGCAAGAGTACTGATTTGGAGATTTACAAATAAATTTTAGTCAACAGGCAAATTCACAAATGTAGCATTGTGGATAATGATCAACATGCATCATAAGAATCAACAAGAATCATTACACAGTTATGTTGCCACCCACCTTACTACTCTAGATATAAGGCAGTTTCCATGTGGTATGATCTCCATTTCTCAAAAAAATTGACAAGATGTAATAGGAAAAACTGCTGACAGGTGATTACAAGTAGCAAATGCCAATGTTTTTGGAACACTAGTTACAAAAGATAAATGTTCTGGGATAAAAGGTGATGGGGAAGTTTCATGGGGAAATATATTTAGAAGAGTTTCTCTATTAGAGATTCAAAATGTATGCAAGCAATTTTTTTAATTGCACCAGGAAAGCTTTCTTAATTCAGTTTGGAGTTTCCCAACTCTATTTGAACACTCAATCTTTTAGAGCAATTATTATTCTGCAGAACAGCAGTACAGAGCAGTGGTTCAAGAAATGTTACTACAAACTACATTAGGAAAACAAAAACAGTTTCTCAGCTTTTTGAAATTTGAAGCCATTAATTTTTGATCATACAATGTAGAAAAAAGTTGAGCTTTACTGTATTAAGTTGAGGTATCAACTTGATATTTTATTAGAATTTTTCTAAATGACTTTAAAACTATTTTAAAGGTTTTTGGAAAGTATTTTCTAAGTGTTAGGGGGTTGGTTAGCCTCTTTACAACCATAACATCATGTAATCCTTATAGTCTTTATTAAAGTTCAGCATTACTTGTCCTTGGTTTGCATTAGAAAACCAAATGTGAGAAGAATTAATGAACTTTCCTGGAATCACATGCTAGCAAATGGAAGAGTGAAGATTTGAATCAAAGTTAACTAACTATGGACTCTACATCGTTTTTATTTTTTCGGTGGCTACTCCCAGTATCACAAGAGAATTAAGACTATAAAGTGAGTAAAGTAGATGAGTATAGGTGACAGAAAACTGCAACAGCACATAAATCCTTGAGAAAGTGGAACTAGGGAAAAGAGAACACTGAGCAAGAAATGTAAAATGCAGAGAAACAAATAAGAAATACCAGAACTATAAAAGCCATGGTGAAACAGAGGACTCTCAAAGAAAGGTGTTAGTATCAAATACTGATAGGAATCAATGCAGTGGAAAATATATAACTAATTATTCAGTGCAGTGAATTTGCGTTAGTATGAAAAATAAATGTTTAAGATAAATTCTAAAGTAAAAAGAGCAAGTTACAGAACAGATTGCAGACTAAAATTCCATTTGTGTAAGAATAAGATACATATGCTTGAATATGCACAGAAAAAAATTGGAATGCCATATAAGAAACTGTCAATAGTGGTTACCTCTGGTAAGTAGCAAAGCAAGATCTAGGAGAATTCATGGGGATTTTACTCTTTTCACATCCATCTGTATTGATTGAGGTTTACACGAAGACACATATTTTTATAACAAATTAAAATATAAAGATGGAGGGAAGGGACTTCTAAGTTAAACTGGCAGCAGGCTGATTGGGGGAGATGTGCCTTCTTCAAATGCACATATAGACACCATAAGGGACCTATACTGACAACAAAGGAAAAAGAAACTGAGAAAAGGTTTCCAAATTCAAGGCATAATTTTCTCTTATAGAGGTATCAATCTGGGGTTGACTAAATGGCACATGTACATTCCCCAGCCTGAACATAAATAACATGGAGAACCAGGGGATTAAGACCATTTGCTGAGGTCTCTGAACTCCAGGCCACAGAGACTACACTGACCACAATAACTGGCTGCCATAAAATGCAAAGCTGTTGTGGTCCTACTCTTCACATCAATTCTGATCCTACAATTCACATTATGCATAGAGTGAATGAAATGGGAGTGATGTGTTACATCCCAGGAATTGCACACTTCACATGAGTACACTTAATAAGGTCCCAAGCAGGAATGCACATTTTCCTAGAAGTCCTAACAACATTTAAAAAGTGAATATATTGGATCTGAAGTAACTTTCCTATGTTCATACATGAATACACCACTATGTACAACCACAAGAATGGGATCCTGAATAAGTTATACTCCATATATGTATAATAAGTCAAAATACACTCTGCTGCCATGTGTATCTAAAAAGAAAAAAATAAAAATGAAAAAAGTGCATCTATTACAAAATAGGTACAAGTAACACTAACGAGAACTGCATGAGTGAAGAGATGAAAATTAAGAGATGTTATTTAAGAATAACAATGTCAAAAAAATGTAATTAAAAAAAAAATTCCCCAGAAGCAACAAACAGTAGGATCCAAGCTGCAGAAAATTTTATCAGCGATATACAGAATAAGTTGGGATTTGTAAAATCAGAATGCAAAGAAAAAGGTGGAGATAAAAATTATGTGTGTCACAGTGATGTCTTAGAGCATTAAATTTAGTTTCTCTGTGTGTTTCCTTTCCTTTGTTCTTTATCCAGGGGCCATTTTACTTCTTCCAGGCTACGTTGAAAGCAAAGTTTCTAGGAAATTATTGAGCTAAAGGGAAATACAAGATAGGGGAGAAATAATAGTATTCTTGGGATTGAAATCTTTTGAAGAGGTAGGAAGGAAGCAGGAATGGGTAGAGGGAAAAGAACCAAAATTAGCAGAAAAATTACACTTACTCACAGAAGACCAAGGGAAAACAGTAGGAGAGATCTCAGAGCAAGCTTTTCTTGAGCATGGCTCTACCCCAGATCTCCATGTAGATTTTCTGATGTCCAGTGAGATCTTATCCCTCCAAGAAAGGACTCATTACCCCATGTGCTGGGAGTATTTCAGGCAGACAACTCTCATCCTCAGGCTCCTTTGGAAATTGCCTCATCTGAAGAAATACCTCTCCTGTAGGTCAGATCCTCTTTCTGGCATAGTTCACTCGTGGTGACTTACACAACACAAGAATATGAAACTCAACGCTTCTAAAACTCAGGACAACTTTGAATTGTTAGTCCCTTTTGAAGGCAAGCTATAGTGTGTGGTAGTGTCAGTTCAATACTCCATCATAGCTTGCCTTCAACCCTGCACAATGCTGCTGCTTCTACTTGAACAGATGTTGATCTAAGGAGTACTCTCTCCAAAACCTTTAGGCCCTGCATCTCATAACTTTCTCACCAGGAAAGACCTACTGACATATCATCTGTGGACATTCATCAGTCCTGGAGGCTCGCACACTTCTGTAATAATATGGAGCTCAGATATCCTTCATGCAGAAAGACATAGTCAGACGTGACTTCTCTAGTGCCATGAAACAACTGAAAAGATCACAAAGAGAATTTCCCTGTAAGTGGGGGAAGAGTAACTCTCACAGTCATTGGTACATTTTAAGGCAGTCCAGGAAGCTACTATACAGTTAACTGTGGTACCACTAGGGCTGCCCTGTAGACTAGTATCTCAATTGTCAAAGTGAGCATTGCTGTGAGAATTATTTGTGGGATTAGAGATCCACCTGTGTAGTAGTAGCCATAAGCAGGACCAGGAGAAGACTGCAGGGGTTGTCAAAACCAAATTAAAACCCCTGTCCTGTAGATATGGATACCTTAGAACTAGATATGCAAGAACAATGGTGCTGCTATACAATTGTACATAAAGGAAACTCAGCCTTCAACCTGTTTAAGACTGGTGAAAAACAATTAGCAAATAGGGTCAAATCCAGGAATAAATCCATCCTTCTTGAGGCTGTGCTCTGAAAAGGAATGGCTTTACCCAATAGGGGAAAATATAACATTATTTGCCATTTGGTATAGATGTTCAAAACCAGAAACCCTTTGTAATCACCTGAGAAATACATCTAGCAGTTGGAACCTGGTAACTAGAAAAATATGCCCTTTATTACCAAGGAAAACCTTCACAGAAATTCATGACTCATTTCTAAATTTTAAATTCTTTGTATGCTAGGTGAGAAATTTTTCAGATCATAGCTAAGGTATGCAACCTAGATGTTTCCTGACTCACCGCTTATTAGATTCTGAGAAACAAAGGGATGCTATATCTGCAACACCTGAAATTTAATGCCATTAGAGCAACCAATACATCAAAAATGGTAATATTTAAGGAGCAATAGTCTGTCAGAGGGCATCACTAATTAATTTATTATTCACCTATTAGTAAACCAAAAGAAAATACTGTATTTTTTTCTTTGGTTGTGAAAGCTCTGAAGAAAAAAAAAACAAAGCACGACCCCTAGTTTCTGGTTCTACTAGTTGTAGAAACCAATCATATGGTCAAAGAGATCCTGTTCATTCATCAAAGTAGACAGAACCTTTCACCTTCACTTGTTGTTGTAGAGGGCTGAGATACATACAGAAGGATTGTAATGGGCTTCCCATTCTTAAATTATGTATCTTGATTCAGTTTTCTGAGCAGCTATAATATCAATCTTTTTCTCAAAATGTACAGGAATGTTAAAAATTTAAAGCATTTGTAAAGCTGAGACTATCTACGAGATTGTATTAATATGAGACACAATCAACCTATTCTTAGTATAAAAGTTTTGTATACTCAGAACTTTGCCCTCAGTCAGAGAAGGAACTGTAAGATGTTGGCCGTGGGATAGAAATAGAGTGTGAATTAAACAATCTGACAGCAGAATTGGGAGTTTTCTCCCTCTTTCTGAGAAGAATTTTTTAAACAATATCTTCATTTTATTTTTATGTAGTGTTGAGGATCGAACCCAGTGCCTCATGCATGCTAGGAGAGTGATCTACCACTGAGCCACAACCCCAGTCCTCAGAGAAGAATTTTTTTCCCCACAGTGTAGGGAATTTCAAAATATTCCAGATGTATTAAATACTATCATATAAATTCACAGTAATATTATGCTAAGAGAAATTAGACAAAATTAGAGAAACTACAAATTATAAATATCAAATTAGAGAAATATAACAGGAGTCCTCATGCTGCCATTACCTCATCAAAATGAAGTGTCCCACTTAAAGGACTGAGATTATCCTTAGCTTTCTCGTCTGTAGTCCACCGAAGTCGGAAGGCGCCCTTTCCCCCTGGGGACAGGACAACTGTCAATGTCACATATGAATTGTCATCAGAAAACAGGGAATCATTGACCATTATCTGAAAGAAAGAAAATCCAGTAACACAAAAAGAATAACAGAAG
This sequence comes from Urocitellus parryii, assembly GCF_045843805.1. NCBI lineage: Eukaryota > Metazoa > Chordata > Mammalia > Rodentia > Sciuridae > Urocitellus > Urocitellus parryii. The sequence continues at coordinate 3,089,534 of NW_027553833.1, forward strand.
AAACAAACAGAATCTTCTTTTCATGATGACTGCAGTTTTCGAATTTAGAATTCTATTCATGAAATGTTACAATCATGGCAGAGAAAAATATTTCACCCCACTTCCTATCCTTCTTAGACACTCAACAACATGGCATTTCCCATCTTCTCTTGCAACTAGATGGAGCCACTGAATTCTTGTGAGTAGATTATATCTAGGAGCAACATATGCTGCTGACACTCTGGCCATAAACATCCACACAATCCTCCATATTCTCTCTTTTCCCATGTGTCAGGTGAATAGAGAGGATAGAAGGAGTCTGATACCTGAGTTATCAGTTAAAGACAAGGTATCCATAACAATTAGCCAACTAGGAATACTGGCATAGGACTCTTGTATAAAGAATAACATTATGGGAAGGAACTAAGATTTAGGGTTTTTTTGTAAAGGTGTTCAGGCTCCCCACATAATACAGACTTCAAACTGTCCTCTCAATTATCTGCAGTTTACTTACTTTAGTAAAAAGAGGTTTTTTAGTTAAAAGAGGTTTAACTTGATTTAAAGAGAGGAGATTCGATACATTAATTTGCCAGTATATTTTTTACACAAGTCCTTATTAAAATAAGTAATTCAAATGAATTACACATGTTAACTCAGTGAAATAAAGTCTGAATTGAACCTACAATATCCACCTTCAGTGCAAATGCAAAATAACACAATGCTTCCATTTTTAAGGCAGATACAAACTTAACAAACATGAAATATAGGTTGGTCGGTTGGTTTTCCATGAGACTTTGCATTCAAACCAATAATATAGATTTGGAGCTAACTGATATGTGTTGAATTTCCATTATTTGTCAGTTCTTCATACACTTTGCTTTTTTTAAGATTCACAGAAACTCAGAAATCAGATGTGTATGCATATTTGGCAAAAAGGGGGCCTGGAAAGTAGTTTGATATTTAGACTGATATTTACTAAGAAAGAAAAAAGAAAGTAATCCATTATAAATCAATTGTATACCTGTGATGGTTTTGATTCCACAGATATAGCATTAGTTTGGGTTTCATATGTAGATTTCTGTAGATCTCTGATATTCCTATTGTCTTGGCATATATACTGCATTATTCTATGAGCAGCTTATTAACTTTGACACATTAATACTAATCTTTCCTCAATATTCTTCAGTTCTCAGTCTAATCTATGGCACAATTAATGCTAACAGAATGTTTACTGTGTGTGCAATGTTGTATGTTTATATACATGTTAAAAGATAAACTCCATGTTATTGGGGACTTTCTCAATAAAAAAGATGGGATATAAGGAAAGCAGCTGGAAAGAGCTGCCAAGAAGCTATTCATTCTACACAATAAAAATAGCAACTGACACTTAGTGTAAAGAAAGCCCAGGTACATGAACTCATTTACTCCACAAAACAGTTATGAGGAATTATACACTGCAGACTGAATAACCTGAATCTCACTTGTGAATCTCAAGACAAATTGGAAATTTAAGGCTATTTCGATAAGATATCATTTCCAGGCATGATTCAATTAGGTTTAGAGCACAAAAGTTTATGTTAGCAGTTAAGATAAAATGAATAAGCAAAAATTACTTATGAATAGTAGCATAACTTTATTTTCCATATACGGAAGAGAAACTTAAAAATGCAATATCCAACATCCAACTCCAAAAGTGTGATGAACTCCAAAGCAAAAACATTAAGGTTTTACCACCTAAAGATTTCAACACTAAACCTGAAATTTTAACCTAAGCTCATACTCTAATAGAGGAATTTTATTAAAAAATTAAGTTACTTATTCATAGATACTAAAATATGCAAAGAATTCCATGTGGTTGAAAATACACAAAATATTAATGCTGTCTCTCTTAGGATACTAATATTATGGAAAATTTTACTCTCCTCTTTAAATTTGTTTTATTTTTTCAGACTTTAATGCTGTCTGAGAGATAATCACAGCTATTCTTTTGCCAATCCATCACTCCTTGGAAACACTTGTGCAGTTTTTTGCCAAGGAAGAAAGAGAGTTTCATGGAGCCACAGCAAAACTGTGCTCTGTTCCTTTTATAGTTCCTATTTCCTAATGAAATTGAAATTTCATTGACCAAATCATTAGGTAATTATTAAGCTCTATTTTAATTCTGGAGCGTATGAAAAGCCCAGCTCTGAGAGGTAAGTTGTAGGTCTAGCCTTTCATGCTCAGGACAGTAAAGACAAGGGGCAGTCAAGCAGTTTAATCACTGAAAATTATCCACAATGATCAAATATAAATGATTAAATAAAGGGAGTGATGACATATGTAATCAGAAAAGTTGCTAAGGATCTTTATGAATATTTCATCTGGGAATTTCCTTTAAAAGATAAAATCATAATAATTATGGCCCAGAGATCATGTAATAATAATTATGATAGAGTTATAGTACTTTCAGATGTGGTGATACTTTAATATTAGTTGCCAAGCTACGCCACACAAATGTTTAATTCTTATGATTAACCAATCATAAGAAGCTTTTTTCCCTCCCTCAGAAGATGAACCAATAATAAGTGAACTCCCTCTTTCAGGTCTTGGAAGAAAACAGCCAAGTGTTCTAGAAGGGAGAGGGAAGAACATGACAGCATACCAGAACTGAGGGAAAATTCCCTCATCAACTAAACCCATCCTGGGACGCCACATTCAGGCCATGACAGTCCTGTTATGTGGCCAGGATGGTGATCTGTAGAATAGACAGAAAATAAAAGGTATGGACAAAAAGTACTTCTTCGTCTAGTATACTCAATAAATAGGAAATTGCATTCCCTCTGTAATTGTCCGGTGTTAGGAGCTCACATTATATCAAGCTGTATGTATATGTGGGAGGATTGGCCCCTAAATTAACAGCAAACTCAAATGATAATTGAAGAGAGATTTGTAAAGGAAGAGTAATAAAGAATTTCAAAACAAAAGTAACAGACACTTTTCTACTTAAAACTATATGAGAATTTCACACTCCCCTGATATATTTAACTTACAGTCTGTTTTTCAAATCCAAATACTGCAAGTGGAGAATCATTCTGTGGAATAATCACAGTTACCACAACATCATCCCCCAGTCTGCCACCTCCAGCCACATGGATTAAGGAAATATTGAACAACTCCATGAGTTCAACCTCAGCATCATCAATTATGGTGATTTGTATCATTGCAGTAACCTACAAAAGAAAGGAAGAAAAGGAGAGAGGAAGAGAAAAATAGAGATAGGGAGGAAGAGAGGGAGAGGAGGGGAAGGAAATATTGCAATAATTTTTCATTATATATATATTTCAATAGAAACTTAGAAACATGACACAAAAGAAAGAAGCAAAATTTTGCCTGTTAGATTTGTAATACTTTTAAAATCATGATATTTATAGTAGTTGAAAGTCAGAAATTTACAGTCTGCTATTTTTGAGATAAAACATTATAAATGTAATAAAATATAGTATATTTACAGATAGAAAAAACAAGAACTTCTTAATCTTGAAAAAATATTATAAGTGTTATGAATGCTCTAACAACTATTGTACAAACATAAAACCTAGTGTGCTTTGTTTTATTACATGAAAGCAAATGAAACAATAAAAATTATCATTGACTTCTGCAATTCATATAAATGCTATTGATTTCAAATATATATATATATATATATATATATATATATATATATATATATATATATATATATATATTTTTAATGTAGGGGAAAAGAAAAGCAGGAAGAAAGGCCAAATTTGATTTTGGGGTTTTTTTTAAGATTTTTTAAAAATCAGGATTTAATTCATTTCTCTGAGTTTATGTTAAAAGTTTTATAAACTTATAAATAACCTTGGTTCACCTTGTGATTTCCCTAGTGGTCATAAACCTATACTAGGTATATATTCAATATTTAAAGTCTCTTTTTGTATGCCACAGGTAAATTCCAATACTTTGATATAGATCTTTACCAGAAAATGAAGTTTTCTACCTAAAACCTTTAATTTAACAACAAGGAGAAGCAAGAAATCTGGATGTCACACTCAGATAAACGAAAGCTTGAACAAAATCAAAAGCTAAAATGGAAGCGCATTAAAATGTGTGCACCTCAAATTGGTACTGCAGGATACAGACTGTCTTCTATATTGATGTGGACTTCAAGGATCAGGATGATACTAAGGATGTTGGAAAATGATGAGACTTCAACTATGTGCTCAGAATTACTACTGATGACGTAACTAAAGTTGGAAGGTTGCTTTGGTGAAAAATCAATTTTTAGTTTCTGCTTTTAATGTAAAAATCTCATGTACTTAACAGTTCCTCCTCCATGTTAATAGGAAATGATGCAAAGTTCTAGATCTGATAATAGAAAACAAAAACTCACGATTTCAAAATCATTAACTATAATAGGTCTCTATGTGTAGAAAAATGTAGATTTGCATGCTTATCTTTTAACAGAATTTCCTGAGCCTCTAGCGGCAACCAATAAGTTTATGAATACTATGCAGATTTGTCAAGGCAAGAATAAAGCTACCTATAGATTCTGCTATATGAAGTTACTAATATTTTCATGGTTGTGCATATGCCTTTTCCACTTTTCATGGAAAATATTATAAAGATACCTCATTCTTATATATTACAAAACACCCAATTTAGAAAATTTATAATACTTTGGGAATATTTTGTAATTTTTAAGCTTGGTAGACCTAAGTCTAGAATGTCATTCATTTTTCAGGTTTTAATAAGATAAAGTAAGTTTGAGACATTAATTTAATATTTAAAATTTTTATTGGAAATTCTAAATTAAAATATGCATTTATAAACATTAGGAAATAAATAGAGAGGGTGAGGTTGTGGCTCAGTGGTACAGTGCTTGCCTAGCATGCACTAGATATGGGTTCAATCCTCAGCACCACATAAAAATAAAGATATTGTGAAAAAAATGTCCTTAACCTTTATTAAAAATAAGAAATAGAATAAAAGCATTTGTGATCATAAATACATTCAAGTTCATCACGTAGGTTTTTATACACTGCAGGCACCTCTAAGTCAATCATTATCATGTTTTAGAATTTTTGGTTTTTAATGGAATCAGGTAGGGAAGTTATCAGGTAGGGAAGTTCAAAAAACGGTGAGCTAGGCACAGTGCCTATAATCCCAGTGGTTCAGGAGGCTGAGACAGGAGGATCATGAGTTCAAACCCAGCCTCAGCAACTTAGGGAGGCACTAAGCAAATCAGTGAGACCCTGTCTCTAAAAAAAAATATATAAAAAAGAGCTGGAGGTATGGCTCAATGGCCAAATGCCCCTGAGTTCAATCCCCAGTATTAAAAAAAAAAAGGTTGTAATTCTTGCTTCTTAAATTTCTCTTCCTAGGCCCACATTTATTAATAATATCTGTGTTTGACTTGACACAGAAACATTCAGAGTTATAATAAAACTGGCAATCATTAATGCATGCTTATTTGGTAGATACCTATAAAATTCTTGAAGAAGAATCAAAAAATACTAACATGTTCATGACAAACTTACTTGCCCATCTGCAAATTCAAGAATCCCTTGAGATGGATTAAAATCTTCCAGGCCAGCAGTGCCTGGTATTGCTTTCCAATAAACATTTACTGTCTCGAAACTTCCAGCCAGCCGGACTACAGGAACCTGAAGAACGTTCAAGGGTGGAGGCACCTCATGAGCAGTAATAACTCCACCAACATCCTTGAATAAAGAACACATGTTGAAAAGTAAGACAAAAGGGGCAACTATCCTAAATCATCATCTTGTAACTTTTTTGCTTCCACTTGTATCTTATACTTCACTCTTCAAATTATAAGTTAATAGAACGGAAATAGGCATGACAGGTCTTTAGAACTTTTACTCTGAAATTTCACAAAAAAATAAACTTGATGAATCCTTTGAGCTGGTCAAAGAGAACTAAGAATTAATTTGAAAGACAAATTTGGCTGTTCATCTATTTTAAAATACCTACAAGCAAAGCCAATTGTTTTTGCAGAAAATAAAAAAAAAAACTGAACAAATCATTAGGGATGAGCTTCTACATTACTATAAATATATGAAATTCAACTCACCCTAGTAACATGAAATATAAAAATTCCTCTGGGATCATCATTTTCCTCAATCGTTATCTCAGCTGTTTCCATTCGTGGTCTCTGTACACTTGGCTGCTCTGCAGAGAAGTCAGAGTTCACCAGGTTTACCTCAGTGATGATGATGATAAATCCTTCTTCCAACTCAGGAGCATCATCCTGGGAGGTGGGGTAAAAGAAAAAGTGCTTTTCTGTTTTCGGTTGTGTTTGTGAGGTGAGGTCTCACTATGTAGAGCATACTAGTCTTGAGCTCCTGGGCCCAAGAAATTTTCCTGCCTCAATCTCCCTTGTAGCTGGAACTACAAGAATTAACAAGGATGGTAGAATATGATAGACATCATCACCCAAAGTACACGAATTGGTGTCAACATAATTTATATACAATCAGAGATATGAAAAATTATGCTGTATATATGTAATAAGAATTGTAATGCATTCTGCTGTCATTTATTTTAAAAAAATTACAAAAAGAATAAACCATCACTCCCCGCTAATTTTGAAAGAAAAATATTTAATTTGCATTGGAAACTTGATATTATTCAGTATGGAACAAATGAGTTCATCTACATGAATGAACAGCTCTATCACACACAAAAAGATTCATATTCAACTGTATACATTCTCACTGACAACTTCAGGATCCATGGGATGTTCAAGATTAAAGGCAATGTTTCTATGGAATGCTCATTCTCATTAGCAAATAAATAAGTTTTCAAAACCTATCCCACAAATTTTATTGTTGAGGTACCAGGGAATGAACCCAGGGACACTTAACCATTGAGTCACGTCCCCAGCCCTTTTTTAAAAATTTTTAATTTTGAGACAGGGTCTCACTAAGTTGCCTAGGGCCTCACTAAATTGCTGAGGCTGCCTTTGAATTTGCAATCTTCCTGCCTCGGCCTTCCAAGCTACTAAGATTACTGGTGTGCACCACCATGCCTGACCTATCCCTCAATTTTAACATGTATTGAATATGCCTTTCATATATAATATTCCAAGAGAAGTTTAGTAAATTTTACTTTTCCTTTAAAAATCAAAGTTCTAGACCTGTAAATCTAGATGTAATACTATATTTAATTCATTATTAAAGGTTTTTTTTTTGAACATGGAATAAAATTTCAAAACATAAAAAGAAAACATGTAGAAAGGGAAAGGAAACCACCTTCCTACACTATTCCTGTATCTTTCCCAGACAGTCCTCTTCAGAAGTCACTACTAGCAGGAAAACTAATGACATTTACTAATAATATAGACATTTATAATAATCAACATATAGTGTCATTAATATTACAATGTACTATTTATTAATACCTTAGTTGATTTAAGTGCATAGTGTTGGGAATCAAACCTGCCACATGTTAGACAAGTGTCCTGCCGCTGAGCTATATTTCCAGCCCCAATAATTATAACATTAATACAACTATTGCCACTTTCAGTTTTTTGTGTGCATGATTATAGATTCTTCCTCCCTCTCCCTCTCTCTCTCTCTCTCCCTCCCTCCCTCCCCCCCCTCTCTTTTTTTTCTCTCTTTCAATATGTAAATATAGATATACAGAGCAAAAACTAGACCTAAGCCATCTGAATATTAATCTGGATTCAAGTAATTGTACCCTGAAATGAAATTATTCCCCTATCAAACCAACAATAAAAATAACTAAATTGTTCCATTTTTTCAGATATTAGTTTAAAGCAACTAAACAATCAACATAATAGTACAGACAGGCAAATAATTAATCCAAATACAATGTTTCAAAGTTCACTCAAATTTGTCATTTTTGTAAGCTAGTTATAAAATATTTATTTATACATATTAAATATTTATTTAGGTGAAAAAATTACTCACATTTTCTATATTAAAAGGATCATTAAAAATAATTTTTACCTGTAAGAACATCACAATTTTACATTGAAAAGCATTTTCTTTTCTTTTCTAGCATATTTATTGCCATCCATACTTACTGGCAAAATGGCAACATTCACATGAGTTTCTTTTATGTTTTCTTTCATTATTATTGTTGTTTCTTGCAGTACATAATCTTCATTTTCAATAGCTTGATTATTTGTGTGTATCAAGAAACTGGGTTTCGTCTTCAAGTGAATGGCAATGTCCCCAAAGAACCCTTTATCTCGAACAACGTACAACTGCAGATTGGTGATGTTCTCTATGAGACAAACATGCCTCTAGTCAGTATGCTTTTCTGTTTGCTGTCAATGTTGTTTCAAGTTCTCAGTGGAATGTTCTGCACTATCCTTTTAAACAGGTAAGCAAACAAGTAAAACAAATACAGTACATACTCCCAAGGAGTATTCTGTCCATTGTCCCCAAAGTTGTGCTGAAAATCACCATCCATTCCTAGCATTCTGTCTAATCTCTCAGCTCTGATTCCACACGTAGCTTCCTGTGTTGTACGTGTCATATTGAAATTGCTGAAAGTCTTAGGGAAGTGCATATGTAAAGTTGAACAGAGGTTATATGTTTAAAAGATTCTTGAAAATAAATAGTGAGATACATGAAGACATCATTTAATGACTAATCATTAGAATAAGAGTAATCCATGGGATGTTCAAGAGTAAAGGCAATGTTTCTATGGAATGCTCATTCTGAGCATATACTAAAGTTCACATACTGAGGTGTCTCTCTCAAGGTTCAAATTATTTCACAACACCTACACTTTATTTCAATTCTTAGATTTTTAAAAAATTGTCATATAAAATGCAGTAAAAATGCCTGTCAATATTCACCTGCAGGTCTATGAATTTCTAATGACTAATGCTGTGTCTTTCTTTCCAAATTCCACAGTGAGATTCCTGGCAATTGATAGGTATTTCAAAAATGTGTGTTAAATAAAAACATAAATGGCTTATTTCATCATAAGTGTATTGTTTCAGTTCTGAACACATGGAAATATAAAGACCCAGGAAATACTACATGTCATTTTTTTTTCCCATCAACTCTTCCAATGAAAGATATTTGAAAGTTGGATATCCACACTGTTATCTGAAAATGTTAGAATCATCTCATAGTATATTCTAAATACATATTATGTTTAACCTTTTTTTAAAATACATCAAATGACCTTCATCCATAAAATTATATTTATCCAACAATACAAATAGTTATTTAGGTGAAGATTTCAGCACTTAAAAGAAAAATAACAAGGACTGACCAATGTACACTTCACAGGATAAAATTTTTTCTCATTAATCTTTTGGATTAAGCAATTTATACATTGATGCGATGTGCTTCTCACTATGTTGTCAGTGCACCATACAACTACTAAAAATGTAGAGAGAAAATATGGTTGAGGAAAACAAACAATGAAGAGAAACTCAAATAAAAAACAGTTACCTCTATTGCAATGACTTCACTAAACTGTTAACATTTTTACCATGATAGTATATCTTTAAAAATTGAAAGTATTTTTAAAAACCTTATTGCTAAGTAGTCACATGATCATAAAATTTGAAGAACAAAAATGGTTATGACTTGTCAAATTGGAAAAGTCATATAAAAATAGAAATTTGCATTTTTTGTAAGCATCAAAAGTAAATTCATTTTTTACTAAAGCCTGAAAAATATGTAACCGAATTTACCTTTAGGCTCTGCTACTCTGGTGAAGAGAGACTTGGCATGCCAGCCCATGAAGCCATAGGGAGAGTCACTGGGCAGAGTAGTTATTACGGACTTGTTTCTTTTCTGATCAATAGTAGCACCTTTTGATGGGTCCTCAACCCGTTTTGTGGCAATTTGGGTTAGTGTTATGATCACAACCTCTGATAACTCTGGTATATCATCAGCAAGAACAGTTAGAGTAATTGTAGACAGTGCCTGGCCTTCAGTAAATGAAATCTAAAATTTTAGAGAAAGATTTTATTTATCCTGTCATTATCACTCTGCAGTAAGGATATTAAAAAGTTTGATTTTCTTTCAATTATGATACAATTTAACAAAGAGTTTAGCAACAATATGTTATTATACAAATAAAAAGCTTTTACATTAAAAATAAGAAAGGTAGGAAAAAGAAAAAGTAAACCATTTCTAAACCTAAGCTAATAAATCATATAGTCAAGTTGTCATATCCTGGAGCCTATATTTCTTTCTAATTTAGTGTACAAAGTCTTTCTGAAAATCTGCTAGATAACACATGTAAAGTTCTATAAAAATAAAAGAAGGCGGCATGCCGGCTTAAACATTTTTCTCTATAGAATTTTTGTCAGGATTGCTACTCCAGATAGAAGCAACACTTAACAATGAGTCAACCGAAGGAAAGAGAGAGAGAGAGAGAGAGGGAGGGAGGGAGAGGGAGAGAGGGAGAGAGGGGGGAGAGAGGGAGAGAGGGAGAGAGGGAGAGAGGGAGAGAGAGAGAGAGAGAGAGAGAGAGAAACACAAATCATAGCATTTCATCACTGAGGCAGGATCTGGTCTCATATATCAACAGTAATCATAATTTGTATGTGTCTTCTACAATTTTTGAACATTACATACCACTCCCGAGGTAGGAAATATGTCATCAATACTTCCATCAGCTTCCCATGCTACAGTTATAAGGCCATATGTGCCTTTTCAGCGCTCAACATTCAAGGTTACCAGGCTATCTTGATCCATTTCTTCTATTTGCTTAAATAATGAATTCTGAAAAATACACCAAAAGTCACATGGATTGACTTGAAATCACCTAAATATAGTCTTTTCTTTATTTCATGTTATTTTGCTTTTGTAGATTTCATGGTAATAAGCAATGTGAAATAGTAAATTAAAATAACAGTTAAAAATAGTAAAGTAAGAATGACTATAATTTTATTTTTAAACATACAGGTTTAAGTAAATAAAATACTAGTCAATAAAGATTTAATTTTATAGAATTATTTTATTTTTGTTCTATATTTTTCAAATTTTGTTGAGTGAACATATTATTAATTTGATAATCAGAAAGCATGTTCTTTTATAAAATAGTACATATAACATGTAAAAAGTTTGTAGAATGGAAAGGACATGGAGTCAGGTGAGCAAGAAGCCTTTCCCCCAGAGTAAGGTCTGGCAATCCCTCTAGGTCTGTTCTTCCTAATGGTAAAATGTGTTGGACCTACAAGGTCTCCAGCTCCCACCCCAGTGCAGCACATCATAAGAATGAAGGTGCTCCTTCCAATCATTTGCAAATGTAACTTTATGCTTAAATTCACATCCTCTAACCTATTTCTGTTCATGGTGTTTCATATCTACCTAACAAACCTTACAACTATTTTACCAGCCAGAAATCTTCCTTTGCTTTATATTAGAATTTCTTTCTTCTCACCTATGCTTCCTAGCCTCTTATCATTTTTCCAAATTAATTTGTACCTCTGTGACTTAATATTCTTCACTGAACACACAACAGAAGATCTCTTGCCAGCCATTTAATGAAATTTCCTTCAAATGAATATTTTAGATAATCCCTTCTTACAATATATCCTTGGCTTCTCAAGGGTAATAAGAAAAAAATATGGAGTTTTAAAGATTTTTTCTTTCCAGTAAGATTTTTCATGTATTTTTACTATGATAATCTGAAAAGAGACCCCCCCATTAATTTCTTAAAGCTTATGAAAGCTTCTATTTAGAATGCTAATTTCAGTAAAGATCCTATCCTACAATGATACTTCACACAGTATTTTAACAAATTGTTAGAGATGTTACAGAGTAATAAAATCTTGCTCAAGGCAAACATTCCTGAAGAAAACGCCTTGATTTTAAAATATGCATATAATTTATTCAGAAAAGACAATGCCTTTTTAAAAGAAAAAACATCCTCTCTGGCTCTATATTTTCCATAAAGGAAGGTTAGTTAAATGAGGTCTTCATGCAGCCAGAAATATTCAAGATGTTCTTGTCATCTACTACACCTCATCTTGAAAGGAGACTGTCCAGACAAAAAAGAGCTGTGTTGAGAAATTCTGAAAGGACTAAAGGAATCCAGGGTACTTACCTTGGCATGGTGACACCACAGTGATTTAGTGTCTCTAGACAATTTTTAAACAAGGTTCCTAAAGTGGAATCTACCGTGCCCATACAATTGAGGATAGTCTGTGCTCTCTATCTGAGGATAGTCTGTGCTCTCTATCTGCAGAACAGCTTCAAGGTAAGAAGATGGACACATGCTGCAGAACATGAGGGTTCTTGTCCCAGTAATGCAGCTCTGCTCTACATACTTGTCTGTTGTCCTGCAAAGGCTGTGGAAATGTTCTGTACCCCTCCACATGCAATGACATGATCATTGAAGCACCCTTGCAAACAACTGACTGAGGACATTAGAATGTCCAAAGCTTGTCATCTTACATCCCCCAAATTTGCTACTCTCACAGTTGTTCATATCTTGGGGAAGGGTAAATTCATGCTTCCCATAGCTCTGCTTATTTGCTGAATTACTGCAATAGTCTCCTGAATTACTGCAATAGTCTCCACACTCCTGTGGGTGTGTCCTTCCCACTCACAGTATGTGTTCAATATTATAGTCAGAGCATTCTTTTCACAATGAATCAGTTCACACATTTCTTCTACCCTAACCCCTAAGAGGGCAAACTCAGTACAATGCTAAATAAGGGACTTGTGTACAACAATATTGACATAGCAGTCCTGATTGTTGTCCCTAAAAAGGCCAGCTCACAGGCTGGTCCTCAGCTAGTGTTTGGGAATATGAATTTCAGGAGGGTTCCCACCATTCTCAGAACTTCTGTTTTTGGTACTGGAGGATGAACTCGAATATACTTTACCGCTGATCTATGCCCCAAACCCTTGTGTTTTTTATTTCTAGAGAGGATCTCCAGGAGAATCTTTGTCTTTTGATCTTCCTGCCTTAATCTCCTGAGAGAATGATACGATATCCACCACCACACCCTTCTCTATTCCCAGAGGTCTCAAGTTGCTCCCTGTGCCCAAGCTATTTGTACAAATAATGTGATTAACTAACATCTGTTTTCCTTCTGGAAGTGTAGAATTTTGGTATGTGCCAGGCAGATGGTAACCACATGACCAACTGCCAATTAAAACCTTGGGAACTGAGTCTCTAGTGAGCCTCTGGTTGGCAAAATTCCACGTTGTAACAACTGGATGCTATGGAAATGAGTATGTCCTGTGAGACTCTGCTGGGAGGGGATTCTTGGCAGTTTACACCTGGTTTCCTCTGACTTCACCCATGAGCATTTCCCCATGGAGAATTTTGAGTTTGTATCCTTTGCTTTCATGAATCATAGCTATGAGTATGATTCAACACTAAGTATATGAGTGCTCCCAGTGAATCATCAAAACTATGGATGGTCTTGGGATCACAGGCCCCTGACTAGCCTCCTGGACCTATCTCCCCCTCCTACACTGACTGTAGCCAGTGACTTCCTTGTTGCTCTATAAGGACAAGAGGGCACTGCAGGCCTCTCCTCTTGGTAATGGGTCCCTGTCTGAACTGTTACTACCCCAGATGTCAATATAATTCAATTTTCAACCCCTCCAGGCCTATGCCCTTCTGTAACTCCATACAGCCCTTCCTGACCATTCTATTTTATATTTCCTATCTACAACCCACACCCCTTCTTTCATGCTCCATATGCCTTCTCTGCCAGATGCTTCTCAACAGCACTAGCACCATCCAAGATAGTACATGTTTTATTGTATCTTTGCCTATTGACAGTGTCTCCTTGATCCCCTCTAGGATAATGAAGGTAGAGATTTTTATTGTTTCATTCTCTGACATCTTTAACATCTGGCAGAATATCCATAACATAGTGTTTATTAAATATCTGCTGCATTTATGGAATAAATGAAAAACCAACTGATCAGGTTTGTTGCCCAGTTCTGGTCAATGAGAGATAAGAAGTTTTTGAGAGGCTTTGGGAAATTTCTTCTTTAATCAAAATGGGATATAAAGTATCTTTCTGTCCCTAACTGGACATGAATAAAAAGCAGTAGCCCAAATAATAATATCAGTTTTCAAACAACCAATGAAGGATCCATTTTGAACTAACAAAGTAGAGAAAGGGAAAGGACCTCTATTGACACAGTACAATCTCCAACTTCTTTCTCTGTGGACATGCTCTTAACATTTAAGCTAATATAAATTAAGTTTTCCTTATATGTAGAAGATTTCAGAGGAAGAGAGATAATAGCTGTAGATATAACTCTAGTTCAAAAGTCAGAATACACCTAGCAAATATAATACATGATGCAACATGAATGGCTGTTCTTTTGCTCACTGGCAAAAGCTGATAAAGGCTGTGTGTGGAATATATTTAAAAAGATTAGCATGGCTGGTTTTCCTCAAGACAAGACATCTGCATATGTGCAATGTACATATAGTTACATCTCTCTTCCATCCTCCCCACAATAATAAAATTTTATGTGATATGTATGACACAACACAGTGTATAGTGTATTAAACAGTCTGTCTCATCATTGCCCTCTGGTAAAAAGGCTAACAGCAGAGTCAAACTCCTGGACCAAGAATAATTAATTTCAAATTGAAATAAAAAGAATAACTACAAAAAAAATTAGGACAAGTTGATCCAGAGGCCCCATTGTGTAAGACAGCAAATTCCAAGATGCCAGCAGAATTCACCTTAGAATGCAGAACAGGGGATAAAGCCATGGCAAAGGAAAAGAGAACGGCTGCAGGGAGTATGACTCACTCACCAAGTGCAGAAAAGTCCTAATTTATAAATGAGAATGAACAAAATCACTTTGACTTGCGAGTATAAAATCCTTAGTATCATTACCTGAGCAAATCCAACAACTCCATAGGCATCATCATTAGACAGAATAGTTATTTTCACATAGCCATTGCTACCAATCTCTGCTCCACCTTTGGGATTTTTAAGCTGAACTTTGAAGGATTCTTCTTCTTCTGGAACTACATCATCAAGAATATTTACTGATATTGTAGCTTCTCTGTCCCCAGGTTCAAATATCAGTTCACCTGAACTAGCATAAGAAGCGTACATAAAATAAGTTAACGACAACAAATTTAAAATACACACATACTAGATTACTCATGAAACACATCACACTGAGTAATATTAAAGTTTTGGAAGAATCACATTTCATAAATAAATTTTTAATTAAAATTATGTATATAGTACTGAAGAACTTCATAGAATTCATATTAGAGATATGGATAACATCTCTATTTCTGGCTTAAAAATAGCTGTTATATTTTATATATTCCTCAGTCATTGAGACTTAGAAATTTGATGCCATATGAAATTTTAGTGAGCATACAGACATCTTGCATAAGTGTTGGACCTACCTAGGAATAAAGTCAGACTGGCTAGAGATGTAGGCCAGCTCATACATGTGTGAGTGGACAGCTCCCACAGCAGCAATTAAATTCTTGCTTGAATTAAGGGACTTTACTGTAACAGAATATGCATCCTGAGCAGAAGGTGCTTCCAGAACAAATTAGAACTGATTCAGCTCTGAATTCCAGCAGTAAAGAGCAGACCCTTCTTGGCCAAGTACAAGTATGTGGACTGCAAGAAAGAAAGAAAAGGCATCTTGGGGTGAAAAGTGAACTCATTCATACACTGTCTCCCCCATTTCCAAAGCAAAACTTTTCCCAAAGTTCCATTTGGACATCTCAAATTAAGTAAATATAATGCTATTTCTAAAAGTACCTAAATATAAACAATAATTTATGAGTGCTGTGGAATAATCAATCCAGCTGGACAATGCACCCACATGCATTTAAGAGAAATGAAAACACTGTCTGGTAGCACTCACATGGGTTTTGTATTCTTAAATCTATCTCAATATCTATAAAGTACTTTTTAAAAATATATATATTTTTAGTTGTAGTTGAAAACAATATCTTTATTTATTTATTTTTCTGTGGTGTGAGGATGGAACCCAGTGCCTCATACATGCTAGGCGAGTGCTCTACCACTGAGCCACAACCACAGCCCCTATAAGTAATTTTAAAGTAAAAAATATCCATAATCACACCAGTAAATGTTTTAATTTTTATATTTTCCTCTCTGGTCACTATATTAATTTATATCTGACAGTTATAAATAGTAAAAAATTGTATAAAAAATCTAAATTAAGAATTTTATCCCATATTTATAGTTTTACACAGGATTATATGTTTATATGTTGCTGTATAGTCTATAAATTCATAATTTTAATGCATAGATAATAATATGTAGGGTTGATCTTCAAGATATATTTAATAATTTCCCTACATTGGCTATCTGTTGTTTTACATTTCATTTCCAATATTAAGTAAAGACAGAATTTTTATTATTTCAATAGATAAATTATTCAAGGTTATTAGGCCAAAGTGTATGAACAAATTCATGACTCCTAAAGTATATTCTGCCAATGCTTTTTGAAATGTTATCAGAAAAGTGTATTTTTATTAAATTCAAAGCAATGGCACACATTTGTATCTACAGAAGTTGGGAAGGAAGAGGGCATACATGTTGTATATAATACTAAACAATCTTGAGGCTTAATACTGGCCAAGGTGGGTAGGGGGTCCATATAGAAACATCCAAATTCCAGCACTTAAAGAAACTCAATGGAACATAAATTCCCAAATAAAACTGATTGAGTGTTAAATTAGCACATGGGACCAGAAATCATGAGGGTCTTCTAAACTGTTAGCCCATAAGTTATAGTGGCAAACCCCATATCCTAACTCCTACATATCAAGAACTACTGACCATATTTGTTTACAGCAATTAATTTAAGTACTATTATAGTTTGTAAATGTTGTGTAAAAGACTAAGAAATGTCTTATTAACACACATGAATCTTTAACTATCCATATATTTTGCATAAAGCTTTATAAAACTGGAGATATTCAGAAAAAAATAAAACTCAAATGGATCTGAAAGCCCTCAAATTTAGCTGACACAGTCTCAACCAAGATCAAAACTAGAGTGATCTGAGCACCACTGATTTTGGTTCTCCACCTTCATAGATATTCCCTATTCACTTCTCAATTGGATTGGTATGAATAGGAAACAAGTTGATAATGAGATGTTCACATTAAAAATATGGGTGCTCAAATCTACTTACAGATACTCTTCAACTTGTAATGAAATTATGTCCTGATAAATCCATAATAAGTAGAGAATAGCATCAGTCAAAATGCACTCAATACTGTTAACCCACTGAACATCACAGCTTAGATTAACCTGCTTTAAATGTGCTCAGAAAAAGCCTCCAGTTGGGCAAAATCATCTAACACAGAGTCTATTTTATAATTGACTACTGAATGTCTCATATAACTAGTTGACTACAGTACACCACACAGAATGCAATCTGTGCTGTTTGTACCGTGAATATGGGGCCAACTGGAAGCTGCACTCCTTGCTGCTGCCCAGCATTGCAATCATGCTGCATATCACTAGCCTTGGAAAAGGTCAATTTTCAAAATATACAGTATGGATTTGACTGAATATATATCACTTTCACACCATCATCAAGTCAAAAACGGAAAATCCTAAGCACAGCCATTTTAAGTCAAGGACCATCTATATATACATATAATGAGTAGTTCCTAAGAAAGTAAACATTTATAACATTTCAAAAGCAGGAAATTGGGTCAGAGAATTGATAACAAAAAATCTTACATCTCTACTCTGGGACATGGAAGTGTAACTAGTACTCATACTCTTCCATTTAGCAAAACAATAAAAAAGCAGAAGTTATCTCAAAGAAAGGCAACCAGATAAGACAGTTTAAGATGTGTAGATAAAGAGAAGTTTGAGTACTGAATGGTAGAAAGTAAGTATTCTTAACAATTACAGATGTGAGACTTTAAGAATGAAGACAGTAAGAGACAGTGTGGCCAGGAAGAGCTACATACAAAGGAAGCAGCAACATCAGGAGAGAACTGAGTTCCAGCATAAGTAGAAGGGAAGATTTTGAGGAAGGTCTGAGATAACAATCTATCTGTTCCACAGGGCCTTATGGGAGCATGTGGGGAGTTGAGGGAGGTGGGGCAGGGCATCTGGCCTAGACATCAGGGTTTGTGTGGTCTACAGGATGTACAGACCAAATGAGGATGAAAGTCTCTTCACCTCCATGTGCACTGGATTTCTCATGAAGACTAAATAGAGATGAAGAGAGCAACCATCTATTCCAGATGATTTTCAAAAAGGATGATGTCCAGAGGTCATAGTTTTGGTGAAGCTAACAGTTGGGGGACTAAGACAGGAGGGTTAAGGGGCCTCCCAAGCAGTATACAGAGCTTTGAGGTTTAAGTGAGATTTAAAAGGGGGGGGGTGCTAACTAGGGCTTGGAACACAATAAACATTCAGTCTTTAAAGGCTATAGATTTCCTTATGTTCTGAATCCCTTACCAACCCTTTAAAAAAGTGGAGTTCAACAAGGTTCAGTTTGAGTTCTTTTTCTCATACTACATAGTCTCTTTCTAAACCATTCTATCTCAGCCTATACTAAAATGATCCTCTGTACTTAGTGACTTCCATTGTTTATCTGTGACTAAGGATTCTCTTCTAAATTCCAACCAATAATATTTACTCAAAGGCATCTCAAACTCAACATATCCCAACCAAATTCATTATCTTTGTCCCAGAAAGGCGCAGTCCTCCCCCATGTCACCTCCATGATAGGTGTTGTATCATGTTTCCATTACCTGCAGAAATGAAGGCTATTGACAACCTCTCTCTCACCTACCCCAAACATCTTGCTGACCATCAACTCTTCCGGATTTCACTCATGAGATATCTGAATCAATCTACTCCACCTGCATCACCAACCTATTTTCCACCTGCATCACCTACCACTTTCCAAGCTAGCTCTAGTCTAAAGTATGTGTCTCCAGAGTGTCTTCAAATACTTTTTCTTAGTAGACTCTAAGTTTTTCTACCATGACAGCAAAAAGCTCCCCTTTAAAACAAACACACAGTCTCTCTCTCTCTCTCTCCCTCACTCCCTCCCCATCCCTCTCTCTCTAACTTGTCTCCCTACATTTCTTCATCACCTTCTCATAAAAAGTACCCCAATACTTCTAGAAGAAAGACAAAACTCTTTCAAGTCCCCATATGATTTATCTGTTTAATCTTTGGTTACACCCCACACTACTGTCTTCTCCTTGCCTGTTTTGGGTCACACTGGTCTTCCTGGTCCTTCCCTCAAAGCACCACTCACCATCACCACCTGACCTCTGTACATGCTGCTGCCTTTGCCTGGAGCCCATCTCATGCTCAATTCTTTGTCTCATGAACTCTTACTCAACCTATAGTTCTCGGCTAAATAATTCTTCACTAATAAAGTTTTCTGGTTCTCTCTTTAGACCAGGTCAGTTTTTCCCCATTTTGTATTATGAAAGTACAATATTCCATTCTTTTTATTTGTTTATGGATAGAAAATTGTGTGCTACATATGATGTCTCTCTTCCCTACTATGTGCTAAACTTCTTCAGGATAAGGACAGACTATATAATTTTGCTTACCCTTGTTTCCCTAGGTTCTACCTTTGTGCTTGGCACATAATTGACATGTAAAATACATCTATTAACTAATAAAGAAGAGAAGGGTAAAGGGGAATATGAGTTTATATGTCCTTGCAGTCTTTGTTATATTCATTCTTCCCCTTCCATATAAAGAACTCAATCACTACCCAATAATCTCTGTCAAGTCATTAATCAGAATAAAATATGTGATCCTCACAGTCATGGCAGCAATCTAATGTTTTTAATAATATATTTGACACATACAAAATAAGAAAGCCCCCGAACATTCTTTAATGCATAATTTCAGCTTTCAGGGGATCTATAATAAGCCTCTCTGAATAATTACCTACAATCTATTCATACTTTCACAACCTCAAGTCACAGAAACAAAAGAAATAAAGAGACCTCACAATGGGTCCCTTAATAAACCTCTGGCAGAATTTCCCACAAATTCTCTTAGAAAGTTTGCCTATTATATTTTTTAAAAATCTTTAAAGGCAATTCTATAACTTTAATTAATGGCCCATTCACGCAGCACACTTCATCCTTAATTAATTAGACAACTATTTTCAATAATAATAAGTGCCTCAAGTAGACACAGTTAAGCCATTTGAAAACTTGAGGTATAAGAGAAGCAAAAATTAAAAGGCACAAAATTAAGGGACAACTGAAAAAAGACAAACAAGTATATGATGAAAGAAACATAATTTATTCAGTGAATCCATACTGAGCAAACACGAAAATCAATCAAGCTGTATATCATAAGAGAGTGCAGCAACACAGGACTTGCATCAGTGTGTGGACAATGTAAAGAGATAATCTGAGGAGGGGATAAGGAGAAAACAGGCAGGCACAGGATTTTGACAGCAGAATGAAGACAAGTCTAGAGACCTGAAAGCCATGCCATAGTCCAGATGGAGAGTGGCGGGGTCTGGGAGAATATATCATGGATGCAGGGCTGAGGAGGAAGAAGTGGAAAACACGGAAAGGAGATGCAGTGACGTGTGTGTGTGTGTGTGTGTGTATTTTATATATATATATATATATATATATATATATATATATATATATATATATATATATTTATTAGAAATGAGAGGTAAATAAGCTGTGATTCCTGGTCAGTGCTGAGGTGACTTAGGGTGACAGTCACAAAGCCTAACAGAGAAAAAAGCAGTCAGGCACCTAAGAAAAACTGCAAATATAGACTGTCTCCTATATTTGCACCAAATCCTCCAGTCCTCTCAATATGCTTTACTTTATACGTTTTAACTTTTGTGAGTTAGATTATCCTCAAAAATCAATATCTCTGAAGTCCAACCCTCTAACAATCTCTCTATCCACTACTCAATAGTGTCTTCATATTTTTTATTGCTTCTCTACTCAGACATTAAGACTATGAAGTTAGGGAATTCTTCATATCTACATAACAATGACTTACATATACTATTTAATTAGTAAAAGTGTGCTGTTTCATTCATATGGAATTGGTATGTCTCAACCCAACAGCAGGACTGTGATTCATTTGGACTAGCCTGTGTAGCCCCTTGTGCTTGGCTTCCAAGTTCCTCTGGGCACCTCAGCAGCATACATGATGATTCACCAATTGTGTGTTGTCCCTGTACTGTTGACACCTTCCCTAAAGGCAACCTGACCAGCTCACATGGCAACTGGACTCAGCTGCTTCTCTTTCTCTACAGCCTGCCCAAGTGATTCCTCCAGACAGCAGATATACTACACATATATCCAACTTTCTGACTTTTCAAAAACTCCTTAAATGCTAATGTTTCCTTTCTTCTTATATATACTTTCATATTTAAATATATATATATATATATATATATATATATATATATATATATATTTAATGTCATTTTCATTTTCTCTAAATAAGAGAGACAAGAGACAAAAAAAAAGTATCCTATCTTTCTTCTTCATTAACATTTTCCCCTATATTTTAGTCACTTATTCTCAAGGAGCCTTTTGAAATTCTAGGACTTCTGGAAAGATTGTTGTACAGATATTGATTTTATACTCTTTTTAAAATACCCAGGCTCTGGAATGTGACAATTTTATGTCTAATTTAATGAGATTCAAATAATCCTGTTTCACACTGCCTTTAGGATGACTAGTTAGCAGTTGAAAAGTCCTTACCTATTCCAGAGGCTGGTGTGAAGGAATGAATTCTGTTAACGGTAGGAAAATCCAGGGATTGGAAATATCTGAAAGAAGACTGTCCTATCTCCCAGAGGAAAATATCAATGGAATTCTGATCTCCTACAACAATACAGTAATAATCAAATCTTGAAGTAAAAGTTACAGAAAGAAAATGGCAAAATTGCCTAGTAAGACTATAACAAAATGGTAATTCTAATTTAAGAAACAAATTTCATATGAATCCATTTAGTTCAACAAAAACATAACTTTTTAGATAATGTTTCAAATGTCTTTGGTAATAGTTAACTAGCTAGCTATTGTCCATGACCCAACCATAAAGAAAGAAAAGAAGCAAAATATTTTCTTTTTTTTTAACATTGTTGAAATTTTATCTAAATTTTTGGTAAGCAAAAGAAATCATATTCTTATTTAGAAAACATTTTTGAAACAATATTGTCAAAAGTTGCTGAACACTTTTTATTAGTACTATAAATTATTCATGACACCCCAAACATATTCAGATAAAAAGTTACCTGTTTGCACTTGTCTATGAAATCTTCATAAATCATTCTATTCTACTCAACCACCCCTTATTTCATTTTAACGTAACTTTAAATTTGTGGTTCAGGGCACTACAAAAGTACTGGCATAATGCTTATTTTTTCCTCAAATTGCATTTATACCTGATAATTAACATTATCCCTCAAGAAATAGTCTATGGATTACCTAAAAAATTGTTACAAGAGCATTTTCATATAAAACAAACATTATGAAGGCTAGACAATTTGGGTAATAAATATAGTTGCATTATAAACACCATGTCATCTTACCTAAAAAGGTATTTTTGGCAAAAATTAAGTAAATATCATCTCCTGAAGACAAAGCTTCAATTTGTGTCGTTCCACTGACTGGCACTTCTTCAAAGTAAATAAATGTGCTGTCAGACCATCTGAATAAAAGGACGTGTAGCCTGACATTAGCCTGGGAAATTGCTAAGAACAAAGAGTTGCCTCTGTTGAATAAGGCCATGGTCAAAACACCCCGGACAGGAAGATTCTGTTGCAATGCAAAGCTCTGTCCATTCCATCTGAAGACCTGTAGGAAATGTTCAAATATAAAAACCTTCATGGCTAGGAATTTAGCACTAGGAAGAATTTAGCCAATGTCACATGTCTATTCTCCTGTATCCTTTTATTTAGTTAGGATGATACTTTTATTAAGTGGGAAAGTACCAAGCCTAATGCCTTCTCCCCTTTTTTATTTCTGTGTGTGTACACACATGCATGCAGAATAAATGAAAGAAAAATTATTTGAAAATAAATCTTAGAAGTGAGTACAAGATCTTCTGATGTTGCACATCATTTCCAACATCTTGATCAACATCATATAGAGAAATGCCTAAACTATTTTCATCCTCATGGTGGCAATGCATACAAGGTTTCAGGGTAAGTGTTCATAATATTTAAAATTAAAAGAAAGTGTATAATCGACCTGGTTTCCTATATAATTTGAGCACTTTCACAACAAATTATACTTATTCAGGAGATGGAAGATGGTGGAGGAGACAGAAGATAACGAAGTAAAGGAAAGCTACTTCCTAAGCTGCATCCTGGTGTGGTAGGAGCCCTCTTCAAACAAAGACAAGAGGCACAGCACAACTAGTAGATTTGTGCACATGCAACTCTGTTGAACAATGTGGCGCCTTTAGTAACCAGGTATGCATGTGTTCCCCAGAACAAAGAAAGGCAGTGTGGCACACTGACCATGCAAACGCCACTCTGCTAACACTCAGGGCACATGTGCAACTCTGCCAACACCCCCAGTGGGCCTGTGCAGCTCTGTCAAAATTTCCTTATAGAATAACCACATGAAGTGTATTTTTCCATATAGGGGAGCAAAGGAACTAATATGTAACAGGGGAAAGGGAGACTAGCAGTGGCTATATAAGGCAAATCCCTGCTACAATAGGGGCTTGGCTTTTGGATGAAAATCCACCCAGTCTGTCCTGGTACAAAATAAACATTACTCTTATTAACCACCTTGGTGTCATGTCTCTGTGTGTGATCCCCACAACAGTGGCCTGGGACCAAAGCAATAGGTGTACAGCTTCTTGACAAGGTGGGTAAAAGAGGAATTTCAATAAAATTTAACATTAGACACTGAAGTGGCTCAGGGACTCAGGAATTTGGGTACAGTAACTGAATAAGAAGGAATACATTGGAGCAGACCTGGCAGCCCCACCACCTATGCAGAGTCACCACAGACAGAGGGAACAGAACACAGTCTTCATAGAGAGAAACCTGAAATCAAAAATGCTACCTATTCTTAACTGATCCAGAGGCTGTACTGTATGCTAATGCTTGAAAAGCATGCTCTATATTTCAACTGGTTACGGAGAGATGAGGCAAGTCACAATGTCCTGCACACAGCTTTCTGGGGACCTAGGCTGGGCCAGATGGAAAGTGAGTAAAACAGTGACTACACCCAGAGCAAAGGGAGCCCAATTCACTTGTCCTTTTTCTCAGGAAGCTCATGTGACCAGCTGAAGTCTGAGCTGGCACGGTGAACACACTAAAGGACTAGACCAGAGAAGACAGTGTTCTTGAGCAGCAGTGAGTAAAGGGTCAGCAACCCCCTGTCCCATGACTGGATTTTTGGAGGGTCTTGAGAACCAGACCTGCAGATGACATTGGCTATTGTCTAATCTAGAAGTGGGTCCATCTAGTCTTTCCAAAGAAGCCCCAGCCAACAAAGCCCAGGAGGCCTAATGAGACCTCAGCCCTACCTGCTGGAACTTCCCTCACAGGATGCTGCAGAGGCAGTTCCTTGGGAGTGCACCAAACTGGTCCAGATGGACAAAGCACCAGCTGACAGTTTGTCCTAACCCACCCCACCTCATACTAGTGAGAAGGGAAGCTGAGTCTTACATACTACATCAAACAGCTTCAGTCTTAGGCTGTTCCAAGTGGCAGCTCAGAGAGCAACACAAAACCAGGAAGGACTAAACAACCCCACCCTTTGCTCTCTCTATCTGTATACAACTCAGAAGAATTGAAAAGAAAGACTGTTGACATACACAAAAACCACCCAATGTCATCAATTATTTTGTCTAATTCAATGGAGAAGTGTCCTTCATTATTCATTCTTCATTACAATTTTTAAAAATTCTTTCTGGGGCTAGGGCTGTAGCTCAGTGGTAGAGCACTTGCCTAGCATGGGTGAGGCAGTGGGTTTGATCCTCAGCACCACAGTAAAAAATTCAATAAAGTTATAAAATGTATTAAAAAATTATTTCCATGTGTGCATCATAAACAATATTATAAATCAAATGGATCAAATGTACATCTACAGAATATTCCACCCTATAACAGCGAAATTTATCTTCTCCACTGCACACAAATTTTTTTCCAAAATAGACCATATTCTAGGCCATGAAACAAATCTTAGCAAATCCCAAAAAAAAAAATCAACATATCCCATGTATCCTATCAGATAATAATGGAATGAAACTAGAATCAAAGCAAGAAAAATAATAGAAACCACAAAAAAGATGGAGATTGAACAATACTCTCTTAAATGAAGAAAATATCAAAGAAGAAATAAGAATAGAAATTAAGAAATTCTTAGGAAAAAAGAGAAAAATATACAATAGATCAGAATCTCTGGGACAGTATTAAAATAGTTCTAAGAGGAAAATTATAGCACCATTATAAAATTAAAGAATTGTCAAATAAATATGCTTATGCTTCACCTCAAGGCCTTAGAAAAAGATGAACAATCTAACCCTAAAACCAGTAGAAGACAGGAAATAATTAAGTTCAGAGCCAAAATCAATAAAGCTGAGAATAAGAAAACAATAGTCAGGAACAAGATAAATAAGATTGACACTTAGCCAAACTAATCAAAAGAAAGAGTGAGAAGAAGCAAATCAACAAGATCTGAGATAAAAAAGGAAATACCAGCAAAGACCCTTTTGAAATCCAGAGAGTTATCAAAACCTGTTTTGAAAATTTGTACTCCAATAAGCTGGAAAATCTTAAAGACACTGACAAATTTCTAGACACATATGGACCTACTCAAATTGAATCAGAAAGATGTAGAAAACCTAAATAGACCAATACTAACTAATGAAACTGAAACAGTAATTAAAAGCCTTTCAAAAAAGGAAAACCCAGGACCTGATGGATTCTCAACTGAATTCTACTAGATCTTTAAAAAAGAACTAACACTCTTTCTCAAATTACTCCATGCAATTAAAAGAGGGAACATTCCTAAATACATTTTTAGAAGCTGGTATAACCCTGATGCCAAAACCAGATAAGATGCATCAAGGGAAGAAAACTACAGAATAATATCCCTGATAAACTAGATGCAAAATTCCTTAATAAAATTTTAGCAAACACCATTTAAAAACACATCAGAAAAGATAATACACCATGATCAAGTGGGTTTCATTCCAGGAATACAAAGTTGTTTCAACATAGGCAAATCAATAAATGTAATTAATCCTTTAACAGAATTAAGGACACAAATCATTTGGTCATCTCAATACATGCAGAAAAGGCCTTTGATAAAATTCAACACCAATTCACATGAATAAATGCTGGAGAAGCTAGGAATCAAAAGAACTTACCTAATCATCATAAAGGCCATTTATGACAAACTCAAAGCCAACATCATACTCAGTGGAGAAACACTAAAACTTTAAAAACAGGAATAACACAAGGCTGTCCACTCTCACCACTCCTATTCAATATAGTCCTCAAAACATTAGCCAGAGCAATCAGGCAACAAAAGGAAATGAAAGGTATACAAATAGGGAAAAAAGACGTCAAACTATTTGTTTGCCAATGATATGATCCTATATCTAGAAGACCTAAAAAACTCCACTAGATCACTTCTAGAGCTTATAAATAAGTTTAGCAAAGAAGGAGAATACAAGATCACCACTCATAAATCAATAGCTTTCTTACACTCTAACCATAATTCAGCTGAGGAAGAAATGAAGAAAACCATCCCATGTTCTTGAACAGACAGAATCAATATTGTCAAAATGGCCACAGTACCAAAAGCAATATAGAGATTCAAAGCAATCTCATTTAAATAACAATGATATTTTTCACAAAATTAGAAAAAAAACAATTCTTAAATTCATTTGGAATAATAAGAGAAACAAAATAGCCAAAGCAATACTAAGCAAGAGAAGAGAAGCAGGAGGTATCACAACACCTGATCTGAAATTATATTTCAGAGCTATAGTACCAAAAACAGCATGGTACTGGCATCAAAATAGACATGAAAACAAATAAAACAGAATAGAAGACGCAGAGACAAATCCACATACTTACAGCCATCTGACATTTGAAAAATCTGTCAAAACTATATTTTAGACAGACAAAAGACAGCCTTTTTAACAAATGGTGCTAGGAAAACTGGATAGCTATGTATAGAAAAATGAATCACACCCCTCTATTTCACCCTATACAAACCCAAATCAACATGGATCAAAGACTCGGGAATTAGACCAAAAACTTTACAACTACTAGAAGAAAACATAGGCTCCATAGTCCATCATATAGATGCTGACAAGACCCCCAAAGTGCAAGAAATAAAATGAAGAATAAATGAATGCCATAAAACTAAAAAGCTTGTCTACAGCAAAGGAAACAATTAAGAACATGAAGAGAGAGATGACAGAAAGGGAAAGAATCTTGGCCAGCTATTCTTCTGATAGGGGATTAATATCCAGAAGATTAAAAAAACTTAGCACCAAATATAATATAATAATAATAATAATGCAATCAATAAATGGGCAAAAGATCTAAACAGAAACTTCTCAAAAGATGAAACACAAATGGCCAACAAATATACGAAAAAAATGTTCAACAGCTATCAGGAAAATATAAATCAAAATTGCAATACAATATAATCTCAACCCAGTCAGAATGGCACTGCTCAAGAATATGAATAATAATTGCTGGCGATGTTGGGGGGGGAAAGGTACACTTGAACATGGTTGGTGTGACTACTAAACCACTCTGAAGAGCAGTATGGAGATTCCTCAAAAACCTAGAGATGGAACCACCCTATGACCTAGATATCCCACTCCTTGGTATTTTTCCAGAGAGACATAAGATTGACACACTGCAGGGATATAGCCACCTCAAAGTGTATAGCAGCAAAATTTCAATAGGTAACTTATGGAATCAACCCAGATGCCAATAAATAGATGACTGGAATAGAATGAATATATATATATATACATATATATATATATATATATATATGTATATATATATATATATATATATATGTATATATATATATATATATATATATATGTATATATATATATACATATATATATATATATACATATATATATGAATATATATATATATACACACACACACACACACACACATAAACATATACATATATATATTCTTAATATGTATCACAATTATGATACATACACACACACACAATGGAGTTTTACTCAGCCATAAAAAAGAATGAAATGATGGCACTTGGTGGTAAATGGATGAAAATGGAAAATATCATGTTAAGTGAAATTAGCCAAACTCAGAGACTCAAAGTTTATATGCAGAAGCTAGAGTAAAATAAGGAAAGGAGGAGATAAGGAAAGGATAATACAAATGAATCAAATATTAAATAATAGACAAGTGAAAGGAGGTCTAGCAGAGTGGAGGAAAGGGATGGAGAGGGGAAGGAGGATGGAAGGGAAAAAGAGGAGGGAAAAATGGATATCATGAACTAAAATAGATTTCCATGCATGTATGAGTTTTTCAGGATGAATGCAACTACTATGCATAACTATAAAGCTCTAATTTAAAAAAGAAAAAATAATAATTATGCAGTCAACAGTTAGGACTTTTGACACAAGCATTAAGCTAGGAGCCTGGGTACACTGACCTCCTCCTTTATCACTCTTATTAACGATGAGGAAAAGGCAAAAACTCACATAGCAATAACTGAACAAATGATGACCATAAATTAAAACTGGTACTGAAGCCAAAAGTCAGGATGATATGATGAAAGAAATGTATGTATTAGGGGAATGAAGTTAGAAGGAATGACATGACAGTTTCTAAGATACAGAT
The DNA here is from genome assembly GCF_045843805.1 of Urocitellus parryii. Classification (NCBI taxonomy): domain Eukaryota; kingdom Metazoa; phylum Chordata; class Mammalia; order Rodentia; family Sciuridae; genus Urocitellus; species Urocitellus parryii. The sequence continues at coordinate 3,118,351 of NW_027553833.1, forward strand.
GGTTATGGTGCTCTGAATAAAAACTAGCCCAGAAAGCTGACAGTGCTAAGAGGTTGAACAGTCAAGATAGGAAAGGGGAGGTCATGAAGTATCCTTTCTTGGGTGACCATACAATTACCATTCATGTAGGGGTTCTTTAGAGATTGAAATATTAATAATAATTATACAAGGACATGGCATGATCCAGTGCTATCCTGGGCTAGAAGAAATATGGTTATCCTACATATATAGTATACTAACTAATGCTAAATTTATTATCATTGGGAATCACTAAATTTTTTAAATGAGTAACATGAATCAATATTTTTAAAAGATTACTCTCGCTACCAATAGAGAATGAATCTGAGGAGATCAGAGAACTTCAGAGACTTGCTTGGAGACTAGCAGTTCAGGTAAGAAAAGATAAGAACTACGCTTAGATGGAGATGAGCTGAGGTGGAAAGAAATGTCTACACTCAAAAATATTATGGAGACACAGATTCAAAAACACTTAATGATCAATTAGATGTGAAAGAAAAAAAAGGGGGTAATTCAACAAAATATATCACAGAATTCTCCCTTGAGCACTTGCATTTCTGAGGTTACTACTTCCCGAGATAAAAGCAAATACTCAAGCACAGTTTCATAGAGAAAATTAATTACAGTTCAGCTTGATATACATTATAACACACTCCTAAAATATATTTAAGTGGATGCATCAATAGGCAGTTAGACATTCAAGTCTGGACTACAGAGGAAAGGTTGCAGATATGATTTGAAAGACATTAGCCTACAGCTGATATGTAAAGCTAGCCTAATGTTCCTATGAAGAGCTACAGTACTGATGAAATTTCCCATAGTAGGTGAAAAGAAAGAAGAAATATGAACTAAAACTGAATTATGGAATACTCTAAGACATATTGATTCAGAAAAGGGAGGAGGATCCAGCAATGGAGACTGAGCAGACAGAGTTCTTAAGAAGGAAAGCCTTGTGGTATCACAAAGCAAGAGTAGAGGAGGATGAGATTTGGGTATGACTAAGTCTCATGCTGGTGGGAAGTTGTATATGACAGTGATAAACATATCCACTAGATTTGGCAACCCAGTCGCCATGGGTGAGCATGAGAAGTAGACAAAGCTAGCTGACACTTCTCTCACAACGTCCTACCGAAAAGGAGAGAAAATAAATGAAAAAAAAGAAATCAGAAAGGGAAGAGATCAAGGGATTTCGTTGTAAACTGAACAATTCTCAACTATTTATGCCAACTGTAATAATTTCGTGGAGAAAGAAATGCCAGCTATGGAGGGAATAACTAAACCTTATGAAGGCTGAGGGGCAGCCATGTGAAAGGAAGGGCTTCTCCAGAAGGACACTCCTCCGCTGCAGCAGGAGGGAGGGGCAACACTGGCTTTTAAGTGGAATTTTGAATTTGGTGTTGGGAAAATAAGTAATCTCCCTCTAGTGACTTTCATTTCACTGAGGTCATTAGTTGAAAATGAGACGATAAGAAGCATGTACAGAAGCACCAGAGACAAAAATTATCAATTAAGCATTAAGGAGATTATAAGATGTAGTGTGCTAGAAAAATGTGAAATTTCTGGGGTGATGCTGAGTGCCCAATTGGTAATGTTAATCATGAATTTTTAGTGATACCATCTATCTAGCTGTGTGATTTTCCTCCATAATGTTTTCCAACTCAATTAAATTCTTATTAAATGTTCATGTTTATGATTACATTTGCTTTGGCTCTTGAAGAACATATAATATTCATAACTGTTGTTTAAAAGTTAATTGGGACCAATAAATATTCATATTCTCCTTTACTACTTTACCACAAACTATGGTTTTCTTTTATACCAAATCTCTAGACCCTACCTCATAACTTTCAATTACAGTATTTTTTTAAAAGTTGGGGAGATCTTCATTTTCAAAGATTCAAACCTGAGTTAATTCGGAATCCTCTCTTTGACTTGCAACAATTAAATAATCTTGACTGTCTGAAGTAAAATATCTTACTTGGGAACTCTCAGAAATAATGATTGTTTGCACCTGCAAGGAAGACAGAAAAGTGGGAATAAAAATTTAAAGAGTTTAACTCAGAAAGGCACTAAATATTATACTAATGAGTTAGTATTTGATGTTTAAGACTCGATGTTTAAAACTATTCTGATCACTAGGTATGCATATATCATAAGCATACATCATTTCAAGCCAACAAAAATAGCCCCCGTTTAAGATACATGCTACAATTTGTATCAACTTGCAAAAAGTTCTGTTACTCATTAACATAGAATATACATTGTCATCCATTTAGATCAGTCTTACAAATCTGAATTTCTTTTAGGTAAAGCAATATAAAATGAAGATTTTGTTTTTACCAGGAATAACTGGAATCCAGATGTGAAGGTATACACACTGTTAACAGAAGACTTCTCTTCATTTCTTTCTTTATGAGTAATTACAAAGTAGGGGGAAAGACCAATCTTAAAGGCCTCACAAGTTTTAGGATTTTGTATCATTAAATCCTAGAAAATGAGAATTACAAAAAACAGTTAACTCATAATGTATCTCACATTTACTTGTATATTTTATTTTGTGCACTGTGGAAAAAAATAAGCAATGTTTACCTTTACTGGAATAAAAATCCCTTGCCATCGGTAAATAATAAATGATGATTTTCTTAACATTATACCATATACTGAATCTTCCAAAGTAAAGAAACACCAGCCAGAAACTGGCTTGTCCAAAAAAACTTTGAAATATGGAAAAGACAACATCCATTCCCCCTAAAAAACATAAATCATTATTTACCAGTGCATAATTCCTTCTCAAACTTATCTGCTCTAATTTGTTATTTAAACATTGAGACTAATGACTTCAATACAAATGAATTCCCCATGGTGTGTGTGTGTGTGTGTGTGAGAGAGAGAGAGAGAGAGAGAGAGAGAGAGAGAGAGAGAGAGAGAGAGAGGGACAGAGAGAGAGAGAGACAGGGACAGAGAGAGAGAGAGAAAGAGGCTAGAAAACTTAAAAATAGTAACTTAAAATAACAATTATGGATAACAAAAGGAGTACTAATACTTCACTCTATAGCCATATGAACTTTCCCAAGGTCTATTTAAATATAAATACTTGCTAACTGTAATTTTAAAGGGAAATATGCTAAAACATGTTTTATTTCTTTCTTTTCTTTTTTCCAGCACTGGGGTTTGGACTCAGGACCCTGGGCATGCTAGGCAAGCACTCTGACATTGAGCAATAGCCCCAGCCCGTCTCCCACCCTTTAACACACTCTTCTAGTATCTGCAATCTACTGTTTTCTCCTGTATTTCTCACCAGGTCTCCAAATCCCCTTCGTGAGATCACTCTGCTATCCCTAGCCATTCAATCTGATGCTTTTCAATTTTCAGGCTGGGTCTTCTTCCCTTCTCTGTCTAGAGCTCCTCTTCTCAGATTGTTAAATCAATGTCCATGACTTTAAAAACAGTAACACATGTCAGATCCCTAAGTCTATCTTGCAGCAGAGACCTTCCTTTGAGTATAAACGCCTTCTCAAAAGGAACTCAAACTTAAAATGTGCTAAAACAGATTTATTTTAATTCCCTCGCCAAAACAACACCTAGCCTTCTTTCACACATCTCTTAGTCAGTGGCAAGACACTCTATCCTACCACACAAGCTGAGGAACTAGGAGTCATCTGGGTCTCACCCTCACCCTTGCACCCAGTTCATCACCTGCTCTAAACTTCCATCATCTGTTGCCCTTTTGCTCATCTCCATGCATCCTCTCTTCTCTGCTATACCAACCAATTCTTTACACGGTCCTATGAATAACACTTAAAAATGCAAACATGATCATACCATACCATCTTCCCCATGCCTAAACCACTCAAAGGTTTTCCATTAACTCTGGGATAAAAGATTGACATCCATAAAATATTTCTCAAGTTCTTCAATGATCTCTGCATCTCCCCTATTTCTGTACTCCCTATTCACTGAGGTTCTTCAATTATGACATGTCCTTTTATGCCTGAGTTTCCTGCCTCTAAAGCTTCCCCCTCGTGTCTCCCAGGTTCCTCCAACCCAGTTCTTTGCATAATTGATTCCTCCACATTGATTTTTACTTATTATTTTGGTACACCTTAAATTCTAAGCTCCATGAGCTCAGTAACATTCCTAGGCACTCAATAAATATTCTTGGATATAGTAATAAAATTAAATATCTGTTTCCCATTTTTAATAAACCCATAAATTATAATTCATGGAAATAATGTAAATCTTATACATGCAACATTTCTGAGTTACAGCATTTTTTTCTCATAAAAAACTAAACATACTCATGCCAAGGGCTGTTTCAGATATCGTCTCCCACTGCACACTCACAGCTAAATCAATGCCATTAGTACACGACACATTTAAGTATACCATTCTGTTGGTTTCTTCAATATCTATAGAAGTGGCTCTGAAATTGTGGAAAACAGAAAAAGAATATAATTTCTACATATTTAAAATATATGTCACATTACCAGTATATGCTTAATATGCTTCTACATTTATACAACCCAAATGACATGCACAAATTTGATACATGAATATTTTCAAGACAAATGTGTGCTTGAAAATATTCATTTATGGAGTTTTTTTAAGTACAAATGCAACACTTATAATCAGAAAATACTGAAGATCAGTAATTTAACATTACACATTTTAAAACTGTCTTTTTTGAATTTTTTCACACATAAATCAAAAACATCTGACAGGAAAAAACAGGAAATTCTTAGTATCAGAATAAAACTAAATCTCTTAATATACTGTATATAAATATCTGTCAGTTTCCAAAGGAAATTTTATAATTATAATCATTTTAATATGTTTAAAGAGTCATGTATTTGGATTAGGTGACCAAGTATATTTTATATTTTTTCTTGCTTTTTATTTCTAAAATCACAAAATAATGCAGGCCTTTTCCTAGAAGTGTGAAGTATGAGAAAATAAGAATTCTGATGACACCATTAAGCAGGCCATGGTTAAGTCTGGAATTCATTTTAAAAGTCCACTTTACATAATCACACCTCAATTTTCTTTTGCATTTTCTTATGTCAAAAATTATTTCTTCCTTATTTTCAGAAGTGACATTTTCTTATAAATAAATTATACCTATTTTCAATAGCAGAAATACTGAACAGCCCCAAAGGGGCCTGATTTTGTAATACTGTTATCAAGGTTTGAACCTGAGCCCCTAGTCTAGCACCTCCCGTCGGATTAAACAAGGTGCAAACAAAATGCTCATCCATTTCTGGTTCTGTGTCTAATACAGCAGAAATGTGCAGGGCCTGAAAACAAAATAAAAAAGTAAAGTTACTAGAATAGAATATATTTGCAAAACACATACAGAGAAATTTACTAAACATTTTAGAAACCAAAATAATGTCTTTCAAAAAACAGCACCTCTTTTTTATTTAATAATGGTCCCCATAATGTGATAGCTACTTTTGGGATTTTCATGTTATTACTTTTGGGATTTTCAACACTGTGGTACACTACATGGAAGTGTCTAAAAAATAAATGACATTTTTAAATAACACAGAATAAAATATTAAAATATTAAATTCATGTCCTTTTTTGGGATACTTTTTTATCCTGCTCTGGCTATATAACTTCATTAATGTCTTTGTAGTCTAGGATTCACCATTAAAAAGCCATGGTAGAGGGGCTGGGGTTCTGGCTCAGGGGTAGCACTTCCCTAGCATGTGTGAGGCACTGGGTTGAATTCTCAGCACCACATATAAATAAATAAAGGTCCATTGACAATTAAAATATATATATTACAAAAAAGCCATAGTAGGAACAAATTAGAAAACAACCCAAATGTTCATCAACAGGAAAATGGATAAATAAATGGTGATCTGTTCCACAAAACTCTATTCAACAATAAAAAAGGATCAGCTACGGATGTCCGCAACCACACAAAAGAAGCATGAAAGAAGCTAAACACAAAATAATAGATACTATAAGGCCCTATTTATACAAAGCTCAAGAATCAGCAAAAATGAGTCAATTAAAACATTACAAAGTGGTTTCCTCTTGAAAAGGCAAGATGCCAAAGAGAACCATCTGGGTAATAGTAGTGTTAATATCTTTAATCTGAGTGGAGGTATTATGTTTTGGATATGAAATGTTGTCCAAAGTCTCATCTGCTCAGAGGTAGACTTTTTGGAAAGTGATAAATCATGATGGCTCTGATCTCATCAGTAGATTAATCCACTGATGGCTGAATGGATTACTTGTATTAAGTGGGTCACAAGGGATAGAGGTTTTCCTGGAAAGGTCTGGGTTCTCTCTGGCACTTTCCTCTTGCTTTCTGTTTTCCCCGGGTGCAATAAGCTGAGCAGCTTTCCTCAACTCCACCCTTCCACCAAGATGATTCTACCTTGGAGCCCGATGACACAGACTGAATCCTCTGAAACGCTAAGCCAAAATAAATCTTTCCCCACTAAGTTGTTCTTATCAGTATTTTGTTCATAGTGATGAAAAGCTGACTAATACAGGTCATTATATGTGTGTATACTATGTTTAAAATCATTAATCCATATGCTTGGAATTGGTGCATTTTACTATTTATATGTCAAAATAAAAACGTGGAGCAAAAACAGTTGTGTGAGCCAAAAATATTTAATCTAATTTTCTCTAATGTTTAATTTACCAAATGAACAAAAGTTTTACTTAAATACACGCCGAGAAAAAGACACAAAATATTACAGTAAAAAAATTTTAAACATTTTAAATTACAAAAAAATTATTAAGAGAAAAATGTGAATAAAGCAATGACAAATTTTAATATACTTCAAATTTGAACTTTTGTATTTTTCACAATTTAAGTGTGTCTTTGAAGAAATCAAAGATTTTAAATTTGGAAGAACGTTTAAAAAATGAACAAAAAATATGTTGAACTTTACAAAAACTTAAAATTGAGAAAGTTATTTGATTGTTAGATGAATTAGTTTAGAGGAAAGGGCTGCAAATGTATTTCTTTTTTTTAAGAGAGAGTGAGAGGGGAGAGAGGGGAGAGAGAGGGAGAGAGGGAGAGAGGGAGAGAGGGAGAGAGGGAGAGAGGGAGAGAGAGAGAGAGAGACAGAGAGAGAGAGAATTTTTAATATTTATTTTTTAGTTCTCGGCGGACACAACATCTTTGTTGGTATGTGGTGCTGAGGATCGAACCCGGGCCGCACGCATGCCAGGCGAGCCCCAAATGTATTTCTTTAAAGCAGTATTTTAGCTAGCTTGAAAAATGTCTAAAGATAATTCGATTAACTAATTTAAACTTCAACTATATTTTTAAAAATAAAGTTTAGTAGGAACAGAAAATCAATATACAGGAATGGAAAATATATAGAAAAATAAGTTGGGAAACTAAACTTATGTAAGGATAGATCACATTCATAATTAATCTCAAATCCAGGATTTTTCTCTTTAAAACACTATTCCTATTCTCAAACAGTTTGAAGCAGCAGTCACATGCTGCTTAATTAAAATATAGCAAAAAGAAATGACTGACTGAGGCTGGGAGCTTTTTTGGCTTATGCTTTACATATAAAGTGAAGTATGCCATTTAAATAAGTTTGGAATTTAAAATAAAAAAAATGTGTATTTTTATTATTTCCATATTTCTCTATTAATAGTAAATTCCTTCAGTTGCCCTCTATACATATTATATAGTACATTAGCACTTGTCACATAATAATCTAATCGTGTCTTTATTTCTCACCTAAGTTGGAAATATCTTTTTCTTCTTTTGAGGATGCAGGAAAAAATATTTTGTAAATATTAGAGTTATAAGCTTCATCCTCATTAAAGTTGCATACTGTACCTTGAGTCGAACACCTTCTTCTAATACAATATAGCCTTTGGAAGGAGTCAGGTCCTTGGATTCTGTTGAAGAATTCACTTCCGTGACAATGAACTGAACTGTCACAGTTCCAAACAGTCCTCGTGCAGGTTCCCGAACAAAGTACAAGACCGCAACGCTTTCCTGAACATAGAGAGCTGCTGGCTCTCTCAGGAAAATGTGCTCACTGTTGTTAAATGATAGAACTCCAGGGCCATCATCATTAGCAAGGATGGTAATTACAGCTGTCAAAACAAAAATATTCAATGATAAGTGAAAATAAGAAGGGCTGTTATAAATGCTGAAATGAGTGTGGATATTTCATTGGAAAGAAGGTCAACTCTCGACCTCAAGTGATCATTTTAAGAGTACCTTTTCCTTTTTTTAAAAGAGAGGTCATTTTTAAAGCATTACATAAAATTTCATATTCCTTTATTATATGAAAATACTCTGCAATCTTAGAATGGAAGGTAGGTTTGTCAACCTGATGTGATGCTACCTCTCAGAAGTCAACAGCAGAGACCAAATTTAATGATGAAACAGTGAAAACATTCCCAGTAAAAACAGAAGTTAACCAATCCCTAAAACACAAATGCCAAATGTCATCTTTGATATAAGGAGAGCAACTAAGAACAGAATAGGGAGGAAGAGCATGAGAAGAAGATCACCACTAAACAGGGACGAGAGGGTGGAGGGAAAGAGAGAGAGAAGGGAAATTGCATGGTAAAGAAAGGAGACCCTCATTGTTATACAAAATTACATGTAAGAGGAAGTGAGGGGAAAGGGGAAAAAAACAAGAGAGAGAAATGAATTACAGTAGATGGGGTAGAGAGAAAAGATGGGAGGGGAGGGGAGGGGGGATAGTAGAGGATAGGAAAGGGAGCAGAATACCACATACACTAGTATGGCAGTAGGTAAAAAAGTGGATGTGTAACAGATGTGAATCTGCAATATGTATATGGGGTAAAATTGGGAGTTCATAATCCACTTGAATCAAATGTATAAAATATGATATGTCAAGAGCTTTGTAATGTTTTGAACAACTAATAATAACAATAAAAAAAGAAAGAAACAAGATAATGATGACTGCCAGCACTGCTACTGCTCAACATGTCCTGGAGCTATCCGTCAGGCAAAGGTAATGGAAAAGAAGGTCCAGAACTTTCATCCTTAAATGAAATGCTTGTCTACTAACAAGATACAAGAAAAAAATTATCATATGATAAGAGTTTGAAATATAAATTTAGAAGAGATTCAAGATAGTGGAATAGAGGAAGGTTGCATTTCCAGTTGCTCCATGACTCCACACTCAAGCAGCAGGAGAACTGCTTCTCAGCAAGGTGGGTAAAAAAAGGGAACTGAAATTCAATTTTAGACAATCATGGTCTCTTAGAAACATAGAAATGAAGATGCATTGAACAAAGAACAAGAAAGAGTACATTGGAGCCAACTTGGTAGCAGCAGCAGCAGCAGCACTGATTGGCCACAGAGGGGAGGGGTAATATATATAGAGAGAGACACAACCTATTGGCATGGAAAAACCTATGGATGATAAAAAGTCATAATTTAGCTATCCAGAGGCTGCACAACAGGCTCTTGTTTGAAATGTGCTTGTTGTGAACTCTGTTTCTCTCAACCTGACATGGAAGTCATCTTGAGGAGGCCACCTTGCAGTTTGCTGCTGCAGAAGCCTGTAAGATCAAACAAGAACTGCCATAATGTCCCATCATGTGGCCCAACGTGTACCTAGTAGAACACAATTGCAAGAGTTATGGAGAATATTGTACCCATGGTGATTCAAGTAAGAAATACAGAGGGGAGTGCAACTCACTAACCCTTTGAGTCTGGTGGCTCACATAACCAGCTGAAGAGATCATGAAACTGAACAAGTGGGTATGAATACACTTAGGGACTAAGTGTGGGAAGGCCATGTTTGTGGGCAACAGAGTGTGTAAGACTTATAGAGACGTGAAACACGTGGAGAGGACTGGCTTTCCTGTCCTACAAATAGAATTCTAGGGAGATTCCTGAGATCCTGGCAGCGATTGCCATCAGCCTGGCACTAGGAATGTGTGTTCTCCAGGGAAGATAATACTCAACAAAGTCCTTAAGCTCTGATTAGACCTAAGCCCTAGCCACCAGAACATCACTACTAGGACTGTGCAGAAGCTCCACACTCGGAGTGCATCAATGTTATCTGTCTGCACAAAACTGCAGTTGATAGTACTTCCCGTTCCTTCCTGTCTTATAATGGTAAGCAGGGAAGCTGAAAGCTATTTCAAACAACTTCAATGTTAGGCCAACCCAGTAGGCAGTTTAGTGAACAACACAAAAAGAGGAAGGAGTTAACCCCCAACCAAGGTTGTGTCTCTTACTCTCAATACATAGCCCAAGAAGAAACAGAATGACAGTTGAGGATAGGCACCGACATCCACCTTTATCAACACTTTGAAACACCTAAGTGGAGATGATTCTTTAAGTGTGCATGTGTGTATGTATTCTTGCTGGAGTGATTCGTTGGTAGACATACATACATACATACATTTTTTTTTATCTCAGTTTTAGCATTTTTTAAACATGTTTATTTTTCCTTGAATTGACCCTTAAGGGTCTGTGTTTTTGTCTTGTTAATTTTGGTTTTGTTTTGTTTCTTTTTTTACTTGTTTCTCTTTCTCTCCTTTTTTTTCTTCTCACAGTCAAATTTTCTTATACATTCTTTTTCTTTCCCTTTATTTTGTTTTACCTATTTTTCTCCTCCTCCTTTATAGCCATCACTTGAGACATATTTTCTGCATTCTCTCTGTTCATGTTTTGAACATTCTAAATTGTGGAAATGACTCAATAGTATCTTTAGTACCAACTAACTCTTTTTTTGTTCTTTACATAAATATATCCATTCAAAAACACTGACATAGAATTCCAAGATGCCTAATTTAAAATGTTTTTTTTTTATTCTAAGTAGAAATCATGAAGTCTCTCTAATCTGTCTCTCCCCCAAATTAGGGAAACAAGCATGAGAAAGAGGTGGCTATGGAGAAGAAATTGTCAAATACCTATTGTCTGTTGCCCCAGTTCCAGTCCAGGAGAAGGATTTGTTAAAATGAGCTGAAATTTTTCATCTCCTTCTGGAATGTCATCATCAAGAATCATGATTTCTATATTTTTATGTCTTTCTCCATCAGAAAAATGAAGACTCTGGTTAAAAGTTAAAAGGAATAATATCATTTAAAAAAACATTTTTTAATAAAATGTTTGGGATGAAACAATATAGTTTCGAACACAAAGAATTAGCTATCTTAATTTATTTAAATTGACAGTGTTTTATTTTAAAAGTAAAATTTATGGAGGAAAAGAAGAAGCTGAACATCTGATTAAGGGGAAAAAGTTACTAAGAAACAAAGTAAAAAGTTTTTAAAACACAAAGTGTTTCAGTAAGTTAAACACAATGAAATAAAGGATAAAAATTTCAAGATAAGAAACACTTTGAGAAGGTCATCTAATGATATGAGTTCCTTAACACAAGATCTGTATTCTCCAATACCAATTGTTACAATAGAAAAATTAATCTGCACAGAATAATTGTTACAATAAGACTAAATTTATATTACTTACTAAAATACTAAAATTATTTTGCCACATGAATATCTGTTCTAATTTACTGTGAATTGGGTTATATAATAGTGTACCAATTTACGTAGCACATAAGTCACTATAATTCTCAGGGAACAGTAATTTTAAAATAATGCATAAAGGTCGTCTGGGATAGATGTCAAGACCTACCACTGGGGTGAAGATGTAATCCAGCCCCAGTTGTGCTTCCAAATTCTGGGCGTACACAAACAAGGACACATGGCCAAGAGCCTCTTCACTCCTGTGAGCTACCAATATTACACTTTCAAGGGTTTCATTTACTTCAAATCTGTAAGAACAGAAAAAGAAAGTAAAGAAAGTATTTTTTTTTCCTATTTTGAACTTCTATTTGGTAGATGGTAAAAGATCTGAAGCTTGGAGAAGGGCTCACAGAGCCTTGGGATCACCTGCTGTGCTGCCATTGAATCATCCCTCGGGCACCATTGTTAGCATCAATAATGATTTGTGCAGTCAAGCCTTCTGAATCTGAAAAATATGCAGACGTATTTAGTACAAATTTATTACTATAAATTTTGTATAAAGTTTTATTATTAAACTTTAAATTTTTATTATGCTTGATCTAGAATTTAAGGATAGTCCCTATGAGATTATATAATTCCTAATATGAATATTGCTGATATTACTCAAACGATTTTAAGACTACAAAGGCACCAATGCTATTAACATCTGAAAAAGACCACTTTGCTAACAAGAGCCACTGACTTATAAAACTTAAATCAACCACGAACAGCATGAAATAATAAGCAACTAAGGTTATGGAGCTTCTCCTATTATTTTAATAAAATTTAAAACTTGGCACCTCTGTTCTGTAATAGAACTGTTTCAGATGGGAAGGAGTAGAGAGGAAGAAAAAAGAGGTAAAAGAAATGAGAAGAGAAGGGCAGACCAGGATTTGCACAGAGACAGAGACAGGTCTGGTAAAGAGACACAAGGACAGGGATACACAAATCAGAAAGCAAGAAAGATGAGGTTTCTATTAAGGAGAAAAAGAAGGAGAAGAAGAAGAAGACTTTGTAGAATGAAAAAAGAGACTAAGATTGAAGTGAATTTCTCTTATCATTTTTATTTTGTACTCTGTCCATCAAGCTTAATATGTTACCAATACCTGCTATTCAGTCTTGAAATATTAATTAACCCTGTTACTTATGTTTGTTGGTTGTTTTTTTTTAAATATTTGCTCTTTTCCTTAGTCTAGTTTGCCTGTGACAGCTGCACAGGTAGAGAAAGGAGTAGGGGTTTATGCACTTCTCTCTAGATTGAAGAGAGCAATACTGAGAGAATATAAAACCAAGAGAGAATATAAAACTAGGATTTGTGCCCATCAGAGTATCCCAGCCCTGCCATTTCATAGCTGTGTGATTTTGGTCATATTAAAATGAGAAGATGTAAGTAACAGCAGTTTGTCACTGAAAACATATGAAATAGGAGCATCATAATGCATTGAACATCACTCCCCTACTCAACCCACCTCTAATATGAATATCACAGAAACAGGAACTATTTTATTAGTTTTCTTAGTATGAAAAATGTTTATCATGTAATCAGACTCTATGGAACAGCCAAGTCATTGCACTTTTCTATTTTTTTGCAAAAGATCTGAAATTTGTCAAACAATAATATGTAGGAAACTAATTACTTCCTTTCAGTGTTCTCAAACTTGTCACAATGAGTCTCTGATGTGAATAAGGAATGCTGTTCCTCAAGCCACTGGGCTTGCCCAGGCTTCTTCTTCACCAGGTTAATGTCCCCTGGGTGCAATATTCTTTCTACCCTCATGATGGGGCCATGGAGCTGGGCACCCTCTGTGCTACTCACCCCCACCCCCTAGTGGGCCATCACACACACACACACACACACACACACACACACACACACACAGGCTTCAGACAAAATCCTTTAATACTAAAACATTCAAACTGCAAACAGGAGTTTTTGCTCCAACATGGGAAGTCATCTTTTTAAAGGAATCTACATAAATCTATACCAAAGTTCAAATTTTACCTTTTAGTCTGTAATGAATTAACTGAGTCTTTTCTAAAGCATGAAAAGAAAAAGATCAAAGGTCAAAAAAGAATCAGAGAACACAACAAACAAACAAAAGATCTCTTACCAAAAAGAAAATAAAATCACCTGAAAGTTGGAGAACAAATGAAAATAGCTAATTAAAATGTTTGAAGAACATGAAAATAAAATGCCTTCCCAAATAGAACTAATTCTATTTTGAGGATTACAAATTTGCTTATAAAATAGTTGTAAAATGTAAAGACCACCACATAGTAATTCTAAATGTGTTTATACTATCCAATGCCCAAAACCACAATAATGCTGCTCTCTAAAATAAATGTAAAAAGCTCACATAGTTGAAATGAACAAACACACTTCTGATTAAAAATGAAGTTACTTTACTTCACTGGAAGGAAGTAAAATGAAACAAGCAAACAAAAGAGCCATCATACCTAGTCTTGGAGGAAAAGAGGTTACAGGGGCCATGATAAGTTCCACATAGGTTAAATTCACCAGGAAATATTCTTCTAGTTCAGGGGTATCATCCTACAAAAATTATATCCATTAAATTCCTTTAATTATGCTTTCAAAAGAATTACAAATCAAAAGCTATTTTTAAGTTGTCTTACAAATATATGCATCAAAGATACAGAAAGTATCAAAATGAAATTGCAGCAGAAAATATCTAAATTGGAAAAAAATAGAAGTATTAAACTTATACCTAGCTATATAGATTGAACAGTATGAAACCACTTAATAATATATTTTCAGCCTAGACCTACATAATACACAAACCAATTATATAAATATATAAACCTGGTTATTTCAAATATAACATGAACAAAACATTTTAAATTCCATAATATACAATATTTAGAATGAGGGATAGAATGATATCATTATAATACACACACACACATTACATATATGCTTTGCAATGAAAGAGATCTTCAAAATTCTATAATTTTAGGTAAGTTGCTTAAATATTAAGGCTCCAATTCAATCATATTTATAATGGAAGAAATAATAGCTACTTTGGGGTGAGATTGTAATAATAATTTAAAATAATGTTTGTGGAGTACATGATCTACAGACAATACTTTTTAAGTGATAGTTATTATTAGTAATCATTAGACCACATAATACCAATGAAAAACAAGGCTGGTGCCTAAGCAAAATCCATGTCAGGAGGAACCAGCCAACCACTAATAGTTACACACTGTGTAACTATTGCTTTTGTTTAACAAACCTGCAGTGTTTTAATCTAGTGCTACTCAAAGAGCAGAAAATGTTGTAAATAGCTAGAGAGAAAGAAAAGTGAAACTGAAAACCCAGGTTTAAAAATTTAGACTATAGGGGGAAGAAAAGAATGGCTATATATTTTCTGTTTTTAAAACTAACATAACTAAGGAATAATCCACTTACTTAAATTCAGTTACATTAACAGATGAGACATTTGAAAGATGACTTGCCTGTGATTTTTGTCAAATCCTGTGTTACCTGTTACATACTGATATAATATTACCTTTTATTTTATAGATTTGGAATTCTCATAATACTACCTTAGCTCATAGTGCCACAGAAATCAAAAAAGCTACTCACTTCAGATGGCTTATCCTACTTTTAAATTAATAAAAATAAAAGACCCTGAGAGAATAGAAGCTCTTAAAACTGGAACCCCCAAAATACATAGTAAATTGAAAAATATTTTTTCAAATGAAATATTCATACTCCACTACATACCATCCCCTAACCTCACTATAATACTATTTTTATAAACCTCTTGGAAATGTATTTTAGTAGCTGAAACACCAAGCCCTAAATCAACATGGGAGTTCACAATATGAAAAATTATTTAAAGTACAATTTCGGCCACCAATGATTACTTTAAGCTTGACCATAATCACATTTTATGGTATCAGTCTCTAGTGAGGTTCCTGCTGTCTCTAACTTAATAGGTTCTACTCACAAAGACTGTGACCTACATGGATATGCTGGTCCAATAAATTGTTTGGAGTAATCAAAATGCTCCTTTGGAACCTCTTAGGCCAGTTTCTTCCTATAGGGAACTTCCCTGAGGAAATTCTCTTTTTCACAAGATGTTTCTATAAGCAAAAGCACAAAAGCAGGATAGCCCATCTAAACAGGAGGAGAAACTTCTGTGTGATTTGAAAAAAAAAATTCATGAAAAATAATAAGCTGAACCAGAAGAGGGAATGAAACAGAAATGAATTCAAGAGTTTCTGGAGATTATAGTTGTAAACTATACCAACTTTATATTAAAGGCAGAGTAATGTTTTAATATAGAGAGAATTAAAAATTATCACATTATCTTAGCTTTCATGAAATTCATTACTTAAAAAGGGCTTGCATGTTTTGCTTGCTGACTTGTACTTCTACTGTTTGGTAGAAATCTCTTCCTGGAATATTAATATGTTTTAGGATATCCTCTCAGGTTCTACTTTGGGGTTACTTCAGGTTTATTATAATAACAGGAAAATAACAAGAGAGTTTTACCTCAAGTATAGTGATGTTGATGGCTGCTGCTGCTTCCCCTTCTTCTAAAATCAGAAAGCCAATTACTGGGACAAAATCAACTTCTGCTTCTGCAAGATTTCCCTCAGTTTGATTCTTCAGACTCAACATTCCAGGAACGGTGGTATAGGTAACATTGATAGCTCCTAATTGAATTGGTTCAAAAAGGTTTTGTAGTTATTTAAACTTCTAAATAAGTCTCACTGTGTCCTTGGCTTTTCCTTTAGCAACTGCAGTAACTTCTAATGTTGACCTCAATTCCTTGGCCTTTCCTATTTCCACAGTCTTTACCATGTGAGGATCAGCGATGGCCCTTTCTGGGTAAGGCATACAAACCCCACCTGGGGACTCTGAGTTTGTGTAATAAAATTGATGATGTGCTAGTCATGAGCCTAGACCTAAGGTTTTCACTTGCTTTCTTGTGCTTCTACTTGTCCAGGAGAAGAATAAAAAACATGGAGAACAGCCAGCCCAGCCAAGCCCAGTGTTATCAGTGAACCCACATGCCACCTCCTACCACATGCTACTGAGATTTGTAACACATCATTTCTGTGCAAATAGATAATTCCCTTGGAATCTTTTTAAAATTAAAGAAGTTATTAAGTACTAAACCAAACTAATAAATATTATTTTTCCTTCGCTGATTTAGTTTAGTAATGGCTTTATCCACACAAGTAGAATACTTAGAAAGCCCTTGCCAGAAACCCCATTCATTCTAGAGCAATACAAACCCAGAGATCCAAATTCTCTGTTGATGAAAAGCTGAATTGTTATGTTAGCCTCCTGCAGTAAGACAAATCTTGATGAAAGAGCAAAATTTAAAACTCCATGTGGTTCATCACTGGCTTCCCAATCAAGACAGCTGAGTATCCTTGAGTATCAAGCAGAGCAATTCCTGCTGGTGGAACTCCTAAAAATATCAGGGACCCCATTAGGAAACCTAACAGCAATTTGGCATTAACATCTAAATATGTAAAACATATCCCCACTCTAAAGCATTTTAAAGTCACCAGAAAGGGTTCTCCTTTGTCACATCTCTACAGAAATCTCCAGGTGACAAAGATCCTGCATTCCATCCACCCTTCCAGAGAGTAAATCATGAAGTTTTCACTTGGCATATGTTATTGTCATTATTGATTGTATTTGTTATCTGAATTTCAGAAATGGAGTAAAATCTAAGGAAAGTACCTAGATGTCTACTCAAAAATGACTAAATTTGAATTGTTATATACTATACTTGGTCTAAAATCCAAATGAGTTTGTTGACATAAAATTAATTTCAAAATTGTCTACCCTTGAAATGTATTTCAGTCCATAAATAACTATTTAGCAAAACATTTTAGAGTTTTTTTCACTTGTCCACAAAGTATTCCCAATCCTGTGCTAGTGTTTTTTGGATCTAACATTTCTATGGAACAGACAATATTTAAAGTAACATTTTAAAAATTGATATTTAATTGTTAGAAATACAGAAAGCAATACCGTTTCTTTTTTGAAAAGAAAAAGTTCAAATCTGAATTCTGAACTACCTTGTGTACTGACATGGTACAGAATGACTCGATACACTTCTTTTTCCTCAGGAATGTTATCATCCAACAAATGCACCAATATTGTTTGATTCATTGTCCCCTATGTCAAAAAGAAAGAAATCCATCTTTGTTTTGTTACTGAACATAAACGATCTCCTCATTATATTAATCTTATAAATCATGCATTCAAACATATTTTCATTTAAAAAAACATGTCTGTGAATTAATGAAATTAATTAAATAATAAATATTGACATGAGAAACAAGGCTTACAGCAGAAAGGAGCTAAGTGTGGAAGATTCTGAAGGCTGAGTTAATTAATGTAAATATAATCTCATGAGCACTATTAAAACCTTCACACAAAGCAGTAAGTTGGGGAGATTTTTACAACAGTGGTGAATAGGAAAAAAAATGAAGAAAGGGAAAGAAGATACCAATGTTGTAGAGATGTCAGTTACACAAAGTCCACTGTAGTGCACAGGCAGAGGTAATAACTATTTGACTTAATACTCGGAAAGTGAAAATGAAAAGAAAAAGAATGCATACATCATCAAAGAAGAATTTATACCAATAGGTGTGAAAAGAGAGACTGATGATAACTACAATACAGTGATGTTGATTTCTATCCCATTTTCCTCAACACTGTTTTTTCCTAGAAATTTATGGTGAAACTTTTCTTTGTGGTATTACCTCAGGAAAGAAGAGTTGTCCAGTAAAGTTAGCAATATTGAATTCTATATTTTGTCCAATAATTTTCCAGTTAACAGTAACATTTCCTCTACCAGGAGGTTTTCTTATCACATGGAATTGCAACATTTCTCCTGCAAGTGAAATGTCCTCATTGATAAGTACTTAATGGAAAATGAGCATTTACATTTGAACTCAACAAAACCCAAATCTCAAGCATGCAGCTACTGCAGCAACTTTTCCAAGAACATTACAAAGTTGATCTGTTTTATATTCTCTAGAAGCCTTATTCATGCTTATTGCTCATTAACACTGAAATTCCACTTCTAAATACTTTCATTCAGGAAATTCAGTATATAAAATTTATAAGAGCACATGCTAAAATGGGAAACACAAACTAGTATACACTCCAAAACATGCACCAGAACATGAATGTTCTGCAAGTCAAAGAAAATAATAAAGTCCTCATGATCAAAACTATAACATGAGCAAATTCTTTCTTTGCTTTTCAAAAGGAAACAAATTCCTTACACCGATATGCAATGTGATTTTACACAATGCATGCATAAAAATGCTTGCAAATACCTGAAAATCACATTTCTTTAGATTGTAACTTACATATACCATCAATGATTTTGTTTTATAGAAAGAAATACAAAGGAAAGGTGTCAAATCTATATATCAATGTCTGTAACTTCATCAAAGTCACAGTCATTTGGCCCAGATAACAAGTATTTTAGATACTTCACATTCCTGGTTTTTATCTCTATGTATCATTTTATCAAATGGGAGAAAATCATAAGAATTTCTTTTTCATATTGCTAGAAGTGGAAAGAAAATTGCTAAGAAAAATAAGCTGATGACTATGTGACTTGCTGAAAAAAATACTCAATTCACTCGTTTTATATGATGATGAATACATGTGAATGTATTCTAATGAAAAATAAAGAATACTGTTATAGAAAGATAAACAGAACAATGCTTAAAAGGTTTAAAAGAACACATCCTTATTCAAATTTTATAACACAGACATATAATTGAAATCCACAAGTATGCACTTAAAAAGTCACTTTTACTCAGTTATCCAAATAGCTTTAGCAAGAACTCCAACATTTTTAAAACAAGGGAGTAAAGACAAAACAATAAAATGTAATATTTTATCAAACTACTACTGTTTATATTTCTAAAGATAATAAAATTAATACATATTTCTAATAGAAATTTCTTAAATAAAAATCATTGATTTATTAATTTAGAAACTATTATATTAATTGCTAAAAACAAAATAATTTTTCATACTAAATTTTAACACATAAATTTAATGTAATGAATCATTTTTGGAGAGTAGAGAATACATATAAAAAAGAGAAAAGCATTTAAAAAATGTTTCATTTTTGTTTCATTTTAAGTATTTCAATACAAACATTAGTACTCTAAGTATTGGCTTTTCCTTTTCTTTTTTTTTCTTAGCACATAAATATTGCAAGTGAAGAATCAAATTCTCTAAAATATTAGGTATAACAGAAAAAAATGTACAATCAGCCATAATTGCCAGCATACTGTTTAATTTTTTTATTTGTATAACTCATTTGAATAAAATATAGACAGACAGTACTATCAAACTCTGGAGTTTCTCTATTGTACAAATTTCTTATAGAGCAACTTAGTGTTGAAAAATAAGTTTGTTACTGAAAACTATAGGAAAATCCTTGAAGTTAAGATGTTTCACCTGCAATGTTGTCTGCTTACACAAATAAAAAGGTCCTAAAGTCATAGTTTTCAAATATTTATGAATCAAAAGTCTTATAATAGTTCAAAAATAAAATTATGATAGTTTGATTAAATGCAAAAAAGGCAAAAAAATCCCCACGAATAGCAAGAAAATAAAATGTGGGTCAATAAAGATCCATGTTGAAGGGGGACTTAAAATAATAAAAAAAATTATGGCTGAAATTTGTATATGAAGATTTGGGAATCAATATTCCATTCTGAGGTTAAAATAAAAGTGAAATGTTGAAGAGAAGAAAAAAAAGTATTCCCACAAACTTACTATGTGGAAAAATATGCAGTATAACACTACTTTAAAAATTTCACTTCTGAAAATTTAACAAGTTGCCATAAAAATAACTTTCAAGAAAACATTGCAAGAAACAAAATTCGAAGTATGGGTACAATGGGGCACACACACATACACACACATCCAGATAAGTTAAAAGTAAACAAAGTATTTCTTAAACACATAATCTTATAAAACTATTGCAAATTTATCATGCCAAAAGTAAGAATAGTGTGAAAATTTTTCTAAACCATAAAATGTTGAAATTGATTCTTCTTCCTAACACAGACACCTAGAAGCTAGGCCTATTTAAAATGTATCTGAGAAAAAAGCAGTGGATATACCACAGGGTCACCTTCTACCAAAACACAGAGTTGACCAACAAAGTTAAGGGAAAACAGAAAGACTCAGAAACAAGTGCTTAGTCTTCAAAATCTAAGATGAAAGACAGTAGGAAAATTCTTGAGAGTGTATGTTCAAGTTATCCCATAAGAAACATTTTCCTAGGTGCTATACTGCCTTCTGGTTTTTCCCAAGAATGAAAGTTGGAGGAACACCCTCAACTATCAAAGTCTGACCACATTACTTGAAAATCATCTTGATATAAAATTCACGAAGTCCACCCAAAGTGGACAACACATTTCAAGCTTCAGGCAAAAGATCTATCAAATAGTGTCTAGACCTAGCCTAATACAGATAAAGAAAATAAAACAAAAATGTTTCATCGACTCATTCCTCAAACCAAGATTCTTTTTATAAAGGTAAATGGCAACTAAGAGGTACATAAAATAATAGAAAACAAAATACAGAAAAATAGCTTAGTCAATAAATGATACATGATATATATGGATCACCCAAATTTACTGACTCTACAATGAAAAGAAAATGGTTAAATATTACAGGAAATATGAATAATTTGAATCATAGACTGTCAATGAGAACACTTTGAAAAAAACAATTTCTAATATAGCATGCCAATATTGGTAATTTTAAAAATAATTACATTTCTTATTCAAATCTTTATGTAAAAAAGCTTAATGCTGTCTTTAAGAAAAGAAAAAAATTTAAATCTATTGAACATAACATGATGATTATGATGCTGCTGAGTTGGGTGAGTGAAAAATCTAACACAGGTTTATAAAAAGTACATTTATGCACAATTTGCAATCACAGTAAAGTCCATTGTCCCATATTTCTAAATTCTGTCCATTACATTTGGAAAAAGTAATATTTACCACTGGTCATCTCTCTAATTGCTTTAGGACAAAACATAGAAATAGGATTCCTCAGAATTCAATACATAGCAATTCCTTCCTGTAAATCACAAATGGAATTCTAGAGCCCAAAGTCCAGTATCATCCACATTTTAAATCTAATCACACAGATGAAGTTCCAACACTAGCCAGAAGCAATGTTAACATTGTTGAGAGCCCACAGAACACGATTTTTTACTCTATTTTATAGCAGTTATCCTTGAAGAATCACCATGAGGTTTTTATTAGTTCACTTTAGTAAACTCATCTTAATACACATCTCTCTATGAAGTTTTTGTAGTAGTATTATAAAGAATACATACATAAAATACTGAATTCTTGAGGTTCATTATGATTTTGAAAAAATAAAATTAATTTAGGCTGTCAGAAATGGCTTAGGAATAAAGGGGGGGAGTAAAAAAATAAAAATTACCCTTCACTTTTATTTGAAAGATGTAAAATAGCTATGGAGTGCTCATGCAAGCAATAAAAACAATTCAGTGTTTTCTTTCCCATACCAAACACATAATCATAGACTAGTATGCTGATGCAAATTTTTAACCAATAACCCACTTGAACCATGTATTTTAATTACAAATCCATTTTCCTCTTTGTGTCTCCTGCAGTACCCAGCTGTTGATAAATGAAGATACCAGAATATGGTTTTCAGGTGAAGTTCATCCAACCCAAAGAGAATACAGGTGCTGGTGTCTGAAATTTCTCCAAGATCTTTGGTGCCCAGAAGGAGAGCCTTGGTTTCTTTAGAAATTATGCATTACTATCATCACCACTAGACACTCACAGGATGCACGTGCACAATACTAGGTATCTTACAGTTAAAACTCCTTATGTTAATGCTGGACATTAATATTTTTTGAATTTTTTAAAAATGAAATTCCAGAGCTGGGGTTGTGGCTCAGTAGTAGAGCACTTGCCTCATATGTGTGAGGCACTGAGTTCAACTCTCAGCACCACATATAAATAAGTGAATAAAATAAAGGTCCATCAACAACTAAAAAAATATTTTCTTAAAAAAATGAAAAATTCCATCATAT
The DNA here is from genome assembly GCF_045843805.1 of Urocitellus parryii. Lineage (NCBI taxonomy): Eukaryota > Metazoa > Chordata > Mammalia > Rodentia > Sciuridae > Urocitellus > Urocitellus parryii. The sequence goes on from NW_027553833.1 coordinate 3,140,985, forward strand.
CACAGCAAAGCACATGTCTAGTCTAGCTCTAAATTCCTTGTTTCATCTAACCTTCCCTGGCCTTAGCTTTATTTGTAGCCTCCATACCATCAACACTTAAATTCTGTATTTATACAGTATTCCCTGCCCAAGTTTCTTCAACAAAGCAAAAGCAAATTCAATATACTCCTCTTTAACTTATTTTCTCCAATGTCTCTCCTTTCCTTGTTCTCATGGCCAAAGAGCAGTGATTCTCAAAATTTTATACTATAAAAAGGCTGGGGTTGTAGCTCAGTGGCAGAGCGCTTGTCTAGCATGTGTGAGGCACTAGGTTCCATCTCCAGCACCACATAAAAATAAATAAATAAACAAAATAAAGGTATTTTTAAAAAGAGAACACATGGAATACAAGCCCATAGATAATGCTTCTGGATGTCAAAGCAAAGTGAAACTGGTGTAAAAGTTTATCTCATCATAGACCATTAGCACTCTGTGAATGCAAATAGGCCTGAGGACATGAGGACACTGTTTTTTTTTTCTTTTTTTAGCTGTAGATGGACACAATCCCTTTATTTTATTTATTTATTTTTATATAGTGCTGAGGATCGAACCCACTGCCTCACACATGTTAGGCAATCATTCTACCACTGAGCCACAACCCCAGTCCGAGGACCCTGCTTTGAGGGCACTCCCCAAAGGCCACTACATCCTTTAGTTTATCCTTAGATATCATCTTTCTATCCCCAATTTTTCTTTATAATCCATCCAGAGCTGCTACTATTTTCTCTAGCCCACTTGAAAATCTTACTTGTTGGTTACATTAGTATGAGACCCATTGATTACTTCCTTATTCTGGTAATTGATGAACATTTCTCCTTAGTTTCTTCTGACTCTCTTAGTCCTCTGAGCGATTACTTTCCCAGTATCTTAGCTTGCTGTTCTACATGATGACGTCCTTGATAACTTGTTTTCTCCTATGTTCCCAAAGATTGTATTTTCCTGATTTCAACTATTTGAAAATTCAACTTCTATCTCTGAGTTAGAAATAAAGTCTCTTACCAAATTCTTCCTTTCACATGGACATTACTACTCACATTCATTACTCTTTCAATTAAAATCACTTAATATATTTATCAAAAATCCTTGCATTATCAGGTTCTGCAGCAAATACAAATTCAAACAAAACAGTCTCTCCTCACAAGGTGCACTGTAGTGTGGGCTTTGGATCCAGTGTAGCTGGGTTTAAAGCTCCACCTCTTATCTCCAATTCAATTTCCTTATGTAAAAATGTTGTGTATTCAATTATACCCAGTTCATAGGACTGCTGCTAAAATGAAGTGAAATAACTGATGTGGAGCAACTATCACACAGAAAATACCTCATAAATATTCTTGTTGTCATTAATATTACCTATCCCAGCAGTGACATTTTATTTCTACTATGTTACAAAAAAATTTTTGATAGTTAGCGATTTGTCTTTAGATTGGGTTTATGGCAATTTGTTAGTCACTCTTAATCATTGTTGCTAAGACAACATGCAATTCTAAACCATTAACAATAGTAAAGAGTGTCAGAAAATGGCTCAAACATTTGCACAGATAAGTTCAATAAACTTGCAAGTTGGGAGAATATACTAAGGAGACAGATGGTAAACACTGAAATACATTCAGTTTCCAGCACAGTCACAAATTAGTTACTTGACCTTGTCAAGTCATTTAACTTCTCAGCTTTGTTTTCTCATATGTAGAGATCCATATACATGATCTATATCCTTTTTATTTCTTAATTCTTTAAGATAAAATTATTTAATTCCAAATACAAACTATGTGCTGAAACAATCTGTAAATTTTTTTGAATCTCAAAAGAGGCTTATTCAAACAAAACAGTTGTAATATCTAAAACACAAAAATTAGCCTATATATGATATGCAATAAAAAAATAAAGATTCAAGAAAATTACAGTGTTTCAAGACAAAAAAAAATACATATTACATAAGATTTTCCAGTTTGGCACTCTTTATAAAACATACAAAAATAATATAAAATCAAGGCTAAAATGTTCACTGATTTTAATCTAGTACTTGTTTTTAACAGGGAGCCACTAGTTCACTGTTTCATAGTAATAGCTACTAAAAAGCATATAGTATATTTGCCAAGAACTGTGCCAAGCACTTTATACTTATTAGCTCACTTAATCCTCATGAAGAAACCTATGAAATAAGTAATATTTTGCCATTTAACAGATGAAAAACCTGGACATCCCACACCAGTGGAGAGTGGCAAGCTGGAACACAGTATCATTCTATAAGCCTCCTACATCTAGTTAAGCAGTTCACTAAGCCTCCTCCCAAACATGTCCCACTTGGATGAAAACACACAGTTCAACAAAATAATTAAAGGAAAAAAATCACAAGCTTTAAAACACTAGGCAAAAAATGATACCCATAGAAAAGAAAATGAATGTGCTCAGAAAAAAGAACCCACCTTCATGACCAATGACAGATTTGGAAGCAGTCTGAAAGCTAACAATTCCCGCCACATTGTCATTGGCCAAAATGTTCACTCTCACAGTGTCGGAACTGGGCAAAATTCTACTTCCTCCTTCAGTGTACACCAAACTAACTATGATGCTTTCATCATCCTCTGGATCAGAATCATCCAGAATGGTTAAAATGGCTGTCTTTTTGGTTTCACCTATAAAAAAAAATATTAATGGAATTAAAAACCAAAGTTAAGAAAATCACCAATGTAGAGAACTCAAAAAGGCCCCAAATAATCTATACCTTAAAAAGTGAAGTAAAAAATAATGTGAGTTCATTATAATAGCTCAGTATTTTGGGCAATATTAACACCATTAAAATCAAATTTTCTTTGTTCATCTATATATTTTTTTACACATAAAGCACCAAAAATATTCATTAATGTGTAGAAAAGAACATTCTGAATTACTAAAAAGTTAAAGGGTAAAATTATTTCAAAAAATCATAGCTTTATTTCCTGGTCTTTAAAGAACAATGACCTAAGTAGAGAATAAGCTTTAAAAGCATTTTATATCTAAGAACAGTTCCTTTAAAGACAATGGGGTCTCATTCTCATTCTGGCATTATTGTGGAAAATTTTTAATCAGGTATTCAACCTAACACCTCCCTGAATAACCAGAAGCACATAGGGAATTGAGATCAAAATGGCAGAAGGGGACAGGGGCAGGAAATGGATGACAAATACTGAGTAAAAGAACCAGCATGAATAAGATAAGTCTTTGGGTAATTAGACAATGTCAAGTACCAACTTCTAGGACGTAGAGCACTGTGGGAAGCAGGCAGAAAATAAATTCAAAGGGAGGCAGGATGGCCAGAGGGGCCTAGTAATTTGCTTTGCAATTTGATCTAGGACCCCAGTAGTAGATAGGGCACCAGTGAGCAACCTAAAAGCAAATACTGCATCTGTGGTTTTAGGTAGACACCAGTATTTCCTCTGCAGAATCTCAAAATTAGGTAAAGAAGACATACAAATTAGAAGCCCATGAATTAGCACAAAGACTGTTATTTAAAAACATTTTAATTTGAAAATAAGCATTTTCATCTGTAATATATGCATTAAGACTTAATGTTTATAGACCAGCTATTTGCTTGAAAAAAAATCTCCTTAAAATAGCAACTTATTCTTCATTGCATCAAACTACATATAATCTTTTCCCAGTACCAATTTTAGTTAAGTACTTATTCATGTTATTACATATTAATAACTGTTACTAACTTTCTTGGGGGTCTAAGTTACGTGACCTTGTCTCATCCTGTAAAACAAAACAAACCTACCCACCTTATCAGTCTCCTCCACACTTGTGGATCTCACCACACAAGAACCTGGCCTCTCCTGTATGTTTGTAAGGTCCTGAGGGGCACTCTGAGATGCTGCCTTTGGAGGCAATGGAGCACGCCTCTTCTTGGGTGCATCCGATGGCAGGATGTTTGAAACATATGGTTTGGAAATAGTATTGGACCTCAAAAAAGTTGGGCGGTGCTTATTTATTAGAGGGGTTGCAGGAGCACTTGCAGTCTAATAAGAAAAAGACAGTGTCTATATGCAATTTCAAGATAAAAACCACTTATTTTATACAAGATTTGAAGACTCTTCTAAGATATTGCATAATAAAATACTTACTTGCTCCCACTTTTTCTTACTACATTGAAAAAAACTAAAAAAACCTTTTGTCTTTTTCCTTCATAATGTCCAGGTTTTGTGATATTTGGGAGGATTGAAAAAAAGAATAAAGTCATCTTACTTTGGTACAGAGAGTTGAATATTCACTTCCAAGTTTTTCTTCTCTTACTTTCCCTCTAAAACCCTATCTAATACACTAGGCATGGAGGTATAAGCGTAGAATCCCAGTAACTCAGGAGGCTGAGACAAAAGGATTCCAAATTTAAGGCCAGTTTCAGCAACTAAGCAAAATCATCTCAAAAATTTGTTTTAAAAAAGAGGGGGTAATAGGGAAGGTAACTCAGTGGTAAAGCACTCCTAGGTTCAATCCCTAGTACCAAAAACTTTAAAAATAAATAAAAACAAAAACTTAAGCAGTAATAAACGTTGTCATTATAATCTGAAATGAATCACTCAGGACTACTTTTATCAAATTCTCAAAGAAACAAATATTCCTGTTTCACAACATAGGAAACTTAAACTAAGATATACTCAGGATCAATAATCACAACTAAGACATACACTCAATTCTTTATGACTCAGCCAGTGTTGCATAATTACCAACATTTCAGAAGTATAATGAAAGCAGTACTAAGATGGAATTTTATAACTATGAGTACATACATTAAAAAAAAATCACCACAGCAAACACAAATAATCTAATGATATTTCTCAGGGCATTACAAAAACAGGAGCAAACCAAATCCAAAATCAGTAGCAGGAAATAAATCATAAATATCAGAACAGGAAATAAATGAATAGAAAGAATAGAAAGGATCAATTAAACTAAAAGGTGGTTCTTTGAAAAGATAAACAAAATTGACAAATACTTAGCTAAACAAACCAAAAAAAAAAAAGAAAACCCAAACAAATAAAGATATGAAAAAAGGATAATATGACACATATCACTGAAATTCATGGGATCATTAGCAATATTGAGTAAAACTATATACCAATACACTGGAAATTCTAGAAGAAATTAACAAATTTCTGGGCCCAGATGACCTACCACAATCGAACCAATAGGACATAAAAAATCTAAATAGATCAATAATAAGCAATGAGATTGAAGCAGTAATAAAGAGTTTCCCAACAAAAAAGTATAAGAACCAGATTCATTGATGAATTTTTACCAGATTTTTAAAGAACTACCATAATGCTCCTCAAACTATTCCATGAATTAAAATGGAAAGAAACCCTTTCAAACTCATTCTGCAATGTATCACCCTGTTACCAAAACTTGATGAGGATACAACAACAACAAAAAAACTATAGACCAATGTCCCTGATGAACATAGATGATATATATCCTCAATAAAATACTTTCAAATGGAATTCAACAGCACATTAAAAAGAGCATATATCATGATCAAGTTGGTTTCATTCCTAGGATGCAATGATTGCTCAATATATATGAATCAATAAATGTAATACAGCATACAGCACATAAATAGAATCAAGAATAAACATCACATGATCATCTCAACAGATGCAGAAAAAGTCCTTGGTAAAATTCAACAGTCCTTCATGATTAAGTTCTGAATAATTAGATATAGAAAGAAGATACTTTATTATAATAAAAGCTATATATGATAAACCTATATCCATCATCATTCTGAATGGGGAAAAACTGAAAGCATTTCCTCTAAAATCAGGAAATAGAGTATCTATTCTCAACCTTTTCATTCAGTACATTGCTTGAAATTTTAGCCAGAGCAATTAGGTAAGAAAAATATATAAAGTGATATAAATATGAGAGGAGGAAGTTGAATTATCCCTATTTGCAGATAATACAATTATATTCTGAGAAAATCCTGAAGATTCCACCAAAGAACTCAAAACTGATAAATAAATTCAGCAAAGTAGTAGGGATACAATATCAATATACAAAAATCAATAGCTTTTCTATATATCAATAATGAATGGACTGAGAAAGAAATCAGTGTTTCTTGAACAAGGAGTCGAAAGATTGCTACAGTGAAAATTGGAAAGTAGTGAAGAAAGAGATTAGAGAGAAGAAGATGTAAAGATCCTCCATGTTCATGGATTGGAAGAATTAATATTGTTAAGACAGCCATAGTACTGAAAGTGATCTATGGATTCAATGCAATCACAATCAAAATACCAATGACATCTTTCACATTTCTTCACAGAAATAGAAAAAAAAATCCTAAAATTCATCTGGAATGAACAAAGACCACAAATAATCAAAATCATTCTGAGCAAAAGGACTAAGGATGTAGGCATTGTAATCCTTTATTTTAAAATATACTATAGAGACCCTCATCAGTATACAAAATATGAAGATGTGAATTTGGTGTCAACATACCTTATATACAATTAAAGATATGATAAATTGTGGTATAAAGGTGTATTAAGAATTGTAATGCAAAAAATAAATAAACAAATGACTAAACAAGCAAATAAATAAAGTATACTACATAGCTATTTTAATTAAAAAAACCTGGTGTAGACATAAAAACAGATATCCATGGATACAACAAAAAAGAATATAAAGGGGCTGGAGTTATGGCTTAGCAACAAAGTACTTGCCTAGCACTTGTGAGGCCCTGGGTTCGATCCTCACTACCACATTAAAATAAAGGTATTGTGTCCAACTACCACTAAAAAAATAAATATTAAAAAAAGAGAATATAAATATAAATAACATATATCTCCCTGTTTACAGATAATACAATTTTCATTGCAATTTCTCTCTCTCTCTCTCTCTCTCTCTCTCTCATATATATATATATATATATATGAATGAATTGAGGACCCAGAAATAAACCCATGTATCTTCAGACAGCTGATCTCAATAAAGTGCCAAAAGTCATATACTGGAGAAAAGCCTTTTCAACAATTATACTGAGACAACTGGATATCCACATGCAGATGACTGAAACTAGATTTCAATCACCCTGAAGAAAAATCAACTCAAAATGGATCAAAATCTTAATTTAAGACATAAAACTTTGAAACTACTGGAAGAAAACATATAGGAAACACTTCAAAATACTGGGACAGGCAATGATTTCCTGAATAGTACTCTGATATCTCAGGAAACAAAAGCAACAATTGACAAATACGATTACAATAAATCAAAACTGCTGCACAGCAAAGGAAACCACCAAGAGAGTGAAGAGAAAATCTATAGAATGGGGGAAAATCTTTGCCAGCTATTCATCTGACAGAGAATTAATCTTCAGAAAGAACAAATATTCCAATCAGTAACTGGACCAATGAACTGAACAGACATTTCTCAAAAGAATACAAATACAAGACAACAAATATATGTAAAAATAATATCTTTAGCCTTAATAAATCACAAAAAACTACATGGAGATTCCTGTCACCCTATTCAGAATGGCTCTTGTCATATAAATCAACAAACCAAAGCAAAAGCAAAAAATAAAATAACAAATGCTAGTTGAAATGCGGAAAAAATATGAATCTGCATAAACTGTTGATGAAAATGTAAATTATTATAGCTGGTATGGAAAACCGTTTACAGATTCTTCAAAAAAACTAAAAATAGATTTACCATAAAATACAACTAGAGCTGGGCATAGTGGTGCATACCTGTAATCCCAGCAGTATGGGAGGCTGAAGTAGGAGCACCAAAAGTTCAAGGCCAGCCTCAGCAACTAAGCAAGGCCCTAGCAACTTAGTGAGACCCTGTCTCAAAGTAAAAATAAATAGGGGATGTCAATGGCTAAGTACCCCTGGCTTCAATCCCTAGTTCCCCCCTCCCCACCACCAACACCAAAAAAAAATCCAAATAGACCATTCCTTAGTGTTTTTTCAAAGGGTAAAAAGTGGGAAGGAGATGAATTGAAGGAGAAAAGAAATTACTGGGAAGGGGGAAGGATACTGGGGGGTGGGCAAAGAGCAAGAGAAAGTAGAATGGAGGGTAGACATGATCAAAATATGATACATGTATATATGGAAATGTCAGAGTAAGACCCAATATTTTGTATAATATATATTGATAATAATAATAGTAATAAAAATGCACAAGATGATCTTGAAACAATTAAGAAAACTGTGAAAATATATTGGAGTTCATGTTAGAGGGACTCAGGATGGTTTCTAATGCAAAAATCTGAACAAATTTGGTGTCATGATTCCATAATTGAAACAATCACATAAGTTTCATTCTGTGCTTTCATAATGATTCTAAGAAAAGAACGCTTCATCATGTTCATGCTAGAGAACAAGACCATTATTTAAAAAAAGCATGTAAAGAGAAAGAAATTATCCCATTTTCATGACCTTTTCTGACTGAATTTGATCTAGGGAGTCAAATTGCTGATATGAGTGAGTTTGTTTTATAGAAATATCTCAACAAACAGTTAAAAGTAATGTTTACATACACTCTTGTCCTTTATCAATTACTGTTTAAGATGCAGACAATAATTGTTTTCTAACATTAGAAAAGATGATAACATGTTACTGTCAGTTAATGGTAACACAAAAATAATACCTATGAAGTTTTCTTTCTTTTTTCTCTATTTTTTGGAGGCAGAGTCTCCCTATGTTGTACAGGCTGACTCCTGGGTTCAACCAATTCTCCTACCTCAGCCTGCAGCGTAGATGAAACTACAGGCGAGTGCCACCATGCCTGGCTACTATATTCTTGCCAGAGATGTGTCACTAAAACCTGATTAAGGCTCTAGATTTAATAGTCAAATTTCAGGAAATAGAGAGGACAAAGAAACATGTGACAAGGATACATCACCAAAATTTTGAGTAAGACAAACTATAAAACAAATGACCTGGTTTTGTCAACAAACCAATTGCAAATAAAAAAAAAAAATTAGGACAGGAATAAATTTCAAAAGCATTCTTTTACAAAAAAAAACAAGGGTTTTATAGCAAATCACAATGTAATTTCAATGACATTGAAAACAAAGCACTGTGTGTCAAAATTTGATATAGCTAAAGCAGAGCATAGTAAATATACATTCTTAAATGTTTATTTAAAATAAACGTTCAATAAATGAAATGAATCATGATAATGTAGGGACTTCTCTAGGAAGGCAAAGATAGTACCAATAAATATTAATGCAATATGTCTTGATAACATTAAAGAAAAACTGTATTCCACAAATGAAAACTCATATCTGATAATCCAAATATTAATTAAGTAGCATGCATTCTGCATGAAAAGCCTAACAATAGTAACAATTAATAATGATGAACAGGTGGATAGGACTTCATGTTTAAAGAATTTTTCATAGGCCCATTTTACTTTTTAGAACATCTTTTTGAAGGAGTTATCAACAGTTATAATTCTAAGCCCTTCTTATTTGAGTAATGCCAGCATTTGCTCTATAGATATAAAGAAATATAAGCAATGTTATCACTCGAATTCACATCCAAGGAGCCAGGTGATCAGAGATTTGAATAACTTGCACAAAGATACACAGGTTATACATGGTAAAACTAAAACCAATATCTATTTAAAGACTTTCTGTAATACTTGTGGTTTTTCTTTTTTATACCGCTATTTCATTTTAAGATAGAATCCCCTAATAAATAAATGTATATACATACACACAATTAAGTTTAGTTAGAAGAACAGGTAGAAAATTCATATGGCAGCACAATAAACAATATAACCAGAGTGCCAAGCATGGTGGCACATGCCTGCAATCCTAGCTATGGAGGAGGCTGAGGCAGGAGGATCACAAGTTCAAGGCCAACTTGGGCAATGTAGCAAGACCATGCCTCAAAATAAAGCAATTCTTACAAGGGCTGGGGATGTAGCTCAGTGAAGAGCACCCTTAAGTTCAATCCCTAATACTGGGAGAATATTTATTTATTTATCTGGAGAGTATTTCAAATAATGATTTTTCCAGACATCTTGTCATCCTCTGCACTAGTTAACCCATCTTCCCTAAAGTTCTATGTAGGTATCACTACAAGTCAAAGTGAAACAGTAAGACAAGTGAAAATTTGAGCCTATTTTAAAAAACAACTCCATACTATAGTTTCCAATGATACCAAACAACCTAAAAGCTGAGGACACTTACAGCACTTTGGATTGACCTGTAGACACTGTAAAAAAAAAGCTTTCTTAATCTTATTCAGAGCACTCAATCATCTGTAAAATCACAGACTTCCACTGCTGGAAGGTATAGTAGCAACCTATACATTCAACACCTTTAAAATGAGGTACAAAGAATTATGAAATTTGCTTAGTGTTAAATACATACAGAGTGGCAAAGTTAGGAGCAGAAGCCAAGTGCAAGTAACAGTGCTGTTTCTGGAAAGAACACAGAAACCATTTTTTTTTCCAATTTTTGTGTGTAAAGGCAGACAGGGGGGAGGGGTCGCTTACCTCCAGCGCTTCAAAAGGGACAAAGCTGGTCCTGGCAAACCCATCGATGATGTCCTCTTTGGCCAAGGTGGACTCGCTCCGCTTCCTCCGCTGGGGGTCTGGGCAGGACCCAGAGGAGGACCTGGGCTTCCCACTGTCTTCCTTGTCCGAGCCCACGACGAAGCGAGCCAGGGCGCCCGAGTCCAGCCGGCCCCCAGACGGACCCGGGAGCGCATCTCCCGGTCTCGCTGCGACCGTGACCGCAGCTCTTTGAGCAGTCCAAGGCCCCGATCCAGTCCATCCATAGCTCTGCCTCGCCAGGGTCCCCGCGCCCGCTGCCCGCGCGCCACAGGCTCCTGGCATGGTTGGTCGCACAAAAAAATTGACAAGGAGCTCTCCCTCCCGCAGCACGGAGTCCCTCCGCCCCGAGCAGACGCTAGCCGCCCGCACCCGCCAGCGAGCCCGCAAAGGTCACAGCAAAGTGGGGGCGTGGAACTTCACCCGCACTGGCACAGGAGAACGCCCCCGCCGCTGCTCACGCAGGAAACTCACCGCCCGGCTGTAAGAAGTCCAAGCCGAGCAGCCAGCAGAGGCCGGGCTGGGCAGCGGCTAACAGGATCCGGAACCCAGGGCATGCGCACTGGAGCGGCCGGGCCTGAGCACTGGGGATAGCGGGGGCAGGGCGGGGATCGCGCAGGGGGGGGGCGAGAGCGAGGACGGGGGGCCGAGGGCGAGGACGGGGGAAGGGGGGGTGGAGGGCGAAGACGGCGGTGGACTGCGAAGGCGAGGACCGCGCAGGGGGGAGGGGGCCGAGGGCAAGGACGGGGGGAGAGACTCACCGCTGGGCGGTAAGAAGTCCAAGCCGAGCAGCCAGCAGAGGCCGGGCTGGGCAGCAGCTAACAGGATCCGGACCCCAGGGCATGCGCACTGGAGCGGCTGGGCCTGAGCACAGGGGATAGCGGGGGCAGGGCGGGGATCGCGTGGGGGGGGGGCGGCCGAGGGCGAGGACGGGGGGCCGAGGACGGGAGGACGGGGGCAAAGAGCGAGGACGAGGACAGGGGAGGGGGCGGAGGGCGAGGACGGGGGTGGACCGCGAAGGCGAGGACCGAGGGGGGGGGCAGAAGGCGAGGACCGGGGGCCGAGGGCGAGGACCCAGCGGGAGGGGGGGCCGAGGGCGAGGACGGGGCGGGGATCGCGGGGGGGCCGAGGGCGAGGACAGGGGGGGCCCCCGAGTGCGAGGACAGGGGGGGCCCGAGGGCGAGGACGGCCCCCCGAGGGCGAGGACGGGGGGCGGAGGGCGAGGACAGGGGGGGGCGGAGGTCGCAGAGGGCGAGGACGGTGGTGGACCGCGAAGGCGAGGACCCAGGGGGGGGGCCGAGGGCGAGGACTGCGGGGGGGGCGGAGGGCGAGGACCGCGGGGGGGGGGCGAGGGCGAGGACCACGCAGGGGGGAGGGGGCCGAGGGCGAGGACCGCGCGGGGTGGGGGGGGGAACTCACCGCTGGGCCGTAAGAAGTCCAATCCGAGCAGCCAGCAGAGGCCGGGCTGGGCAGCGGCTAACATGATCCGGAGCCCAGGGCATGCGCACTGGGGCGGCCGGGCCTGCGCACTGGGGATAGCGGGGGCAGGGCTGGGATCGCGCAGAGGGGGGGCGAGAGCGAGGACGGGGGCCCCAGGGCGAGGAGGGGGGGGCCGGAGGGCAAGGACGGGGGTGGACCGCGAAGGCAAGGACCGAGGGGGGGCGGAGGGCGAGGACCGCGCAGGGGGGGGAGGGGGCCGAGGGCGAGGACCGTGCGGGGGTGGGGGGGGGGAACTCACCGCTTGGCCGTAAGAAGTCCAAACCGAGCAGCCAGCAGAGGCCTGGCTGGGCAGCGGCCCACAGGATCCAGAGCCCAGGGCATGCGCACTGGAGCGGCTGGGCCTGCGCACTGGGGATAGCGGGGGCAGGGCGGGGATCGCGAGGGGGGGGGCGGCCGAGGGCGAGGACGGGGGGCCGAGGACTGGAGGGGGGGGGCAGAGAGCGAGGACGAGGACGGGGGGGGGCGGAGGGCGAGGACGGGGGTGGACCGCGAAGGCGAGGACTGAGGGGGGGGCAGAAGGCAAGGACCCAGCGGGGGGGAGGCGAGGGCGAGGACCCAGCGGGAGGGGGGGCCAAGGGCGAGGACGGGGCGGGGATCGCGCGGGGGGGGGGGCCGAGGGCGAGGACAGGGGGGGCCCCGAGGGCGAGGACAGGCCCACCGAGGGCGAGGACGGGGGGGGGGCGGAGGGCGAGGACAGGGGGGGGCGGAGGTCGCGGAGGGCGAGGACGGTGGTGGACCGCGAAGGCGAGGACCCAGGGGGGGGCCGAGGGCGAGGACCGCGCAGGGGGGCCGAGGGCGAGGACCGCGCGGGGGGGCCGAGGGAGAGGACCGCGCGGGGGGGCCGAGGGCGAGGACCACGCAGGGGGGGAGGGGGCCGAGGGCGAGGACCGCGCGGGGGTGGGGGGGGGAAACTCACCGCTGGGCCGTAAGAAGTCCAATCCGAGCAGCCAGCAGAGGCCGGGCTGGGCAGCGGCTAACAGGATCCGGAGCCCAGGGCATGCGCACTGGGGCGGCCGGGCCTGCGCAGTGGGGATAGCGGGGGCAGGGCTGGGATCGCGCAGGGGGGCCCCCCAGGGCGAGGACGGGGGGGGGGGGCCGGAGGGCAAGGACGGGGGTGGACCGCGAAGGCAAGGACCGAGGGGGGGCGGAGGGCGAGGACCGCGCAGGGGGGGGAGGGGGCCGAGGGCGAGGACCGTGCGGGGGGGGGGGGGAACTCACCGCTGGGCCGTAAGAAGTCCAAACCCAGCAGCCAGCAGAGGCCTGGCTGGGCAGCGGCCAACAGGATCCAGAGCGCAGGGCATGCGCACTGGAGCGGCCGGGCCTGAGCACTGGGGATAGCGGGGGCAGGGCGGGGATCGCGGGGGGGGAGGGGGGCCGAGGGCGAGGAGGGGGGGCGGAGGGCGAGGACGAGGGGCGGGCGGAGGGCGAGGACGGGAGGGGGGCGGGGGGCGAGGACGGGGGTGAACTGCGAAGGCGAGGACCGAGGGGGGGGGCGGAAGGTGAGGACCCAGGGGGGAGGGGCAAGGACCCAGCGGGAGGGGTGGGCCGAGGGCGAGGACGGGGGTGGGGCGAGGACAAATGGGGGGGCCGAGGGTGAGGACCGCGCAGGGGGGGGAGGGGGCCGAGGGCGAGGACCGCGCGGGGGTGGGGGGAGGGGGGGAACTCACCGCTGGGCCTGTAAGAAGTCCAAGCCGAGCAGCCAGCAGAGGCCGGGCTGGGCAGCGGCTAACAGGTTCTGGAGCCCAGGGCATGTGCACTGGGGCGGCGGAGCTTGCGCACTGGGGATAGCGGGGGCAGGGCGGGGATCGCGCGGGGGGGGGGGGGGGCCGAGGGCGAGGACGGGAGGACGGGGGGGGGGCCGAGAGCGAGGACGGGTGGCAGAGGGCGAGGACCGAGGGGGGGGCGGAAGGCGAGGACCCATGGGGGGGGGCGGGGGCGAGGGCGAGGACCCAGCGGGAGGGGGGGCGGAGGGCGAGGACGGGGGTGGGGCGAGGACGGGGGGCTGAGGGCGAGGACCGCGGGGGGTGCGGGCGGGGGGGGGAGGGGCTCCGAGGCTGAGGACCGTGGGGGGGGTGGCGAGGGCGAAGACGGGGGGGGGGGGGGGGGGGGGGGCGAGGGCGAGGACCCAGCAGGGGGGGCGAGGACCGAGGGGGGGTGGGCGAGGGCGAGGACTGAGGGGGGGGCGAGGGCGAGGACCCAGCAGGGGGGGGCGAGGGCGAGGACATAGCAGGGGGGCGAGAGCGAGGAGGGGGGGTGGGGGCGAAGACGAGGACCGTGCGGGGGGAGGGGGGCGAGTACCGCGCGGGGGTGGGGGGGGAACTCTACTTACTTAGGTAGCACTCTCCCTTTCATTTATTCAAAAAATTTAAAACCTACCTAAAAGAAAATTCAAAAAAGATATTTAGACACATTGCTTTTGTTTTTGTTTATATGTGTGTTTCTTCCCCTTACTTTTTTTCTTGGCTGTGCTGGGTTTCAAACCCAGGATCTCCCATGGGCTAGGCAAGTGCTCCACTACTGAACTATGGCCGCAGCCCTTCTCTTACTTTTGATGATGTATACTATTAGCACAAAATATTTGATGCATTCTTTTTAATAACTGCCAACATTCCTTTAGTCTATATTTTCCCATTAATGTGCCCTTCTCTTGTTTCCAATTTTTCATTATTACAGTGCTGTTATAAGTCTCTTTATACATGTATATAAGTTGAATATCCCCACTCTTAAAATCTGAAATGCTCCAAATCTGGAACTCTTTAGGGGCCCAAATGATGCTACAAGTAGAAAATTTCATACCTGACCTCATGTGATATGTCAGTCAAAACACTGGGATACTGAAAATATTGTATAAATTACTTCCAGGTATGTGTTTAAGCTACATATGAAATATAAATGAAATAGTGTTTAGACTTGATTGTCCTCCCAAAGATATTTAATTATATAAAATATTCCAAAATTCAAAATTGCTTTGGTCCCAAGCATTTGGGGTAAGGAATATATGACCTATATTTGAAAAATTTTACTGGGGTACTCATCAAATAAATTACCTCAGTGTGCCAAGAGCATATGCATTTAAAATTTGTTTATGTATGTAGCCTATTTGTACAAAATGTATGTGTCCAACAGTAGTGAATTAGCGATCTTTCCTAACACTCTCACCCTTATCAGCACTAGGTATTAAGCATTTTACTCAGGGGCTTACTGACACAAAATGGGTCCTGGGTGGCAGCAAGATCAGTTGGATTCACACAATTTGGGTCAGAAAGAGGGGAGTATTAGTGGGTTAGGGCAAAAGTGACTTCCTCCTGGCTGGAATAGACCTGGTTTGTTAGGATAATAATGAAGAGCCAGGCACACCCCTAGAGCCAGGGTCCAGTGGTAAAGGCCACATGTGACTAATGGCTTTGTCTCCTTAGGGTTTGCTGGGAAACCAGGCGGGAAACCCAGCTAGGGTTCCCCATGACCCAGGATGGGTGCCTTCGAGCCAGTCTGCCCCCATGCACAGCTTCATGGGCACAGCCCAGTGACCCAGAGACCTCCCCTCAGCCCCATCTCCCAAGCTGGAGCTCTGTGCTGGGAGCCAAGCCTTCAGCGCCCAGGCCTTTGGGGACATTTCAGGTCCAGTCACAGTATTCCACCATGGCCCACAAGGGCCCTCGCAACATGCCATGCATGCATTTCAGCCCAGAGCACCAACATCTTAACTGCTACATGACCCAAAGTCCACGTCCGTCTCCTCCAAGACTCAGCTACCAGCCCTGTAAAAATAAAAATGAGAGTTATTTATTCCTGAGATTCAATAGTGGGACAGCTACAGGGTAAACATTTCCACTCCAAAAGGCAGAAAGAAGGGAACAAAAAGGAGAGCTCAGATCAAAGCAAGAGCAAAACCCAGCAGGGCGAACATTAAATCCTCAGGACAAGCCCATCCTTCTGGACACGTTGTGCTCAGACATGAGCTCCCAAGGGCTTGATTCTCGTGATGGTGGACTGCTGTGCACACTGCCTGTACTTCTCCCTCCCTGGGGTCTCAGTGAAGCTTCACCTCACCTCAGAGCCCTGTGCATCATCGCTGTCAGGGGTGACTGGCGGGGAATCCAACCCCCAACACCCTGTCTGGCCCCTGGGCCTTGCTTTGAACCCTTGGTGAAGCCTCCACCATGTCCTGCACCCTGCATCCTGCAGAAGGAGTGTCACATGGAGACACCCATGTGAGCAGTGCTGGGCAGCCCAATCCACAGCTGCAGGACCTTGGAGCTGCTTGTTGGCCAAATGGGGTCACCTTGGGCTTGGGGTTCCCTGGGCCTCTAGTCTCCGCCAGTCCTGAAGCAGGCTTGCATTTCCACTTGTCTGAGCCTGTGATGGCTGCAGCCTGGTTGGTTCCTGAGATGCCCTCAAGGTGCCTTTCCTCTCGTCCTGGTGCTGAGCATGTGCACCCTCCTGGGCCAAAATCACACACCCTCTTCTATAAGGGAACTGTAACAGTGATGTGTTCAATAGGGTGGAAACGATTGGGATCAGGTGCCTGACTCTCTCTTTCTCTCTTCTACCTCTGTATCTCTACTTACTAACTACGTTGTTTCTGTGAATAAAATGCACTTCACATGCCAATCAATCACAGTAACTGCGGGACACTAACTTTGGGGATGGCAATAAGTTGCCCCATGTCCAAGTTCAGTATACAGAGCTGAGACCGGCCAGCGCTCCAGCTTCACCCATCGTCACACTCACTGCACTGAGAGGACAAGCCAACCCTGACTGCAGCTCCAAGGTTCGTTGTCACCCTTCACAACCCTTTGGGGACAGAGCACACTCCAATGACCCTGCCAGAAGGAACTCTGACTGTGAGGCGGTTTGAACTTGTTGGAGTTCCTGCTCTGTCAGGAATTGCATCATATGACATTTCCTTAGCTTCCTTATTTTGTGTCCAGCCAGCTCTTGACCCACGGGATGAGTGGCTTTGAAACAACCCTGTTTGAGGCTCGTGTCTTACATGAGCATCTCCCCCCTACCCCAGGGAGCTACTGAGTGGTCATGAGGATGTGAAGAGAAGGGGGAACCTCAGGGTTACCTGGCAACCTTAAGCAAGTGTCGTTCACCTAGCCATTGGTCTGGGGGTGCCGGTGTCCCTGTTGGCAATAAACTGAGGAACTGCTGACCTGTGGAGTCACCCAGGAACAACGAGTCACACCCTCTCCCGGTGCAGAGGGCTCTCTTCTTCCTTAGACACCTCTGGGGCTCATTACTTTAAAGTGGAAATACATCCTTTAACATAGTTTCTGAGCTAATAAAAATAGCATTGCATTTTTCTAATATTTTCTTTTTCTTTTTAAACTAATTTTCTTTTCTGATCTGACACACACACAAAAAAAATACAAAAATGGTACATGGCAGTGGGTACATGTGATCCACCAGTAACCCAAACCGGGAAAGCACAGTGAGCCTCCTGCTCCCTGGTCTCTGTGGCTTCTCTCTGGCTAAGATACGGACAACCCTTCTTCCTTCTTGTTTTATTATTTTTTCTTTTATTTATGATTAGGTTAAGTTACCATCATTTCAAAATAATTTGTAATAATCAACAGATGTTTTCTAAGCCTCGTAGTAACCACAAAGCAAGAATCTATAATGTACAAAAAAAGTAAAAATCAAGGAATCAAAACACACTTAAGCAAGAAATCCAAGGTCCAGAAATGGATCCTAAGTCCATGGAGCTTGTGACTCGACTCTGAAAGGATGCCGAGGAACCCTCTAAGGAAATTCAGGCAGTTGTACAAACGGGGATGTAAAACTACACAAGAGCCTTTAGACCAGAAGCACCGTCCTGCATGTTCTAGTTGAATGGGAGGCAGCCGTGTGCCTCCCACCCAGGTTTCTCCTGCTCCTCTCACTTCTGAACCTTTATTCCAGCCAAGCCACATCTTGTTTAGTTCCAGAAGATGCTCCCAGGTTCCTGCACGTCACTGTGGCTAAGCCAACTGTCGAAGGACAAGAACTCCCACACGCAGGGCCAGTGTAGTCTTCCTCTTTTCACCTCTGAGACTATAAATGGCCCTCCTCCCTTGACCTCGGTCCTGTCCTGCAATGGTCAGCACCGTGCAGGACGCTCCCCGCCCATTCTTGCTTGTCTCGCTGAACCGTTGGTTTATTTTGAGGGAGGTTTAAACGTGAGCATTCTTTCCTGCCGTGGACGGCCTAATGCCTGTTTCACTAAAATGAAATGAAAAGGCAACATGGAGCTCACAAATTTTCCAAAGGTCAAGATCCAAGATTCTTCCTTTCTAGAACAAGAATGGTCCAGACCACAGGCATTCAGAGTGAACCCATGTGAAACGAAGGTCAGTGGTGAGTGGAGATGATTGGATCACTTTTATGACGCTTTTCCCTGAAAGATAAACCTTAAAATTATGTAAGCTGTGTTTTGTGATGGAAATGTAGCCATCCAGCAGCCATGGGTGCCCTGTTCATACCTCCGTGGACTCCAGAGAAGAGCACACAACTGCGTATTTCTTAGGAAGCAGACGCCAGTCTCACTTGACGCCTAGAAACTTGACGCTCATCAGATCTGAAGCCCAGCCAGAGGCGGCCCTGCTGCCCGCTGTCTGTCACGTGGAAGGAAGTCCTGGTCCCTGTGCGGTGTCAACCCTCTCCCATCTCTTCCCTGCCTTCAGCAGGTGAGCTGCTGGGGCAGTGAAGGACTGGTCACAGGACAGCTCACCAACACCTCCACACACCCACACACACCCCTTTTACCCTGCAGCCATCTCAGCAGCATCCCGGTAAGCACATGGGCCCTGCATCCCTCTGCAACTGTGAGAAGGCACAAAGAGAAGCTGTGTCTTCACCAAGGGGCTGGCTGCCCTGGACATCCCCAACATGCCCCTGCTCACCTCAGTCTGGCAAAGCACGGATTTACAGTGAGTCTCATAAGTGCTTCACAAATAATGCACTTCACAGAAAGTCCCCTGAGCCTAGGGCACCGAGGGTTCACGCCGCACTACTACTGAGTGGCGGCCAAGTTGGGAATCTGCATGAATTCCAGGGAATTTAGACAGAAAATGACACAAAAGTGTTCTGTTTTCAGATGATAAATGTGTTTACAAAAAGATGCCCTTCACCATGTTGCATGTACACCTTTTTGACAATCATGTACAGCTTACTCCCAGGACCTTCTCTAGGACCCTCTTCAGTGCCCCTTTAACCTCCTCATTCCTCAGAGTGTAAATCAGAGTGTTGAGCACGGGAGTCACCACCGTGTAGAACAGGGAGACAAACTTGCCCTGGTCCTTGGATCGGCTCCGGGCCGGCTGCAGGTACATGAAGATGATGGTCCCATAGAAGATGGTGACCACCAGCAGGTGGGAGGAGCAGGTCCCAAAGGCCTTCCTCCTGCCAGCAGCCGACCTGATCCTCAGCATGGCCTGGGCGATGTGGCCGTAGGACACCAGGATGAGCGACAGGGGCAGCACCAGGAACAGGACGCTGGCCACAAAGAGCTCAGCCTCCTTGAAGGTGGTGTCCACACAGGCCAGCTTGATGAGCACGGGGACCTCACAGAAGAAGTGATCCACGTGGCGATGCCCACAGAAGGGCAGGCGCAGTGTGAGGGTGGACTGTACTAGGGTGGTGGCCAGTCCGCTGAGCCATGCGGCAGCCGCCAGGGAGTGACAGAGGCGGGGGTGCATCAAGACAGTGTAATGGAGGGGACGGCACACGGCAACGTAGCGATCGTAGGACATGACAGCCAGGAGGACACACTCGGTGGACCCTAGCGCTAGAGAGACATACAGCTGAGCCACGCAGCCGCCATAGGAGATGGTTTTGAAGGGATCCCACAAGTTGACCAGGAGCTGGGGCAAGACACTGCTGCTGAAGCTGAGGTCCAGGAGGGACAGGTGGGAGAGGAAGAAGTACATGGGTGTGTGCAGTCGGGGCTCCAAGCGGGACACCAGGATGATGGCTGAGTTCCCCAAGGTGGTGAGCAGGTACAAGGCCAAGATGGTCACAAATAGAACCCTCTGCAGCCGAGGGTGGTCCGAGAATCCCACCAGGATGAAGCCTGCTGGGCCGCTCTCGTTGACACCCCTCTGCATCCACATCCCCACAGGTGCCGAGGCACAGCTGGGAAAGATGGCAGGCCCCACCAGGTCCCTGTGGCCTGCCACCTCCGAGGAGGGCGCTCATGGGCGGCTCCCTTGAAGCGGGCAGCAGGTGGCTGGGCTCTGTGTCCTGGTGTCTGCCTCTGATGGTGTGAGGTGGACTGTCCAGGTCTTGCCATCCAAAGCAGAGCAGAGGGCAACTTGAAGGTTTTACAAGTCTGGAATAAACTAGATCACCTTTCCAACTTATCTAAGCCTACTCCTGTTCGTCACTGTCTTCCTGGTTACAGAAAGGTAGAGACTGAGATATTCCAACTAAAGACAGAACCTCAGGTCTTACTTTAGCACTTTTCAAATAAGGGGAATAAAGTCTGTTTTTCGTCATGCCCAAGTCTGGACACTAGTTATACAGGTTTAAGTGGGTGAGAGATGCTGGGTTTGATTTCACTAAGTAAAAGCCAGCTCCTGAGACTTGGGTGACCTGGCAAAGACACCGTCTGGGGTGGTGGAAGCTCTCTCCTGGCCTCACGCCACTCCCCGCCTCCTGCTTCCCTCAGTCCTTGCTTCTTGGTCGTGTGTTCTCACATTTTGTGGCCTCCCTTTTGAGACCAGGTGCCTCTGGCCCCCACACTAGTTTTCCTGGGGACATGTCATCTCTGTGATTTTGACTCCCTTCTTTGGGGACCTTCGTACTGTAGGCACTGGCTCAGGGCACAGGTACAGAATGACATTCCTATCACCAGAAGCAGCTAGGAGGAGGACGCTGCTGACCACGGCCAGTCCTTCCTGCAGGCCACAGCTACCAGAAGGACTCCTCTTAGCAGAGAAGTCGGAGCTCAGTGGTGGAGCACTGCCCAGCATGCACGAGGCTTCTGTCCCCAGTGCGGCAAAATCAGAAACAGAGAAAAGAATTCTTTACTGGTAGGTACGCCTGAACCTTTGTTCTTATGAAATCTTTGGCAAAGGAGAGTTTTGGGTTTTAATGCTTTTTAAAATTTTATCTTGTTGCCTTCAACAAGGGGCATGTGGCTCTTCAGAATTGTTTGTGAGATTCACAGAGCCAGGGGAAGCCACACACAACAAGAGTGCCCAGCAGAGGGATGGCTGAAAAGTCACCCCTACCCCGCAATGTGCATCTCTAGCCTTCCCAAGGGAGTTCACTGCAGTGTGGTCAACTGGTGTGCGGGTCACGTGACTCTCAAGGGAGGAGGACACAAAGGCCCCGCCCCTGGTAGAAGAGGCCCTGCTGCTCCAGTCATACCTCAGAGACACTGTGACTGTGCCACCCACCTGAGCTGCGCTAACCCTGTGCACGTCAGCAGGGCTCCACAGCATGACAGCTGGGCAACAGGGAAACCCCGGGCATCAGGCAACAGGACCCCCTTCTGGCTGCTGCACCACAATCTGACCATCACAACATGGAAATGCCCACAGCCTCCTTATTGTCTGATCCTGCTCCCCCCACCTCCCCGCCCGAGGAAGTGCATGCACTGCATGGGCTGTGGTGAAAGGGGTGTTGGGCCCTAATAAAAGTCCACTCATGGGCAGCACCAGAGTGTGGACCGTGTTTTCTCTAGCTTGTGTTCATAAAACCAGATCACTAAAAAAAAAGTTTCATGCCCAAATTTGAAGAGAGTATTAAAATATATAATTCAAAAGAAACCTATCCAACAGCCAGAGTATTCACAGTTTGGGACTCCTGCTCAACAAAGTAAGATAATTAAGAAAAAATTGTTGGAAAACTATCAGAAAAGAATTCTTGGATAAAAACATCTAAAATTAAAAATTTACAAAAGCCAACATAAATTATGGTTTGTGCAATCCCTAATAAAATATGGGGAGGGTATCCAATAGCACATTAGAAATGATAACACAGAATTAGCAATTGCAGTAGTAATTTTGAGGATGTTTCAGGAACAGTTTTAGGCTCCTGCCTCAGACCGAGGCTGGCATACAAGACCAACAGCATACTGGTAACACTCTGTGCTTTGGTTGCAAAGCTAAGAAACCTGGGCTGCAACACGTCATCATTACATTCCTTACAGTAAACTTCATGGCCCTGGTATAAAAACAGACCCATAGGCCAGAAGACCCAGAGCCCAGCCACTTAGACCCCATGAGATGTGGAAAGTGACAAACCCAACATAGTAAGGCCTGGGGAAAGGGAGGGGAAGGAAGCCACTCACTGGGGACATCCATCCTCTCCAGTATATCTCCCAGGGACAAGATGAGCCCTGGGGAGGACAGAGCCTTCCAGGACTAGACCACAGTCTCTAGGAAGAAGCCCAACTATCGACCCTTCCACACATAAGTCCTTCTCAGTGACAGTACAGTGAGGCCCCAGGGGAAGGAGATAATACTGGCCTTTGATGCCAGACCCTCCATCGGGGCCACTGACCACTGACCCCAGACCCTCCATGAGACACGCTCTGGCATTAATTAAGTCACCTATATAAGTCCAGTCCCCCTTCTTTATTCAGTGGCTCATTTTCCACCAGGAGAGTGGGTCCATCAGGACCATGAATAAAGAACCATAAATAAAGTGGGTCCATTAGAACTGTTTCTGAATAAAGGCTTTTGGCTCATGTGTGAAGTTTTTGTTCATCCAGGTCTTTTTCTGCGCTAACAAATACCGTCAACCTATCCTTGACAAAGTGCCCAAACATGCCCTGGAGAAAAGACAGCCCCTGTGCCCACTGGTGCTGGGGATCTGGTTACCCAGGTGTAGAAGGATGGGACTCGACCTCACCTCCCATCCTGCACTTTGATCCTGAAAATGGATCAAAGACCTGGGAATCAGACCAGAAGCTAGAAACTCCTAGGAGAAAATGCAGGGTCAGCTCTCAGCTTGGAGGCAACGGCTTTGTCAGTAGGACCCCCAAGCTCGGGGAACTTGGGATGGCCTTGGGTTACAAAGCCTCTTCCCATCAGACCATTATTAGTGAAGAGAGAGCACCCAGGGGAAAGTCTTAGCTAGCTGCTCTTCTGACAAAGGATGGATCTCTAGGATATACAAAGAGCTTAAAGTAGAAAGTTTTAATGAAGTGAAATTTTAGAATTCAAAAGAAACACTTTGGGAGTCAAAGCTCAGTGTCCCTAACATACAGAGAGGTCTTGGAAAGGACTGCCTTACCTTGCTGAGCCCGGTGAATCCTGCAGTCAACTGCCCCTCCTCCAGTGCAGGCAGTCTCTGCCAAGGTCCAACAGGTTCCCCGCCAGCCTCCACAGAGGCCACCTCCCTGAACTTCTGCCTCTCCTCTGCTCGACCTGCTCTCCCTGGACCTCACACACGCAGCCTGGGCCAGACACCATTGGGCATAGACCTTCTAAACTGGCAGCTGGAAGGACCTTTTTGCCCTGGAGGAGTTCACAGAGTCTGGGCAGCCCACGGCGGGGGTCCTCCGAAACTCTTCTGGAAGATGCAGTTCTCTGAATCCCATAGCTGATTATTTCCCACCCTCAGAAATGACAAGGTGATGACAAGGTGGGGGTGGGGTCTGTCCTGAAACCTTGCCAGCATCACTGTCCTACCTGACTGGAACACAACACGAACAGCCCTCACTTGAAGGGCGGGACGAGCCAGCTCCTCACAACACCCCTGCTCCTGGCCCCTCCAGCTGCTCAGAGGGGCCCTTCCTGACACTCAGACTGCAGTGACATGCCCATCTGTCCCTCTCAGCTGTCGCCACCAGAGAGGCCATGTGAGTCAACACCAGACAGGAGCTCCCATACCCTACCTGGTTCATGAGGCTGGTCTTGTTCCTGCTGAGCACCCTGCACATCACTGCGGCTGCAGGGAGGGTGCCGGATGCAGGCCACAAGGAGCTCGCAGATTCTCTTGAGATGCCAACCCTGCCCTGAGCCATTCACCCATCACTCTTCTCTGTTTGACTCTTTTCACTTCCAGAATCCAACAACAGAACATAAATATGAAGGCTTCTTCAAAGAAAAGAAATCCTGAACACAATTGTCTCTTCCAAGCAGCCAAAGAGAGAGAGAACTCTAGGCCAAAGGCTAACTAACTAGTTTTGCCTTTAACCAGAAAGCTCTTCAAAGGAACTCAATGACTTTTCCCTCAGAGGGCAATTCTGGGCTGCAGCGTGAGGGGGCATGGGATGGGGAAATGACAGGAGGGGGCAAAGCAAGCATTTTAATTGCCTTGAAGGTGAGGGGGGGTGGGGGGTGACACCGTCATTCCTGAGGAGGAGCGTTGGGAAACAGTTCACTGCTTGCATCTGCTAAATCACACCTGGCCACTGTGGCTGGCCCTGGCTGCCAACCTCTGGCTCAGGAGCAACCGCTCTGGCAGTGTCTCCAGCCACCTGCAAGGAGTGGGTATAAACAGACCTTCCCAGGTGGTGCCCGGGGCATGGGAACTGCTGGAGAGGACAGAGTGGAAAGCAGACCAGGTGTTCCCAGAAGGCAGCAGCGAGCGTGCCCTCCAGGGAGCCAGGCTCCAGTGCTGGCCCCTGGAGACCACGTGGGGACTGAGGCCTTCTCCCAGGAGTCCAGGAGTCCGACCTCCAGGTGGAGCATGGCCCCTAGTTAGGAGTAAGAGGTGTTGCTCTGGCTAGAAGCTGCTTCTCAGGCTGACTTTCTGCAGTAGCTCAGAGAGGGGCCCCTGCTGAGCTGCAGGAGGAGGCTTCTTCCAAGAAAGATGAGGAGTGGGGTGGGGGGGCATCAGGAGAAAGTGAGCAGCAGAGTGGCAGCCTTAGGGAGGCACAGCTCACTTGGGAGAGAGAAGGAGCACCTGTTAACACAGAATGGGTCCCTGGAAGGCTTAGACAATCACTGTCTTTCTTCTA
This sequence comes from Urocitellus parryii, assembly GCF_045843805.1. Classification (NCBI taxonomy): domain Eukaryota; kingdom Metazoa; phylum Chordata; class Mammalia; order Rodentia; family Sciuridae; genus Urocitellus; species Urocitellus parryii. The sequence goes on from NW_027553833.1 coordinate 3,165,967, forward strand.
CAGAAACTCAAACAAAGCTGGGCATGGCAGTGCACCTGCAATCCCAGCCTAAGGGGGCTGAGGCAGGATCGCCAGTTCAAGGCCAGCCTCAGCAGACCCTGTTGAAAGAAAAGAAAAGGAAGGAAGGAAGGAAGGAAGGAAGGAAGGAAGGAAGGAAGGGGAAAAGAGAAGAGAGGGCTGGGGACAAACTCCGTGGTACGACACTGCCAAGTGTGCGCAAGGCACACCAACATAGTCCAAACCAGAGACTCCAGGTCACAGTCCTGGAAAAATACCCTCAGTCACGGTCTCTGCCATCACTTAGGGGACTGTGTGAGACACCAGCAAACTGGGCGTCTCCCAAGGCTCGCACACAGCCATGGAACACCATGACGGGGTCCTCGGGGAGATGGCCACGCCGGCAAAGCCCCCAGGAAGCGGCCCATGGCTGCAGGCGGCTATGACTGAGGTCGGGAATAGCAACATGGGGGGCTGTGGCACTGCGCACCCTCCAGGGCCAACTGCCCCTGCACAGGGCTGTGCTAAGGAATCCACACCCCTGTCCCTAGTCCTCCATCCACTCTGATGACACTTCAGCTGGGTCAGAGAAGGAAATGTTTCCTGGAACACCCCGTGCTGCCCCTTAGCACCTAGGATTATTATGGTGTCAGGGAAAATGTGAATTTAACTTAAAACTTTTAAATAGCTATGGATTTTTGCTTTATTATATTCAGAACAGGAGCACCTGCTTCCCTTGAATAACCACTGACCTGAACCCCTCGTCAGAGAGGTCCAAGATCTCCATCCTGCCTAGTAAGCCCACGGTCCTCACTGTAACTCACTGTGGCCACCAGTCCAGAGCACGGATCCCACTTTGCTTGAAGGAGGGAGGTTCAGGTGCCCTCGTCAGCACAGCAGAATGTGCCCTACCTGTCCTGCTACCCAGGTGGACCCCTCCTGGCCCATGCACTAGCTGGACAGGAAGTGTGCCTCTGCTACGAGGGTGCATGGGGACGATTTCAAGGCCATCACAGATGTCAGGCCCTTGAAAACTCAGCCACAGATTCCTTCATTTTTATACACTTGTTAATGTATAATTGTTTAGTGTGTAAATTAGAAAATAATGAACACTCTTTCCTTCTCCTTCAGGGTGAAGAGTTACTGCACAGATAACGTTTCTTTGTAGCCACGTCAATTTAATAACAAAAATCCAAGTGAAAGAAAAATGTAGCTATTTATCTTGTAGTCTGGTTGACATGGATTTAATTTCACAAATAATTTGCTAAAGATGAGGATTTTCCCTAATATTTTTTTTCTATTGTTTTGATAACAGATACTGTCACATAGTGAAAAATACACCACAAATTGAGTTGGACCATTAGCGTAAAAACTCTGTGAAGCCATAGGTTGTTTTTTTTTTTTAAATTTATGCCCTCAGAGCCTCAATAACTGTTGAATAAATGAATCAATTTCTTAAAAGAAATGGCAGTTCCAAGGTGTATGAAGACGTGCACACACAATGTAATGTGGAATAGAGAGTATAAGAGGTGACCAAGTCACTAACTCAACGTCTTGTCCAGCAGGGAGCCCATGGCATCCTGAGGGCAGAGGCCCCAGGACTGTGTGAGAGGAAGGAAGGACCGAGGCTTGGGGACAGCTCTTCACTCTCTAATAATAAAAAAAGTGGGCAAAGCACCCCCACGGGGTGCCAGATCACCTTTGATCCTGGGGCCAAGCAGTCGAATGCAGTGTGGTTGAGCAGGAGGATACAGGTGGAAAGGTCTGCACTGAAATGGACATCCAGGAGGCACCTGTACCGAGATTACTTGGGAATCAGTGACTAAGTCACAGCACAGTGGGCGTCTCAAAACAGGGACGAGAGGAATTCAAAAGTTTAATGTCCAGTAGAGGAAAGGACAGTAGTGGAGAGGAGCTCGGAGCTCCCAGGACTCGTGTGGGGACACATATGGGCAGGCTCAGAGCTTAATGGGACTCACACAGGGACCTACCAGGGGGCCTCAGAGCTCATAAGACTCATGGGGTGGGGGATGCGCCTGAGAGAACTCAGGGACCCTCAGCCACATGAAGGTCCAGCAGTCCATGGTCAGTCAAAAACAGTCACTGAGCTTTAGAGTTTGTACTTTCTGTTCTGAGCAACTAACCCACATTCTTCAGTATCTGAGAGAGACCCATCACAGGTCTCTCTCCCTCTCTCTAGCAAGTGGCTAAGACTGTTACATAGAAGGAGCTCTCATGCAGCACAGTGCTTGGAGCACAGTCGCGTTCTCATCTGGTTGCCTAACATCGGCAACCCCGTGATGAGGACACAGATCTGCAACGTGGGCTTCTCTCAGTCTGTCCTGCTCTGAAATTCAGACTAGCCTCGCTTTCTACCAAAGCCCAGGGTTGGGTCGTTGCCATTTCCAAGTCATCCTCTAGGGGAGCAACCGCGTCTCCTAAGTGTCACCTGGCAGTCACCAGGTCCCCTCAATCATAAGGTCTTCCCCAGAGTTTCCTCAGTGCCGTCTTCACCTCCTGGTTCCTCAGAGCGTAAATCAGAGGGTTGAGCACGGGAGTCACTACCGTGTAGAACAGGGAGACAAACTTGCCCTGGTCCTTGGATCGGCTCCGGGCCGGCTGCAGGTACATGAAGATGATGGTCCCATAGAAGATGGTGACCACCAGCAGGTGGGAGGAGCAGGTCCCAAAGGCCTTCCGCCTGCCAGCAGCCGACCTGATCCTCAGCACGGCCTGGGCGATGTGGCCGTAGGACACCAGGATGAGCGACAGAGGCAGCACCAGGAACAGGACGCTGGCCACAAAGAGCTCAGCCTCCTTGAAGGTAGTGTCCACACAGGCCAGCTTGATGAGCACGGGGACCTCACAGAAGAAGTGATCCACGTGGCGATGCCCACAGAAGGGCAGGCGCAGGGTGAGGGTGGACTGTACCAGGGTGGTGGCCACTCCGCTGAGCCATGCCGTGGCCACTAGAGAGTGACAGAGCCGAGGGTGCATGACAAGAGTGTAGTGTAGCGGGCGGCAGACGGCAACGTAGCGATCGTAGGACATGACGGCCAGGAGGACACACTCGGTGGACCCTAGCGCTAGAGAGACGTACAGCTGAGCCACGCAGCCGCCGTACGAGATGGACTTGTCTGAGCTCCCCAGGTGGACTAGGAGCTGAGGAAGGACACCAGTGGTGAAGCAGAGGTCCAGGAAGGACAGGTGGGAGAGGAAGAAGTACATAGGTGTGTGGAGCTTGGGGTCCAGAAGGGACACCAGGATGATGGCAGAGTTGCCAAGAAGGGTCATGAGGTAAAGGAGCAGGACAACCCCAAAGAGAGCCCGCTCCAACCGAGGCTGGTCTGAGAACCCCAGCAGAAGGAACCCAGAGAGGAGGCTGTGGTTGGCGCCTCCCATTATTCTCGCTCCACCCACTCACGGAGAGAGGGCTCACGTCAGGCAGAGCCGCAGATCCCGTGCCAAGTCCTTGACAATTAAAAGTTACATTCTGGGAACTAAGACTTTGGACACATGTGACAGGCAGAGAGCACCAGAGTGGGAGACTCTTATTATGCCCCGAAGGTGGAACCTGGTCTGAGACCCACAGGTGTCCCACGTAGCTCGAGGATCACATGAAAGTAGGCATCACTTGAGAACGAGTTTGCCCCAGTTTTTAACAACATGGATTTTTTTAGTGTAAACATATTAGAATTTTATAGGAATTGTGGGAACTGCAAGCACTCTAGAAATATGGTTATTCCCAAGGTACCAAAGACACAGAGCAGCCGGTAGGTGTCCAGGAGAGCCCCAAGCACGGTGGGAATGCAGCAGGGCTGCTCAGGACAAATCCAGGTGTCGTCACATGCTGCTACCGAGGAGTCCATAAGGAGGGCAGCCCAGCCTGAGAATGGAAATGGAGAGGGAACATGGTCAGAGCCAGAGGGAAAAGGAGCCAAATGTGGGGAGCAGCTACTGCACACACCGCCTATGCTTCAGAACACGGCATGTCCAGGGTGAACTGAAATCAGTTCTTCCAGGACCAAAGACATCAGTACACATTATCTGGATAGCATAGCCCTTGTTGAGGGGTTTTAGTTCAGTTCAAAATTTCCTTCTTAAGATAAATGTTTGCACAATGTAAGAGAATTTAAAACTTCAAGTACCCTGACCCAGAATCGATGTGTGGGGCTCATGGGACAGTGGACAATGTCGATGTCACACACTTGGAAGGGAGTGAGTGCAGTATGACCAGAAGGCAGGGAACTCGGCAGAGGTTGACTCATGAAGGCTCGCCTGCCGGCAGTGGACTTGACCAAATAACAGAAGAAACCAAGAGATTGAACAGTTAAAAACAGCCTCTGTCTTTTTAATCTCAACCAGGGATGCTGAGAACCACGCTGACCATGTCTGAAAACTCCGAGAGTCCACATAGTTGATGCTCTTCTTGTAATAGGGACTTGGCTCCTGTCTCCTGGCACCCACCTTAATGCCAGCCACTGGCTGCGCATGCCTGGCTGAGCGCCCTGTGAACACATGAAGCACAGGGAATCTGGATGACGGGCAGTTCCACAGCACCCGGGGGAGCCTACTGACTATGGCCACTGCCCTTCACAGGCGCCGAGGCCCGGACATCTTCAGACTCATGAACAACCTGATCTTGCTCTTCTCCAGATGCAGCTGAGGAGTGACTCCCCGAGACCTGTGTCCGCCCTGAAGTTGCTCACTCACACCATGCTGCTCAGGATGAAAGACTGGCTGACCGTGTCTTTCCCTGAATGAGCAGGTTTGCTATCTCAGCTCAGGTTTTCAAAGCTTCTCTTTCATGCTATTTATTAGAATGGGCCTGCACCTGGTGTCCTGCCACCAGGATGCCACTGAAGTCACCTCCTCATCCCTTACTGCCTACAAGAATGTCTCCAGAGCATGGTGGACAATCTGGTAAGAGAACAGGCTCCAGGTACGACCCGCTTTCTGCATTTTAGTTGTGTTTCTGAACATGTCACTGCATGAGGTGCCCTGGATGGCTCAGCTGGGACCTAGAGAGGAGCAGAGCTGTCCATGGGGACGAGGTGCATGATACCAGCCCTGTGGAGGGACAAATGTGTGCCAGTGAACAGTGATTGCTGTGCCTATGGGCACTACTGCCAGCTCACATGGCCTTCTCAGGCTCGTGGGCACCTTACTGTCCCCCGGAGCCTCACTTGCAAGCTGCAACAGGAAGCCCCAGACAATCAGAGCCACTTCCTGCTCCCCAAACATTGAGTATGGCTCCATTGCCCCTCCCACCACGGCTGCATGGTGTTCCCTCACTGAACCCACCTAGGCATCTCCATAAGTCCTCTAAGACTTGACCCAAAAGACAGGAAATCTTTAGAGAGATATCACATTTCCAACTAGTTCTACGATATTTTATATTTATGCATTGCTAGTATCAGAGTGTCAGGAATCTAATGACTTATTTATCTTTATGCTATTAACGTCTACCACATTCTCCAAAAGCATTTGCTAAGTCAAAGTGCTTGTGGAGCACCGTGCTGTTTCACTGGGCAGATGTGGTGACCATGCCGTAACACATGCAGCGAGCAGCTGGACAGACATGCAAAACGTGCACCCCTAGAGCTCCCTGAGCACCACGTGGAAGCCCTGCTGTTTCACAGAAGGAATGCATGCCCCACCTACCATAGGCAGGGCAAGCTTAAAGACTTATGCACAAAGGCACTTCTTGGACTGCTTACCAACCACATTGAACACAGTGCTACTGCAGAGGATGGACATGACAGTGACCACGCCACAGGGCCTGAGGTCAGGTGCTTAAGACAGAAGCATAAAGACAACTAAGTATATGTCTGCACACACTACAACAAAAACAGAAGGCATCTCAGCACTCACCTCATGGCTCCCATCCCATAGATGTGAATAGAGAGCTGTTTAATCCCATATGCTGCTCCAACCACAAACACCTGGAAGACAGGTTTCCCTATGTTTAACTGCACACTCTGAAGTCAGATGAAGACAGACAGACAGACAGATTGGATGAAACACTGGAATTTGTCTCTCACTAGACATTATTTCAGTTAATACATCCATCAACCTCTGTTGGACACAGGCCGTGGCCAGCCCTCAAGCTGGACATAAGGGGTGTCTTAATGAGTTGGCCACTGACTCTCTATTCATTACGAGTGGTGTGGGGTATTAAGCCAGAGCTCCATGCGAGCCAGGCAAGCACTCTACCAACAGAGCCCAGCCCAGCCAAGAATATGAAATAAGAAAGATGTGTGTGTTGCTGTCAAGAATCTTGTCAGAGTAAAGTAAAATTAAAAACAACAACAACAACAACAACAACAACAACAAGAAACCCTTCTCAGTTGCCTGCTCATGCTGCATGGATGGGGAGAGAGCAGCAGCACTAACCCTAGCCCAGGGACCCACAAGGTGAATAGTGAAGTATAAATAACTTTCCCTCAGGGTGTCACAGGCCCACTCACCTAGCTTGTGAGAAGACATCATGTCCTTGGAAGTCAGTATCTATAGATAACCCCAACATGGTGGCACACGCCTATTATTTCAGCCACTGGGGAGGTGAGGAAGGAGGATCCCAAGTTCGAACCAGCCTTAGCAACTTAACAAGGCCCTGGGCAAGTTAGTGAGAGTCTGTCTCAAAGTAAAAAATAAAAAGGGCTGGGAATGTGACATACTGGCAAAGCATCCCTGGGTGCAATCCCCAATACAAAAAAAAAAGGGAGGTAAATGAAGACAGCATTCTGTTTTCTGTGCATCCAAGGTGTGCTGCCAAGAGGAGTGAAAGGTTTGCTATTGATGTCAGAGCATATGAACACCATGCCAGCAGAGCCAGGATCTGCCAGGGACCTGAGGGGACACTCGGGGAGGACTCCCTGGGCGCCAGGCTGCCCTAGAGGACACGACTTACACACCTGTCTGTCTCCACAGGGAAACGAGCAGGACTCGCTTTCCTGTGGTCACAGAGGAGGAGGCCCCAGGGTGGAGGCTGCCCGCCCAGGGAGGCTCTGAGGCAGAGTGGAGTTGGGGCCCAGGGCTGGCGTTCCAAAGTGCTCCATGCCACACATACCTCCTGGTGAAGGAAATAAGTGGGCACATGGTGGCTGGGGGATGCCACCTCTCGTCCTCTTAATCACCCTTGTCCTCTCATGTCCTCCTTGCTGCTCTGCTTCCCCTAAGCCATCTGTCCCGCTTTGAGCTGTAGCTCTGCGCTCCCGAGGCTGCATTGTTCCTGGGGTGCCCCGATATCTAACATCTGAACAGGGGCTTTGCCATGGTGCAGAGGGTGCTCAGCATCACCAGACACCGCAGCAAGTCCTGCTTCAGGGGGAAGCTTCTGGACCCTCTGCCTTGGAGCAAGAAGGGGAGGGAGGCTGAGTGGGAAGGCACAGAAAGCTCAGCCACAGGCTCAATAATTGAGGACCACAGTGGCACTGAGAAATGGCGAGAGGGATAAAGTGCCACCATGGGAAGAGCAGCAAACCCTCTCTGCAGCTCTGGGGTCCAGGGATGTGGCCTCCTGTGGCCATTGAGAAGGCCTGCTCCAGGCTGTTTTCCAGAAGTGCAGCACGGAGGGCAGGGTGGGCTCAGGACCCAGGCAGGAAGCGCTCCTCTCCCTTGAGGGATGGACCCTGGGAGTGGAGCTGAGCAGGTGCAATCCTTGAGCTCTCTGGCTCTACACCTGCGTGTTGCCGTGGAAACACCTCCTAACTCGCCCTGAAACCTGCTGACACGTACATGAATTGTACCTAATATGCAAAAACATGAAAGTCGTATGTGCTGACGAGGAAGCTGGTGTTTTGACCCATGGACACTCTGTGTGTTTAAGTCCAATTAAACGTAACTACCTCCTCAAACATCTGTCACTTATTTATGGAGAACATTCCAAACCATTCCTCCTGGGTTCCTAAATGTCCACTGTGTCTTTGCTCTCTGGGCACCTGTGGCAGCAGCTCACCAGAACTCACCCCCATCTCCCTGCAACCTAGTGGGTGTTGACCAGCCTGCCCCACCCACCCTCCCTGCCCCTATTGCCCCCAGTAGCCACCACCCTGACCTCACAACTTACCTATTATCATTGAATGTATGGCTCACAAGGGAAGCTGCAGCTTACCATAAAGGAGTCTTGTGGTCAGAAAGCCTGGACGTAACAAGGCAGGTTCCATCCGGTTCCCTCACCTGCACCAGCCCTGAGCAGAAAGGCACCCTGGAAACACAGCCCAGATGTCTCCTTCCAGACTCTGCAGTGGCTTTTCAATCTTGAAGTCATTCTGTCCATGAAAAATGCAGCCCTGATGGCCCCTGTGCCCAAGGCACATCTGTGGCAAGTAGGGGGTTGCTCCTCTCCTGGTCCCGGAGCAGCCCTGCCTCACTAGGGAGCTGGCACCCTAACTGAGGCATGGAGGCTCCACGCTCCAGAGAGCTCAGTGGCCCCTGCCCCTGGGTGCCCTGCCCCACCAGGAAATGCTCCCTAAGCACAGGACAGCCAGAGAGCTGTTTAAGTGGTCCCTGGTGTCCTCCTGGGCAGCACTCTCCAGCCCCAAGTGCTCCAGCAGCAGTGCCACAACCCAGGGGCTCACTAAGCCCAGCCAGTCTCGTGGCCAGCCTCACAGCTTCCCCAGCAGACCCAGCCCCTTCAGGTAGCCTGCCGCAGGAGACTGGCCCTGCTCCCAGGACTTTTCCCTCCTGCCGCCTGGGCTCTGCTGAACCGGAATTTTGGGCATTCACTTCTGGTGCTCTACATCCCTCACATTTCAATTCCCCTGGTACCGGGACAAACCTCCTGCTATTCCTGTGCCTAACAGTCTTCTCACGCTCCTGTGTTTAGACCTCGCCCCTAAGAGTCTTGCCCAGCTGTCCATCTGAAGCAAATCCCTCTGACCATGCCTTTTATTTTAATTTCTAGCACACCTCCAGACCCGATGTCTCTCCAAATCGTGTGCACTAGAAACAGGCAGTACCTCTCCTGACCAGACCAAGGAGGCTCACACCAGTACCTGGGTGCCCAGGAAACGGCAGATATGGGAGGAGACCCTGTGAAATGAAGGCGAGAATGAAGGAGAAAGCCAAGTGAGGTCCACAGAAATGCACTGAAGGCAAATGAATGCAGCAACAAGAAACAGGGACAAGCCCAGGCCAACAGGAAATGGCCTTAAAGTAAAGACTCACATTCTCAAATAGACAGTCAGCAACCATGCATGCATAAAATAGACCAAGCACACCCTGGGGATGGAAAGAGCTATTCTAAAAAGCTACTACCTAGGCAAAAAGGGCAAATGAAAGGTTCGATACAAGGGTCTACAGATTAGTGGAATAACCACCCTAAGAGGAGAAGAAATTCATAAAAATGGGAAAGATAAGAAAATTTAAAATCAGTAAATGTGGCCAAGAACATATAACCCGCAGGTGTTCCAACAGGCAACTCATTTCATGCTCCTCTTGCAGAGCAAATTTCTCTGTTGTTACGGGGGCAGCCAGGTCACCACAAGGCTCAACGAACTCAACCCAATAAAAGTTTCCTCCTCACCCGGTCCAGACCGAGCCTGTTAAGTAGTAGCTATCCATGAGCCAGGAAATGTAAGCAAGGTCACAAGTGTCCTTTAAATCACTTTAGGGTCTTCTTTAAACTACTTCCAAAATAGATGAGAAAGCAAAGGGTGGTAGTTAGCAGAAGGTAGAAACAGGGGAGCTAATTGGAAATCACATCAAGAGAAAAGGATTAATGGGACTAACTCTTAACAGGGCCACTGAGGCTGATGGGAAGCTAGGAATTATGGCTACAAGCGTCTCCAGCTATCTGGGATTGAAGACTCCTTGAGTGGTGCAGGCACACTAAGGTAACTCTGACCAGCTGCTGACCCTAGTGCCCACTTTATCATGGGATTGACTTGTAGGTGAAGCCCCCCCTCCCCTAAATAGGATGGCCACCAAGTTCCAGAGAGGTACCAAGTAAGGTCAAAAACCACCGCCCGATGTGAAGGAGTTAAACACCTACTTGGCAAAGAGTGCAGAAGGGGGTCCCCAGCTCTCTTAGTGAACATAACAGTAGTAAAATTGGGGACAGGATTGTCTCCCTTGATGTCCTCTGCCTGGAGATTCATATTCTCTCTCTCTCTCTCTCTCTCTCTCTCTCTCTCTCTCTCTCTCTCTCTCTCTCTCTCTCTCTCTCTCTCTTCCCCCCACCCCAGGCTCTCTCCAGCCTCAATTTGCTTGTACTTCACTTTCACTTCTAATAAAGCTCTCTCGCATGACTTTTGGTGTCTGACTTTAAAGTTTATTTCATCAAACACAAGAACCTGTTTTCCTGTGACACCCCATGAGCAGGGGCAGAGGAACCCCTAGGTTAGTTTTCCTGCAGGATGGGCTTCAGCCAGAGAATTGAGCATTCAGGCAGGGGCACCCCTGAGCATGGACGGACTTGAGGGCACCAGAGCTTGGTCACAGAGGGACACGTGGCTGTGAGGGAGGCCAGGGAAGACCACACGGAGTCCAGCTTGTTGCTGCGTGCTGCCTCTCCATGCTGTGCAGACCAAGCAAGCACCTCTGTGGACGTCCCAGGGAGCCAGCTGTCCCCAGCTTCTTCACCCCAACCTGCTTGGCAGTTGTCGCCTGGCAGGAGAAGGAGAGCAGGTTCCACCCTGCCTCTGCAGCAGGCTGACAGGAGCAGCCTTCGCAATGCTCCAATTGACCCATTCTGACCCACCTGGGGTGGTGACCACATGCTAAGGGGAACCTGGAGCGAGACCAGGAGCTACAGTCACGGTCCCTGCGCTTCAGCCATCACATGAAGGTCTTTAGCATCCCAAGGTCTATGATTTACCCACCCACTGTCACAGTCTAAATCAAGGACCACCATTTCTTGGGGGGACCAGAGAAATAACCCCCAATGGGCCTCTGTTCACCCCTGTGTCCAGCATGCTCTGCACTCTCCACCACAAGGGACAGAATGACAGCTGTGAACTGCTCACAGTCAGTCAGCACTCATTTTTCTTGAATGACAGACCACTTAATTGAAAAGCATGTATTTATTATAAATGAGACATGAACAGCGGTTGACTTCCCCCACGGAGGAACGTTTTACAGGAGGCTTAAGGACTGGCTGTCACTGAGAGAAACTGGGTGACACTGGTCCAAGGGCCAAGCCCTTACCTGGGGCAGGTGAGCAGGCACAGGGGACACCCAGTGTGTGAGCCTCTACAAAGTACAGACCTTCTTTTCCTCTAAAATAAGGAGAGAGTGGGGAAGACACCAAGAGAAATAAAGAGGGTGCCTGAGTGGAAGGTCACTGGCGCATGGGGTCCCAAGGGAGCAGTTAGAACCCAGTTTAGGGGCTCCGTCAGCCAGGACCCCAGGGAAAGAGAGCTTGCAAGACAGGCGTGACGCTCTGGTCTTATTATTTAGCCAGACACTACTGGTATTTTTCAGCATGCAGATTGGACTCCAGATGGGACCTGGCATGGCTGTGCAGGGAAGGAGCCATGCGCTCTGAACCTCAGCACTGGTTAGTCCTCTCAGGTCCCCTCCCGATTGTTCCAATAACCCTCTCATTATGGAAAATGTCTTCCCCAAGGGCTGATGTAGGTCCAGACACTTGGTTTACGCTCAATAAAATAATGTGCTGGGGGGGAGGGCCTGAAGTAGAGCAGCTGGCTGGAGAGGGGCCGCCCAGCTGGAGACCTAAACCCTGACCACCTGCAGAGTTGCTCCCTAGGCAGGCCAGCTGCCTCCCAGAGACAGCTCTCCTCCAAGGCTTGTCGCTGTCAAAGTGTAGTTCATGGACGTAGAGACAGGTTTGAGGATAGAGAGATCTACCAAGAGCATTTCTACAGCTGGCCGTCACTCACCTGTGCTGTCTCGGAGCACTGACTGTGCAAGAGTTGAGGATGTGGAGGCTGGGGAGAGAGGGTGCACTGGACTGGACAGGGACAGGGGGAAGGTGGTTAAGCTGCAGCTGGAGAAACTAGGAGTCCAGGGTGACTGTAGATGTCAGTAGAACACTGGGCATCTCAAAAAGCTGGAAGAAAGGACTTCAAAAGCTTTTACCACAAAGAATCGGCAGGTGTCTGGGGAGACAAACAAGGCACCCATGTAGGAAGCATCAACCCCCTCAGCATGTGCAATGCTTATGTTTTACCTATCAGCTAAAACAAAGTTAATTTAAAAAGAGAGACCAAGGGAGAGCCAGGGTTTACTGGTACAGAGGGCTGGTTGGAGGCCTCACAGCAAGGAGGTGAGCAGGCACTTAAGGCCCTTTGTTAAGGAAAATTTGAGGGACTTCAGAAGAACAGAGGAAACAGTAAAGGGGTGTCGACACTTGCTGGAGTAGGTATGGGGGTCTCCCTGCTTTCTGGCCACGACGCCCCCTCCAGGCATTTAAGGGGGGGGGTCTTCTCTGGATCTCCCCCTAGGAGCAGCCTGCCCTGGGGATGGAATTGATGGCCCCTCCTTTCCCCAAATTTGCTGCTTTTTTTCAGGCAAAGAACTCTGAAAAGGCTTCTTTCTTCAGCTTAAAAGAATCTCCATATCAAACTCTGGGGTTCACGTGGTTCCCCACACGTCCAAAAGGAAGATGATATTCAACTGAACAAAGGCAAATTAAACTTCACCACACACTGAGATGGGTAAGGGAAGAATAATCTCCACCAGTATTACATGTAACTTTTAGCCAACAATTAAATAAGAAGATGCAGGGGATGTGCCTGCAATTCACCTCCGGGTGAGAGGACTGTCCTTTAGAAGGTCTAGAGTTCCTGGGCACACTCATACACTGTCCTTGGAGAGGCTGCTCAGCCTCCAATCACCAGTGCTCCTCCTATGTGCTGTCTCCTTTAACTTGGCTTACTCTGATCTCTGACAGTAATTATCTGCCAGCAGATGAATCTACACAATAATGGGCTCCATCCAAGGCTTGGGTGAGCACCTGCTTCTTATCCTCCAAATCCATGAACATGTGCATTCCCCGCCCCACCCCACAATCTGAAGCTCCTTTAGAGTTAGTTTCACCTTTAATTTCAAATCTGTGGTCTTTTGATAATACAGCTGTCATAAATATATCCCTCATGTTTTTACAAGTGTTAGTATTTTTAGAGGCAACGGCCCTGTGGTAGAGAGCTTGCCTAGCTTGCCAAAAGGAAAGGAGGGCCAGCATTTTTAATGTTATTATTTGTTTTCGGTTAGCAACTTTAATCAACCATTAAAATGGTATAGAATATGTGCAATTCTATATTAATGGACTTAAAACCCAAATAAGATTGAGGTGAGCCCCAGGGCAGCAATGAAACCAGAATCCTCAGCCACACATCTGCTCCAGTTGAAGGCAAGCTGGTGCCGGCTCTGGGCAAAGAGGGTCCAGGGGAAGAGCTGTGGCCTCTGCAGCGCTGCTGCCACCAGATGGATGTGGGGACATGGGTCCAGAGGGAGCAATCAGAGTGACTCAGCAGGAGGTCTCCAGAAGACTTCTTATTTTTACTTATTCACTCACTTCTTGTAGTACTGGTTTAGGCAAGAGCTCTATCACTGAGCTACAACCCAGCCCCCCCCCAGGTCTTTAGATTAGAACAAACAGCACAGCACCTTTTTGTGTTGATTGACAAAGGTGTGGGAGAAGGCCTGGAGTAGTTTCCCTGAGGCACAAGAGAGGTGTTGAGGGTAGTGGAGAAGGCAGGTGGTGGGAAACATCCTAAAGCAGGCAGGAACAGGGTGAGTTGCAGGTGCTGGCGGGCATGCCTGCGGGTCCTCCTGACCACCAGAATGTTCCTTAAAAACGCATGATGCTGCCAGGCATGGTGACACACACCTGTAATCCCAGTGGTGCCAGAGGCTGAGGCAAGAGGATCGATGGTTCAAAGCCAGCCTCTGCAATGGGCAAGGACTAAGCTACTCAGTGAGACCCTGTCTCTAAATAAAATGCAAAATAGGGCTGGGGATGTCCTCGGTGGTCTTGAGTGACTCTGAGTTCAATCCCCACTACCCACCCCCAAAACGGGAGGGGTCTCATGAACATGGAAGGGAGACCAGTGATGAAGGGGACCCTGGGAAAGGGGGAGGGAGGAGGGATGGGAAAGGAGACCAAATTGACCCAGTTGTGCCTGGTGCATGTGTGACTACATCATAGTGAGTTTCCCTTTGTGGATAATAGAGTGCACCAATTAAAAATAAATTGACAGAAGGAAGACCGACAGAGCGAGGGGAAGAAAGGAGGTAGTGCGGGGACTGAAATGGAGCACATTATGTCATGCACTTGTGAATCCATCAAAAGGAACCCCACAAGTAGGTAAAAATTAAAAAGCAATATGTTATAAAGTAATTAACAATAATCCAAATGTCTAACAGTCTTTCATCAAACCCCGGTTAGTGTGGGGAAAGAAAATTAAACAGCACTAATCATTTTAATTTTCAAAATATGATTTTTAATTTCTAAATGATGATAATTCTGAACTAATTATTATAGTTACAATTTTTTTAAGAGAGAGAGAGGGAGAGAGAGAGAGAGAAAGAGAGAATTTTTTAATATTTTATTTTTTAGTTATCGGCGGACACAACATCTTTGTTGGTATGTGGTGCTGAGGATCGAACCCGGGCTGCACGCATGCCAGGCGAGCGCGCTGCCTCTTGAGCCACATCCCCAGCCCTAGTTACAATTTTTGTAAAATTCTGAACTGATAGCAAATCCACATTACTTCTCAAATACTGGATACTTAAAAGGTCAAAGAAAATGGTTTATGAAGGAAAAGACAGAAGAAAGACAAACAAAGACACCTTAAATTTTAAAAGTTAAAATAAAGGTAAAAAATAAGATGAAGAATTTAAGGGTAGGCACACAACGAGTGCTCATGAACCTGAGATCAGTAAGTACATTGCCTCCCACAGGGTGGATGTTTAATCCACAGAGGAATGTCATGGAGGGGCTTGAAAACACCTGCATTCAAGAAGCAGACACAGGAATGAACTAGATTGAAAAGAGTAGGAAAGAATTGAACTAGAAAAATTCAACACAATTTCAATTTTAAAACACCAAATTGGCAAAATAGGGCAGCTTTTGTTGATTTAAAGATCAAATCGACAACTGTGTATTGATACACTGAAATTTCAGGTCACTAGCAAGCATCACTTATATAAATCAAAAAATGTTAGGATTGATTGCACAAAATTGAAATGTACTCTTAAGAAGAACTGGATTGACGTAGGGGATCAGCAGAGCATGTCTCTTCAACATCAGTATTTTAAGCTGAGTGCCATGGGAGGGAGCTGGTGCAGGAAGGGCCTCTGTGTCCCCTTTGCCTGGGGCAGGACATGGCCCCAGCTGTGAGGGTCCTCTTGCCCCAACCACTAAGGACACCTTCCCCCTGGAGATGGCACAGGAGGAATCTATAGAGGGATCTGCCCGACTCTCCCTTATCTGCCAGGTATTTGCCTTCCCACAGTCTGCTGTTCCTGGAGGCCTGAAGTCTTCTCCCTTTTCCTTGTCACTTTAACAATTCACTAGTCTTATTGAAGGTGCACTGGAGGTCTGGGTTGCCTGTTTGAGGATTACTGATCCCCTGATCTCTTCCATGGATTATAAAACTCAGTGTAATGAACTCCATTTGTTTCCCTCATGTGAATCTAGATGTCTGCTGTAATGGGGTTTTGCAGCAGGGGAGAGAGATTGGGCTCAAATCCAGATATAAATATCGGACTGGAGAATTTAGAGAAGAGGAGCAGGGTGGTCAGTGTGGAGCGTTTCTAGGAAGAAACACCAAGATACACCGACTAAGTCAGTTCCACAGGATTCTCGCTGAAGGTAGGCTAGGGCAGCGGCCAGGCCTCCCCCAGGGGTGGAGGATGATGAACCTGATGCAAACAGTGCCTTGCCCAGAGGGTGTCCCTGGTCGCCCGCAGCAGGTTGCTTGCTAAACTTGGACAACGCAGAGACTGGAATGGAAGCTGAGTGTTGGTCCCTTTGGGAAAGAGTTCAAAGGGGCTGAGTGCAATTTGGCCAGCAAGAAAGTCCTGATCAAGGAGAGGTGCAGCCTGAGTTTGGCACTAGTTCTACAAATCCATCTTAGGTTTCTCGGAGCAGAATATGCAAATATGAAAAAAGTTGTAATCTTTCTTGTAGAAATTTAAAGTTAACACAATTGACAAAAAAAAAAAACGGGGAAGGAAGAGTAGTTTGGCTGGCTGCAATGCTTACTTGTCACAAATACATTTAATGTAAATATTTATATTTTGTAAAATAAAAAGTATATACATTTTCCCCCCAATTCCAAGCACAGGCTGATTTTAAAACCCACAGAATTTCCTGGGAGAACTGCCTTGGGTTACCCCTAAGTATGCCCCTCTGGCCCACCTGCTTTAGGGCCACCTAGAGATTCTGGGATGAAGGGACTCTCCAGCCCCACCCCACCGCTGACCTTCTGGGAGGAGAGGAGTCCTGAGATGCAGTTGAACCCAAGTGGCCAGTAACTTAATCAGCTACAGGGTGAAGCTTCTGGGAAACCGAGGCAGCACAAAGATTCTCTTCAAACCTCGATTCTTGTGATTAAGTTAATCTCAGACCCAGCACTCAGAGTAGCAGGCATGAGTTCATTACAAGGGATGGGAAAAGGGACTGTCAAGGGAGAAAGAGAGAGGGTCCTCTCAGAGAGAAGAGGGACAGTGTGCCTCTGCTTCCCTCCAGTATTGTTGGAGGATTCCCAGGGAACTTTCCAGAGAATCCAGAAAACTCCTGACTTTTGACCGACAGCAGGATGATATCAGACTTTCAAATCCCCACTGTCATGACTACTCTAGGTCACTTTGGCCCAAGCTGACTCGTTCTGAGTAAGGGTCACAAAAGTCTCCCCCTTCAGGGTGACTCTGTTGTTCTTATCAGCATTTCAAGGCCTGCGTTTCCTCTGCAGATAACAGAAATGTGACATATCCTGTCCACTTAGGCCAGGCAGGGCTGCAGGGAAATTGTTTTTTGAAAGTAAAAGTATTCAGGGGTCAGCAGAGTAGGCCCATTTTGTAGAATTATTCCCTTAACCTCATGTTTCCCGCCAGTCACATCTGTCTGTCCCTTATCAATGTATTTTAAGAAAATTATAAAACTATAAGTTAGGGGATTTCCCAGCATTATCTACCAAACAGTAATAGAGAACACATCAGTCTGAGGATCCTGAGAACACCAGACCATCATAAACCCTCTGTGGTCACCAGAATGATGTCCTTCCCACACCAATCATCCAGGTTCCTTTGAAGAAGAATTTTGGGACCCACTCTCCAGATGGGCCAAATTTCCCCCTTGAATATGTATCCACTTTCCCAAATAAGTCTGTCTCTGACTAACACATGCTGAAATCCTTCTGAATCAGATGGATGGAGAGCCTCCCTGGTCCTGAGCTGAGGTCTCCTCTGCAGGAACATTTCCCACTTTCTTTTGGTGATAATGTAACCATGAACAGTGAGCAATCATCTGTTTAACAGTGATACAGTGGATCTAATGCAGAGAAGAGAATATTAAAACAGATGGTTACATTTCAGTGTAATCTGAGAATATAATTTCATGACACTACACTGTGAACAGAATTGATCTGAGATTCATCAGGATTCTAATTAGAAAAGCTGAAACCACAAAGCTTAACACAAGATCACAGGAGAACATGCTCATAACTTGGAAGCCTAAAATGGTCAGTTAGGACACAGAAAGCAAAATATTAAAATGATTCATAATTCTAAACTCATCAAAATTATAAACCCTGCTTGTCAAAAGGTCCACTAACAGATGAACAGGTAAGACTTAGCATGACCAAGGACTTAGCACACAACTTCCTGGGCTTCCCTGTCCCCAACTCTGAGGTCATCCTCCTTCCAGTCCCCAGCTGCCCACCAAGCCCTACCACAGCCTCTCAATCTCACCTTCAAAGCCAGGCTTATTATACAGTAGGAATAAGGACAGAGACATACAGGGAGTAAATAACTTTGTCAGTTCCATAAAGTGGTCTGATTTTTACTAGACCAACAGGATGCCGGTGCTGCACTTACTCGATTTCCATTAAGTTCTTTCAGACATTGACATCACCACCAAGAGGCACAAAACTAGTCAAAATCTGCATGCAACAAGTAGGACAGGCAGAGCGTGGCTGGAGTCCTGCGTGAGTGCTCATGGGGTGGGAAGGGGGGACCCTGTGGCTGTGGGAGACACTGCGGGCTCCAGCCTGCAACTT
This sequence comes from Urocitellus parryii, assembly GCF_045843805.1. Taxonomy (NCBI): domain Eukaryota; kingdom Metazoa; phylum Chordata; class Mammalia; order Rodentia; family Sciuridae; genus Urocitellus; species Urocitellus parryii. The sequence continues at coordinate 3,184,155 of NW_027553833.1, forward strand.
CTCAGGAAGGGCGGTCATCAGAGGCTCACTCCTTAGGTTCACCAGGAATGCAGGCATTAAAACCAGCCTCGCATCGCAGTGAGTGCGAGCAAAGCCGTAAATAAGCACAGGGACTTTCCCGTGAAGTTTTTGTTTGTTTTCATTTTTTCCTAATCTTTGAAAAGAATCCTCATCTTTACGGTTGGACTAACGAGCAACCACTTCCGAATCCTTTGTCCTTTCTCTCTGGGACACTTGCGTCCCTCCTCTGAGAAAGACCAGAGAAGATAAAAGCAGGGTCAGTCAGTGTCAGGTCGGCAGAGTCCGCCCTCGGTCTTGGGTCTGAGAGTTTATTAAGCAGATGACAAGTCCAAATGAGCAGGTCCAAGTGGATGTTCCGCGCCAGCAACTGGAGAAATGACAGGACCTGAGCTGCGAGGACCTGCCGGGCGCACCGCGGTGGTGCTGGAGGTACCACCCTCGGCGACCTCCGGCTTGGCAGGCAGAGGGTGCACGCTCCGCGCTGCCGCTGCGACCAGGTGACCCCACCCAAGTCACAGGGGCGCCGGGCACAAGCCGCCCGGGCAGCAGAGACCCTCAGCGGACCTGGCCCCGCGGGCCTCGCTGGGGACGGCAGCGGGCTCTAGCACGGAAGCACGAGCTTGTAGTCTTGCTCCAGGGTGTTGACCATGGGGCTGGCAGTGGAGGTCCTCAGCAGCGCGTACTCCATTTCCTGGGAGCCCCTGGACCGCCCCGGGCGCCGCGAGGCATGGTCGAGGTTCTCGTAGCCGTCGTCGTTGGAGCTCAGGGAGGGCAGGCGCAGGGGCGGGTGGCTGATGACTGTGTAGCACACCTCCTCAGAGCCGGGTTCCTGCACCGGGAAACCACAGGCCTGGGTCACACACGCACAGTCGCCCCAGGGTTCTCACCCCAGGACCCCCAGGCCCGCTCCCAGGGGCATCGGGGACCTGCCCTAGCAGGCACCGTGCCCCAAGGCACTGCCGGGTCTGTGCCTGCTCGTCTCCAGTGATGAGGAGGGAAGGACATTACCCTCGCGGTCACACATTGAGATGCCACGAGCAGATCATTAACCCGAGGTTTTTTTATAAGAGAAAATTCCAATTATAAAATTAGAATTTCAACATATTTTCAATTGCATGGATAGTAAAGAAAAGAAAAATCAGACGTTAATATATACAGATCAAACCAATGAGATGCTTGTGATGTAGTTTCAAAAGGAAAAACTTTGTCCACATTATTGGTTTCTATCATGTTCACAAGCATGAATGCTAATTCCCGGGTACAGAGATAGGCAGAGATGTGGACGCTACACAGAAAAAGGTCTGTGGTGTCCAGATCATAAGTGCAAGTCTCTCTGATTACACCTGTTTTGTTTTAAGAGCTTTAACACTTAAAACATTAAGTCTCAGAGAAAATTGGACTATAACAATAACTTTCTAATCTTCTAAATCAGTTAAAATTTTCAAGTTTTTATTTCCTTCCATTTGTCCATTAATTTAATTACCAATTAAATGATTTAAAATTGAAAAGATTTATCTAAGTCCACTCAGAAATTGCAAGTACTTGAATAAGATCATCTGTATTTTAACATTTATCAGAAAAATTAAATGAAACCTAATTTGGGGTTCATCCTGATGATTTTTAATTACCTGATTAGAAGTGGATAGAAATTCTTTACCTAGAGGATAAAAAAACAAAAGGAAAAGAATGTGAGACTTTTGGGCCACCACCACAGTAGCAGAAGTGTAGGTAGAGCTGGTGGAGAAACTGCAGAACCTGGTGCCCACACTTCTGACTCCCCTGAAAGCCCAGGCTTCCCCTGAATGGCAAGATCGAGAGGCAGGCCATCCTGCATTCTATGTAACTGGCACACACCAAGTCTGCTGACCGAGATGGACACTGGCTATATAAAGTCCACAAACACCAAGGCAATGAAGTACAGAGCATAAAGAAGAAGCCATGAGGCTGTGAATGTAAGACATAAACTCTATAAGAGTACCACAGGATAAGCATGATTCTTAAAGAGGAAAAGTCATGTAAGAGATAGGTAGATACACAATAGCAAGAGTAACTATTCCAAATTAAATACAAATATACCCTTCAGGTTGATTCTGTGAACCTGAAGTAATTTGTATACAAGGAAATTGAATTCAACTTGTAGTAACTTGGCATCCACTACTACCCATTTTTTTTAAAATAAACAAGCTCCAACTAGGGAATTCAACAAATACTGAATAAAACAACCATCCCAATTCATAAGAATAAAAGTGACCGATTCTGAAACCTACAATCTAATTTGCTTGACAGCTAATCTTACCAATTACTGGGCATACTAAGCAAATTGAATAGACTCTGTTGAACAAAATAAGCTAAGAATTTCTTTTTAAATTTTTTTATTTTAATTTTTTATATATGACAACAGAATGCATTATAATTCATATTATACATATACAGTACAATTTTTCATATATCTGGTTGTACATAAAGTAGAGTCATGTCCTTTGTATCTTCTTACGTGTACTTAGGGTAATGATGATCATCGAATTCCACCATCTTTCCTGCCCCTATGTCCCCTTCCCTCCCCTTTTCCCCTTTGCCCTATCTAGAGTTCATTTAATTCTCCCATCCCCCACCCTTTGCAGCATATTATGAATCAGCATCCTTAAATCAAAGAAATCATTCAGCATTTGTTTTGGGGGATTGGCTAATTTCTCTTAGTTGCAAATGCCATTTACCTACAAATGCCATGATTTTATTATCTTTTAAAGCTGAGTAATATTCCATTGTGTATCTATACCACATTTTCTTTGTCCATTCATCTAGTGAAGGGCGTCTAGGTTGGTTCCACAGTTTATCAATTGTGAATTGTGCTGCTATAAACATTGATGTGGCTGTGTCCCTATAGTATGCTGTTTTTAAGTCCCTTGGGTATAGATCGAGGAGTGGGATAGCTGGGTCAAATGGTGGCTCCATTCCCAGTTTTCCAAGGATTCTCCATACTGATAAGCTAAGAATTTCTAATAGCTAACTGTTCTTCACAAATAAAAAGTCATGTCCAATGCATTGATTTCAAATAAGGTGTGCTACCTACATACGTTCATTTAATCATGTACCCTTATCAATGTAGCCATATGTGATTGTTTAGCTAGATAAGTGTGTTTCAGTTCCCTCCTGTTTTATGATCATAGGCTGCCTATGTGCAGTTCTAGAGACAAGTGTGAATGGCATGAAGAAATCATACTATTGGGTGAAGTGTTGCTGTTGGTGTTGAAATTCCTACAATATTGAGGAACAATTGTATAACTTTCATAGTCAAAGGCCACAAAGTTGTTCTTGAAGAAGTTAAGGATGCACCATCTCAAAATATGCAAAAATGATAAATTGGTTATTTTAAGCTAAATTCACGAGGAGCGATACCTGTGGAAAGGGCTGTTTGTCCTGACTTTCCCTCTGCAGCAAGCCTGACAGATTATTTTGAAGAGGGTATCATCCTTGTGCTAAGGTGGGACAAGAGCCAAAATGACAAGAGCCTGGTAATGGGGCCACACTGAAGGAGAATAACATGTCCACAGAGGCCCTGTTCCATTCACCCTCCAAACATGCATCCAGGTAACATCCCTAGAATGTGCTACCACAGTCCAGAGCTCCATCTGCTTGTTGCTCCTCCACAAATGCATTGCTATTTGTCTAAAAATCACAAAACCATCTTGCTTTGGTTATTCTTCAACTCCACTTTTTGGTGAAGGTCTCTACGTGTAAAATTTGTGAAACTTCTATGCTAGTCTCTTTGTCAACTTCATATTAATTTGATTCCTATATCCAGCCTAAGAGCCCACATAAAAACCCAGGAGGGCTGCAAGTGTAGCTCAGTAGTGGGGCACTTGTCTAGCATACATCTGGCCCTGGGTTTCATCCCCAGACCCGGGAGAGACAGAGAAGCCTCAGGAGTGGAGGGAGGGATCTGGCCCCCCACATCCCACTTGCCCAGAAAACAGGCTGACGGGGCTGCCCCACCGCATAAGGTTTCCCTAGGAGATGCATCCAGAGCTTCCCTGTCCCTGGGTTGTGGCCTCTCCGACTCTGAAGGCCAGCAACACAAGACATCAAGGGCTGGGCCAGTTTCACCCTGCTGCCTCACTTTGCCATCTTTCCTTCCCTGTCCTCCCACCGTTTCAGGGCCTGTAGTCACAGGTGCTGACAACCAGAACCTGGATATAGAGAGTGTGCAGGAGAGTGGGCATTTCAAAGTGAACATATGAATGTAGCTGCTGAAATGGCAAAAAAAGTCTTCCTCTCTCCAAGTCCAGGAAATACACACTAATGAGTATTGCATTGCTTCTTGAAATGCAAACTGAACTTGATTTAAATAAATCCAATTATCCAAGTATGCCTTGAAAGATCTTTTCTGCAGTTCAACACAAGTGCAGCCAAGCTGCAGAAGCTGGTGTGAAGGATGCTTTAAAGGAAGAAATGCCCAAAGATTTGAGAGTCTGGGCTGAGTTCTATCACGTGGTTTAGGTTAGAGGTTCAGCAGATACCATTAACATTTAAAAATGGGACATAAGCAGCTTACAGTTCAGAGCACTTGGGGCAGCAGGCCTACCTGAACCGGAGAGCTCACAGCCTAAACAATTGTTCCCATGGGGCATTATAGAAAGAATGGAGAGTATGGCCTATTTGTGATCCATGTTCTTCCAGAGCATGGAAACATAGGACATGGTATTATCATGGCTTTCAATTTGTGACTCAAGGCCTGAGTGAAGGGCCAAGGAAACTGTTTTGAAGGTCTGCTTTGCACCGTAACCCCTCCTTAGGGTAGTGGGACAAATACAGTTGTTCCTGGATCTGTTTCATCAGGGTTGAAAAGGCCCATCAACATACCCTGTGAATTTCTCTAGGACTGGACATTGTAGGGAAGATAGCCACCAGTGCCCAGTTGGGAGCAGCATCACCCTGCCTGTCCTGCAGCAGGATGACCTCCCTGCAGAAATCAGGAAGGTGACTATACAAAGATGTGAGATTAATGACTTTGGTTGCCTCCCCTGTTAACTTCCCTTGTTTTGACCTGTGCAAAGATGGCTGGGTCTAAGTTTTCACAAACACTAGATGGAAACCTCAGTGTAGATGAAGCCTCTTTCCTGGACCCAGCAAGACATGCAAACGTCTAATATGCACTTGCTCTCAAATGCAGGGAGCCAGCCCCGCTTCCCTGGTGTGCACCACAGGCTCCATCAGTTTCCATCTTTTGGTCAAAATCTGACTTCCAGGAAGGCTGCCCTTTCCATCTCCACATTCCTGATGGTCCACAGCCCTGAGGACAGAGGCGACAGATCCAGGAAGAGAGGAATCAAGCTCCTTAGCTGACTTCAAGCCCTGATGCCCACGGAGAACAGGGACCTACCCTCCTGGAAGGTTCTTCAGGCTTCATCCCCTGAATTACTTCAGGATGGACACATCAAATCAAGCCTGTCTGTTCTCTTTACAAAAGCATTGCACTATCTGGTGAGCCCTTTAGTAAGCCATGCACCAGCTGAAGTTAGGTCCAGAGTGAGAGGTTCTACCTTAGTAAAATGCAAAATGTGGATCCATTAAAAATATCAATACAATGTGTGGACTTGGGGGCTGGGCTGTGGCTCAGCAGTAGAGCACTCGCCTAGCATGTGTGAGGCCCTGGGTTCAATTCTCAGCACCACATAAAAATAAATAAATTAAATAAAGGTATTGTGTCCAACTACAACTAAAGAATAAATATTTAAAATAAAATGTGTGAACTTGGTGCCAAGGTGTATTTTAGCAGTAGATGCTTTGCCTAGCGTGTGAGGCCCCTGGTTCAATTCCCAGGACTG